>NW_012148930.1:766157-787523 GCF_000956105.1 Propithecus coquereli
TGAGCCACCGCGCCTGGCCAAGATGATTGTTTCTAAAGATGTGAAATAAACACATGATAATGGTGTGTTTTATTGCCTTTTCATTTTAAACGTCTCCACTGAGGTTGAGACAGGGAAAATTCTTCCCAGAGTCAGGTTGTTACAGCCCAGCCGGGTCCACTGCCCGCCGCTGGGGAGGAAGCCAAGGCATGAGCCAGCAGGGCTTGCAGCCGGGGAAGAGTTTGGCATCACAGGTGCCGCGTGGGGAGGCAGGAGGAAGTTCTCAAATCCCACTCTCTGAGAGTTTGGGAGAAAGGTATTTAAAGATAGTTTGGTGGGCAAAAGGCTGGGCCATTGGGTCTGCTGATTGGCTGGGTTTGAGGTGGAACCAAAGAGGTGTAGAAATTGTCTTCTTGTGCTGAGTCAGCCGGGCTGGGGGGTCTCAAGACAAGCGGAGTCAGTTCCTTGGTGCGGGCCACGGGTCTAGGGGGGTCGGCCTGTCCACTGGGACGCCGGGCCTGGAAGACGCCTCAAAAACGAGCCTTAGGGTTCCCAAGGGCAATGTTACCTAAGGGAGTAATTGAGAAAGTTATGACCATCAGCTGTGCGACTCCTGAGTGGCGATTACAGGAAAGCAAACTAAGAGACATGGCTGTTTAGATGCATGTTTGAACTACGCCTGCACCTTCACGGGGTTCAGGCCCTGCCACGGCTCCCCCCTTGGGGCCCTTTGTTAATTGGATAAAGGGCGGTTTCGCCGTGATGAAATGAAAACGTAGATGGGGAGTCCCGCAGCCCACCTCTTCCATGTTTTGTTTCAGACACTCTGTGTTAATCAAAAATAAACCACATGGCTCTGTGGCCTGGACTTCGTGGTCAGACGTAGCTCAGTGCTTGCTCTGGCCTTGCCCCTTCCCGTCTGCGTGTCTTTAGGAAACGTACGGTAGTTAAGCAACGGCCTCCTCACCTGTGACGTGGCTGCGATTACGCCTTCCTTGCAGGGTTGTTGTGAGAATCAAATGAGATAAGTTAACTAAATGAGGACAGAGCACTTACAAGAGCTCAATCATAGCCAGTCATTGTCATCTGTATTTTCATAAATGACAAAAAGTGGGGGTGGGTGGGCAGAATGGTCGCCTGTATCGAGAGAGGCGAGGCCTTCTTTCTGCGCCCGCTTAAGGCTCCTTGGGGCAGTGCGGAGGATGAGCGAGCACTGGTCTGGCACTACCCAGGGAGGCTGGCTGGAATCCAGGCCACACAATGGTCGCAGGAACATTTGACACTCAAATAACACAAGGCCACAAGGCAGGAGCAGAGGGGAAATAAAACCTGTTAGAACAACACTAGGGGGGACGCAACACGTGTTTCCACGCTTATTTATAGATGCTCGTTCCACCTCTGAGGCAGAGCCCTTTTGGCAGTCTTAATTTATTTCTGGGGAAAATCTTTGGGACAAAAATCTTAAAAATAGCCAGTACTTTACTAACTGTGCCAGTAGCAGTGGAATGTGAGCAGAAATGAGAAGCACAAAATGTTTTGTCTTTATAAACATTACTCCATGGAGGACGTTGTGCAGATGATTCTGTGATAAAGTAAACAGGGAAACTAGTGATCCAACTGAGGGACGAGAAAATCAGCACAGCTCTTACGACACGGCCAGGACTCGTATTTGGGGAAGAGTCGGTGGCTGCGGCGATGTTTCCTGTTGAGGTGGCACATAGGTAAAGGCTGCCACCCCACATTCCCATTTGTGTAAGACTCGGGAACGTCTGTGCTGTGGATGTCCCCAGGCACGGAGCGGCCAACACCTGTTGTAGATACGCATGGTTGTAACCGGGCTCGTCCAGGCCCTTGTTGAGGCCAAGAAAATTTCCGGTTATTTGGTGTCATAGTTTTTAGAAGTGTACCTGTCACCGTGGCTTCTTTTCAACGCTACAGAAATGCTCAGTTGATAGAGTGAATGTTGACCCAAAAGCATGCCTTGGTGCGTGCTTTCTGGAAGGCACTATAGCTAAATGGTTCAGCCCATAGATTCGGAATCAGCCAGACCTCTGTTTGGACCCCTGCTCTATCACTTCCTAGCTGTGGGACTTTGCGCAAGTTATTTAACCTCTGTAAACTTCAGTCTCTTTAGTTGTGACGCAGGGTTGTTGTGAGGATTAATTGAAATCATGTTGGTATGTCAGGGTAAATGCTAAGCTTTTAAAACAAAGAGGCCCCAAAGTACAGTGGCTTAAATAAGAGGGCATTTATTTCTCCTCGCTGGTTGAGAGGCTGGTCCATGGACTCTGCTCCGCCAGGTCACGCAGGGCCCCAGGTTACTCTGTCTTGTTGCTCCTCAATCTCTGGTCTTCAGGATGGCTGTCCGCTCCTGGGGTCCAGCCAGGGAAAGGAGTAAGAGACAAAGACGAGCGAGTGTGGCCTGTCTCCACAGACGGAGAGGACTGAGAAGGTGCCCTTGTCGCTTCTGCTCACGTCCCCTCGCTGTAGCCCCGTGTTACGTATCTGCGTATCTTACGCCGGCAGGTTTCCATTCTCTGGGACCACAAAGCATCGTTCTCGTCCTTCTTGCCGCTCTGCGTCCAGATGCTGCCCTGTGGTGCTGAGCAGCTTGTGTTAAGGGAGAGACGCCGTTTCCACTGCTCAGGCCTTTGGGTTAATGACGTGCTCAGAGCAGGGGCTGACATGCAGTGACGCACGTGAATCAACCCTGAAGGAAACGTGAGATACATTTGTGATATGGGGTTTGGGGTAGATGAGCATATTGCATGAGCCCTAGATTATCCCAGTCTGGGCCCCACTCAGATGTCCACGGTCCAAGTCAAGGAGACCAATGGGCAGTAATGTGGTCTACGAGTCCGGAAACTTTAATTCTTTTGTGCAAATCATGTGCCGCGCCTGCTCTGTGCCAGGCACTGGGCCAGTGGCTTAGAAATGACTGAGTCATTGTCTTTGTCCTTCCTGTGCTCACAGTTTAGAGGGGCCGCCCTGGGAAGCCAAGACAAGGAGACCCGAGTGCCATGCACATCAGAGGTCTGGGGCCCAGACAGTGGGTGTGTGCTAGATGGGGAGGGCCAGCCTCTTGGGCTCAGTTTCCCCGAGTGTGGTTTGAACTTTCCAGGCCACTAGGGAACAGTGTGCACGGAAGCACAGAAGCAGGAAGGAGCAGCCGTGCTCAGGGTGTGCTGAGCGCACGGGCGGGTGTGGAGAGGGCTGGAAGCGGAGGCTGAGAAGGAGGCAGAGGCTACGTCGGAAAAGGGCCGGATGCCATGTTAAGTAGGGGACTTTCTCCCAGGACAGCTGGCATCAGAGGACCGTAAGTGAGGGAATGACAGGATCAGCTCTGGGGGAGGAAGAACGCTCTGGCCGCAGCTAGCAGGGAGGTCTGGAGGGTGTCAGGACTGACGGCAGGAGACCAGTCTGGAGGCCGCTGCGTAAGGCCAGGCCGTGGGCCGATGGGAAGCTGCAGGGAGGGACGGAGAGGACCGACCCCGACCGGAGAGAAGAGGAGGAAAAGCAGCTGGTGAGAGCTGGATCCCAAGGCCACGTGGGAAGAGAGCGGTGCGGGAGGTAAAGCCGGTGGGGTGCCCTGGGCAGGAGGTGCTCGTGGTGGTGGAGAATCCGGGGGGCTTCAACTCCTGTCGCTGAAGTGCCGGGAGGCCCTGGCCCGGTCCCGGCTCCCTGGGCTGGGCTTCACCTCCCGGGGCGAGGTCCCGGCCCGCCACACACAGGGCCAGGAGCGGGCGGGTGCACCACGCGGTCGAAGAGTCAGACACGCATCTGGAGGAAGGACGTTGGCTCTGACCAACGTGGTCCTGGGGACAGTCTCAGATCTGACCTGGTGTCCCGAGGGGCCCGGCCCCGGTTCCCCGGTGCCTCCTGGGGCAGCCGCGGGTCTGACCCACACTGGCATCGCTCATGGCGGAGCGGGCAGGGCCCGGCACCCTCAAAGCCTCCTCTTTTCTCCATAGTTCACTTTCAAACTCACTGCAGGACTACTCAGCGCTTAGTCTAACTTCACCCCATTTCTGCCCCTTTCTTTTCTAGCAACAAACATACAACGTTTCATTGATCGGTTCTTAGCTTTTCTACAAATAAAACCACAATCACAGCCTGTTACCAGTCACTGAATTATTAATTCCTCTCTTAACATAAATGCCTGTGAGAAACAGTAATAAAGTATTGCAAGAATATTTATATTCAGCGACTAAAGTATATACGTCCTGTTCAGCGTTAAGGAAAATTGGTCTTTATTATCCCAGCGAAACGTCAGAATCACTAAGTATTGTAGCATTTTGACCTGTGTTATGGTGAACAAACCTTCCACATGTTTCTTATAAAAATATACATCAGAGATGGCTTCAAACTGAATGTCAAACTTAGTTAAAGGTGCAAACCTCTTCAGAGTTATCTTGAATATCAAATATAACAATGCAATGCGCGTCGGCACGGGCATTTTCTTTCTCAGAGGCGGCCTCAAGCTGATGGATTTAGCAACTCGATGCATGTTGTTCTACGTGATGGGAGGGAGGCCTCTGCTCTCACCAGGACGACCTCTGCCAGCTGCCAGATTGGGCTTTGGAAACTCTCTCTCCACCTTTAAAAAATATATAACTACTTACATAAAACATTTAAAAAAATATATGTGCTTCCTCTTGATCACTGTGATAATTAATGGGGTGTGGACATACGTGAAAATTCATCAAACTGCACACTTTTCTGTATGTAAGTTATAGTTCAATTAAATATGAATATATTTTTTCATAGTTCATGGAATGGCTGCAAGAATAATTTAAAAAGCTCTTTCTAGTGAGAGATAGAAAGGGGAGATGTGTTTTGTAGGCCACTATTCAGTTGCTTAAAAATCTTAGTTCCACAATCTACTAGACCCTAAGTGCAATGTTTTGGGCCCGACTCCTTGGTATCTTTCTGTGGGAACCTGGGGACAGTCAGTGGCTGCTCAGCAAGGGACGGACACCTGCTGCTTATCTTGGCTGGGTACAGTGGGAAGGGAGAACGCGACGAGGGGAGGCTTGACCACGGTGTTTCGCAAGCGCTGTTAAGTGTTTGGGGCTCTCGTACTATTTTGTGATAGAAGTTTTATTAATTTCCAGAATGGATTTTGTTGTTATTTTGTTGTCTTAAACATCTCTAAAGGCACAATAGTACAAAAGGAGGCTGATTTCTAGAACGCTGGCACCTTACTTTTTAGGGTTAAACTCTAGAAAGTGTAAAGGCTTTTATGTTTCTGAGTTATTGATAAATACTTGTGCACTTCATGGTGACGTGATGCCTGACTTCTAGTATTTTTGCCTTTTGAAGTAAATCCTAAGTGTCATCCTGGTTTAGAGACAGAATGGGACAGTGTTCAGGAGCATCGATCCTGGAGTCAAACTGCCTGGTGTCAATCCACGACTCCTCCTCCGACTAGTATAGGGCTTTGCCCAAGGAGCTTTAAGATGAGAATAATAATGTCTCATGGAGCTATTGTGAGGATCAAGTGAACTAATAAAGCACCTAGGAAAGTTGCCAGGGCACTGTAAGCTCTACAAAAATGTTAGATAACGTTCAGATTTTTCTCCCAATCTGTTATAATGGTAAATGACATAAAATGCTTTATTTAGTGTATAGAGATGATGTGCAGAATTAGTTCAATGCTTCAGGTGTCCATGGAAGGACAACAGACCACTTTAGGAAACATCTAGAGGGGGCAGGCACAGTGGTGTGTGTGCATCTGTGGTCCCAGCTACTCGGGAGGCTGAGACAGGAGGATCGCTTGAGTCCAGCAGTTGAAGACCAGGCTGGGCAACATATCAAGACTCCATCTCATAAAAAAAAAAACAAAAAAAAAAAAAACAAAGATGAAGAAAAGAAAAGATCTAGAGAAGGAAAAGTATCTATTCTTGTGGAGTTTTTTTTTCCATTCCATTCCTAGTCAAGTATCTTAATTACTTAGAAGCTTCAGTATCTACTAGAATGAGGACAACATAAAAACTTTTAAAAATGGTCAGGCTGGGCATATCAATATTTATTGAAATACTGAAAAAAAAAATTTCCATTTTGTTGAGAAATTCCTGGCAAGAACTGACATGACAATATGTATTTCACTGATACAGTAAGAAAACATCAAGTCACCAACTTCGCACCCTAAACATTGCATGGATTCAAATCCAAGGCAGCTGAGATCTGTGATACAAATATTCAGATGTTACAGATTGTGTGTTCACAAACACACACCAACTATAATCAACCGAGCTAAGCCAAAAACCTTCATATTTGAGTCTGCTTTTACTAATAAGTCCTGTCGTCGGTAAGGCAGTCGCTCAGTAAATGTCAGGTTACAAACTGGCTAACAATTAACATGAAAGAAATTTCACTTGTCAACTTTGGGTGGGCCAGATGCTGGCTGTGGTGCATCCTTGCTTATCAGCTCCTGTCCTCAGTGTCACCAGCAGTGTGGATGTAACTCACTGTGTTGCTTTTTAGCTGTTCTCATGGTATAACCTACTAGGTTAACAACATACCAATACGCGACATGTTTTAGGTTTAATATTCAGTGGGGAGTACTGTACATTTAAAATAAAGCATGGATTTTAAGAATCAGTGTAGCCAGCCAGGCACAGTGGCACACGCCTGTACTTTCGGCTAATTGGGAGGCTGAGGCAGGAGGATCACTTGAGTCCAGGAGTTTGAGGTTGCTGTGAGCTATGATGATGCCACTGCACTTTAGCCCTGGCAACAAGAGAGACCCCAATGCTAAAACAAAACAAAACCTGAATCAATGTATTTGGGGTTTTTTTTGCAATGTTAAAGACCCTCCAAATAACTATCCTTCAAATTGTGTAACCGTCTCCACCCACGTTACACACGTATGATGGAACCGTTTCACTAACTATCGGCAACACCGTTCCTCATCGCTTGTCTTCTAGCCGTCTTGGCTTTTAACCGGGGCGGGAATGCTGCTGCCAATCTCTGTAATGCTCTGGGTGTGAGCTCTGATCAGCGATTCTTCGTTGTCTTTCGAGCCATGAAAATAACACAGGGGACTGAGATTCCGCAAGAGTCGACGCCCAGCTTAGCTAATGTGTACCCTTCATGTGGACGAGTATTAGAGGTGATTAACAAAAATAATAAAATAATCCTTTTTGTACACACAGAAGTAATAACTAATATCTTTGGTATACAACTTACAATGCTTGGGAAACAAAACCAGGTAAGACTCCACCTTTCACTTGAAAACAGAGGAAGCTACAAGTCACATATTTTACAATAGATATTAAATAAACTACAGTCAGAATTAAGAAGATTTACAGACATTTAATCAAGTGAATGATTTTAATTCGTTAAGACCCTTCTATGTCCCTGAACTATGTTCCACTAACTTGAAGACATGCTACAGTAAACACATATATTTGGTTTCTTCGGTCTTGGCTATATCTTTTACAAAGGTGAAACCAAGGAACAATAAATTAGCATCATAATTGTCTACAGTTGAAACTATGATATACAATATAAATAAACTATTTAAAAGCCAGAAATATTTATGAAAAAATTAAGGGACTAGGAGATACTCTTATTTTTTACAGTTTCTACAAGTGATTGTGCCGCCGATAATCTCAAAAAAATTAAAGTCTAAATGAGATTTCCGTTTTTGATTTTAGTGTCTCACGACATACAATGATTAAGTACTGTTAAAAAATAATTACCAATCAGAAAAATAACATTAAGGGAATTACTGCTTTTGCTATTTTGTAATATCACGGTTCCCCCCTCCCCACCCCAGGACCTAAAGAATGTAAACACTATATTTTATTTGACTTTGAAGTATTAATACTTTATTTTAAACAAATGTTGATCCACATCTGCACAGCTACCTTCTAGAGTTGTGAAATAAGGCAAGACTTTCATACCTGTGGCGTTGCATGTTAATAATACTGATAGAGTCGTTTGGAGAATTTGTTTGCAATTCTTTGTCCTCCAAAATTTGTTCTACAGCAGACTTTGGTCTATGACTTAGAAAGGTCAGTATCACTCTCTTCCTTTTCCCTTCGGGGAAGAACTGAATTACTTTAACGTTTTTTCCAGGCCATATGTAAAAATCACCGTTTACATCCCAAGTTTAGGGGATGTCTAATTACAGCAAGAATGAACCTTGAGTCAATCAATTCATTAGCGCATCCCTTCTTTTCCTTTTGCACGGTTTAACATGCTTGGATTTTGTTTTCAACTGTTCAGAACTGTGGCTATCTGACATCCCAGCAAAATAGGCTTAATGTTTTATTTTTAAACGAACTACAAACCTGGATGGTTAAAAGACTGATGTATCCTAATAAGCCGTTCTGCTAGAAATGTTTATGGAATCCAAAAATGCCAAAGCCACACTTCAGCAACAGCAGCAGAAATAAGGTCTGACTTGCTTTAGCTACGGAGCATTTGCTTTGAAAGTCTGTAGTCATTTCCCTTTATACAGATTAATGCTTGTGTAAGACAGAAGAGGGACACTGCCTGCTTTTTTTCTTTTTTAACCTTATGAACACGTGACAAAACAAACTTCAGAACGTACTTAAAATGGCAAGCTAACATAGTAATAGACTGTTCTTATTAGCTGTTTGCAGGTCTAAGACACAGACGTTGAAAATTAGGCTTTTCACGATTCGGTGGAGCTACTATGGGTGCGGCTGAGCACAGGTCTCCAGCACAGATTTCGCGATCGGGGCAGAAGGTGCGGAGGAAGAGGGAGGGGCTGCTGCAGGTACAGCTGATGCCTTCTCGAGAATTGTTTCAGTTCAGCTTCACATGGAGGAATTCTGTAAGCTTAGCTCCCCCAGTGTTTAAGCCCAATTAACAACACAGATCAGTTCCTAAATTTCTTCATAGCGGAGATCAGTTTAAATACACGAGAACTGTTGTGTCCATTTTTATTCTGGTAATAGTGTTGGTGTCCATCTATGAGTTCGGTCCACTCCGTTACAATGTCTTTCATGTGGAATCCTTTGGGGATGTGAAGCCTTTGATTCACAGTTTGCAGTACAAATACCCTGATACATCATTTATTTGCCATTAAGTATTTGATTATTATGCCGTTTTAAATTCAATATCCTTAAACCAAGTTTCTTAATTAGTGATGCTCGGAGCAGTTCAGTGTACTTTTTTTCTTCCTGTTCTTCCCCTCCCCGCCCCCCGCAAAGTCTCTTTTTGTGTTGAAAGCAGAGCTCCTGGGGGCTGTGGCTTATGCTCGTTTCGCGTGCAGCATTTCGATGAGAAGGTTGTTATAGGGCACGTCTCCGTTCAGGTGCTTGTAGTAGAGGTATTCTTCAGCCTGCATGCTGATGGCCCGGATTTCGGGTAGTCGAAGCAGCAGCTGCCCAAATTTCTCTGTTTGCTGCGGGTAGTTGCACATGGTGTAGTCCAACAGGGCGGCGTTGACTTGTTCCTGCACACCTTCTACCAGCTGGAAGTTCTCAAGGTTTTTGACATCTGCATTAAAAAAAAAAGCAACAATATGTCAATGGCATTTTACTTCCTGTTTACTAAAGCAGTGTGTTCCATGAATGGATGCCTTTTCCTTTTGACATAAAGCATACTTTACATGCTGCTGAATATTCGGCAAGCCCCACTCGCCAAGCTTCCTGGGAAAACGATCACAAAAGAGATTTAGAAGAATGTCTTGTTGAAATTCTGCGTGTACCTCAAATCAATTAGACACCAATGGATTTTGAGCAAGGTCAACTCTTTTCATAGCTTGCAAAAGGAAAGGTTTGAGGATTCCTAAAGTAGAGGGATCATAATATATTGCTAGCAAATGAGTCCCTGGAGAAAGACCTATCTTAACCCAGTATATTACACAATTCATATAATTCTGTATTAATTTTTCTGACCCAAGGTGAAATCTGTGTCCAGGGTATGATGTAGTTAATTCTAATAAAAAGTGACAGGGTTCTTGTTTCTGTTTGACATTTTCTAAATGATTCTGAAAGCCTTTGACTTGTCTAGCCTATGCTAATGAACCATCTGGTACACTCCAGTGACTGCCAACGGAATCTGCGCTGCTGGGAACTCTCTAAAATATATATCTCGGTGACTAATGATCTTTATCAAATGAAAGCCTGTCCTTTAGGCAGAATACAGGCCAGGATGGTCGGTGCCCTTTAACCTGAATGGCGTTTCTGAAGTCTGACACTTCGTGTTCTTTTTTCTTCTAGTCCTGGGTCACTCCTATAAAGACGACTCCTATAAAGACGACGAACGCCGGCATCTCGCTCCCCCTAACTCCTGGTGATCATCCAGCTGTTCTAAGACATCTGCCCTAGAGGGTCCTTATAAATACTGAATGAGAGAGAAACACGGAATCAGAAAAGACAGACTGACGTACAAATACGCCCAGAGACAATGGTAGGTTAGAATTTCTCTTCTGGGGTTTATTTATGTTAACTGTACAACTTTTATACAGTATCCATATAGAAGCCTCTGGAAAAAATATACAGATGTGTATTTGCATACACCCGTGCTCAGAAAATAAACAGATACAGCCACCCTCCCCTCTATTTTCTAATTGGACAAAAATAAATAGAGAAACCACATAGTAAAAAGGCTAAACTCAGTTAATGGTTACCATGGTAACTCAGAGCCAACATTTTCAGCACTATGTACCGTTTCACATAAAATACACACGTGTGTGTCCATTTTGTTATTTCTAAATGGTTTTACAAGACTGCCATATATTTCCTGCTGAAATGTGTTCAGGATGATTTCAGTGTTTACATTTGGGCCCTAAGTTTGCCTTAAATATGCCTCCCTTTTGTGTCCCCAAGTCTCTGACCCAAATTGAAAACAGTGAGGAATGAGTACCAAAATGGATATGTAGTGTGAGAGTTGGATGCTACATCTATTTCAAAATGAGATGGGAGACTCAAAAAATATTTGATTATTTATTGATGAATCTTACAAACAGTACTCTGTTAGGAGCCGTGCGTCTTCTCATGGCATTTAAATTGGCAGCCAATTTGATGTCCTCTGGATATTTTTTATACAAGTGGTACTTTACAGTAAATAAGGCATTTTCCACCTATGTTATTTAAAATATTTTAAAATGATTTTAAATTACTTAAAATATTTATGACTATGAATCCAGAGTTGCACTTTGTTCACGTTTTATAGTTTTGAACTATCAGAAAAACATGTGATAGGTTGTAACTTGGTACACAATAGAAAAATCCACATCACTGTTGTGTGCTAATGATTTAAACATAGCTATAAAAAATTTGGAGTATTATTTTATGCTACAGTGAGAGATACACAGTGAGAAAAGCCAACAGTAGTCATAGAGATTAATGGGGAGGATATGTAGAAATATGCATAGCCTAAAATGTAAGATAAATGAAAAATAGTCTCTTTAGAAAGTTGTTTTTGAAGCTTTCTTTTTTTGATAAATGTATTTTTGGGGAACTAGTTTTAACATTGTGATAAATTATGCCACTCTGTTAAGAAAAGTTCTGGTTTACCCACTTAGGATTGGAGGATCATTTAAAATCTCGAGCTCAGCATTCCCTGGATAATTTCTAGGAATCCTGGTCCCAAGTTGGAAAAGGTGGGCCATTTTCCTTTTGGCACGAAAAGATACAGATTTCCTGTACTATGGCCAAATACACAATTTTTCTCAAAAAACTCATCAGAATTGAATTTGCAAGACTAAGCTATTTTAATGAATTCATCACTAAATATAACAAAACTTACGCTGCTGATCGCCACAAAGATACTTATTTGCTGAATGTCTATTCTGTTTCTATGTCTGTACCTATGGTGACGGTTCTGATATTTAGGCTAAAAGTTTTAAAAAAGGGAAGACGTTTAGATTGAATTACTCTTATTTACTGACCATTTAGTTGCTGGATCATCGCACTACTGTCTGTCTCTGTCTATGTGACTGTTTATTTCTCTACATAGACTGCAAGCTCCTTGACGTGAGAATACACATCCGTCAAGGCATTCCCTGAAAACACACCAGATACTCTACTCTTGGCTTTACTTTGTTGGTGTATTTGCCTGAGATTGATATAATTGTGAAATGACATCTTATAAAGCCAATTACCTTTTTCTAATTAGAAACTTATTTCCAAATATTTGAGATCTATATAATAGATCTTTCCCTGAAATAAGATACTTTAAATGTAATAGTGTTTTCTATTCAAAACAATCCTGTGGTACATCCTTTCATGATCTCAATAATCAAGTCCTAATTTACATGTTTTGCAAACGACAATTTTCACTGGTCAGTTTTGTTTTAAAGGAAATATACCTACGCTTTCCCTGGGCTTGGAATCAGTCCCTGGCATCCTGGGACTCTTGGCCTGACGGGGTAGACCTTGGTTTTTGCACGATGGGCTCGTTCACAAGGATGTACAAGCACGGGAGAAGGTAAGTGTAAAAATGCAGATGATACCACACCCCTCAGAAGACTTGGAATTTTCTTTTTATGTGGTTCACTTGTGTTTATTTTTTTAGAAGAGTCAAAAAATGTGTTCCTGAAATACTCATGGAATTAGTTTATATGTGAATTCCATTTAAACAAATTTAAAATCTTAATCATTTTCTCTGGGAGGTCCCTCCATATAAAAATCAGCCTTATTCCACATTAAGTAAGGAGTAGCAGCTGGCATACTTGGGAGTCTTAGCTCATCTATAGTAGGAGGAGTTTGTAATACCAGGAATTCACAAATGAATTGATATTAAATTAATTAGAAAACAAAATCCAGACATATGATTATTTGTTCTGAGAACTCCAGAAATACATATTTTTGACATTTGCTGTTTGTTTCCCATATTAAACAGCTTTGCATCACATCTGGATTTTCACAAGCCTCCCCACCCCCAGCTGGAGGAACAGACATTGTTATGAGACTGAAATCCCCACCAGTTCTTCTGAGGCATTTTAAGCTGGATCTCAAAGTCCCCGGCATTTGGCACTCTGTGAGTTCCTTTGAAATTTATATAAGCTTCATTTTAATACAATTTCAAAACACTAGTTAATGAACCCTATCATTACAAATTCTGAGTTGGAAATTGTATGTAAACAGACAGAGTCATCCCAACCCTTTCTCTATAGCCTTTAAATTTTGATGACTGGCAAGAGCATTTTGTGCTTCTCCTCTTAGTATCAATCTCTTATCTATTCTGCTTTATTCACTCAGGGACTAATTACCAACTTTTTATATGAAGCAGAATTACGATAAGCTCACAGTGGGGTGCTCAGATTTTTTCCATCCTTATTGGAAAGTAAACCCTTAGGTCTTCTTGAATACATTACAGTGCTGACTTCCAGTCAGTCTCTGAAGATGCTTCTCTCTGCCTCCCTGGGAACTGCCACAGCAGTGCAGTGTGTAAACCTTCCTGTTCACATCTTCCCCGAGATGGGTGTGAGGCTTGAATGGAGTGTGTTGTGTTTTGCTGAAAGGATAATCATCTTTGTTAGTTTTCCACAAGTGGGAAAAAGAAGTACCATTTTGTACCTAGAGAATATTTTTCTCCTTGAGGCTTTTGGAGAGATGACAAATTGCCACACAATTTGTCCTCAGAAGGCCCTTTCCTTTGATAAACCAGAGAAGGAGAAAGAAAAATTTTCTGAAAAGGGCTACATTTGAATAATTTGCACAAATAATGTGGAGATTGTTCAATTGAAAAGAACTGACATGTTACTCTCCAAAGCTCATTTTAAAACGGGTTCAGGGCTGTTTGGGGTGGGAGGGCAGGAGACTTTTGGTGCTGATGCCTAAACTTAGACTCCGTCCCCAGTTTCCAGCAAAACCTGAAACTCAAGATTTCCAATTTGTCCCCATAAGTTCCCTAACAACATAGTTGTGTGTGTAGATGCTTATTAACCCAATAGCTGTTTTTTTTAACCAACTAGAACATGCAATTCGGTGCCTTCATATGCCAATTCGCAATGAGAAAATGCAACCCTTGGCAGGAGCTGTGTACAAAAAGCATATGTACCATTCATGTATACACAATGTGTGAATTCATTCACTCTGAGACCCCTGGACTAGATACAGAAATTTAAAAAAAGACTCTGTGTCAAGTAGCTCATTCGGTGTGATACACACAGTGGGTGCCACACAGGATGGCACCTGACAAAGAGGGACACCTGGGAAGTGGGAAAGATGCATCAGAGAGACGCAGAGAAGGAGAGCAGGCAGGATAGGCTGGGCCATGAGGTTTAAGACTGTGAAGGTGTTGCATGTCTGGATTTTATTCTGAAAGCAATGCAGAAGCACTGAGTGGTTTCAGCAAAGACGGAAACGGCCAGCTTCTGAGACAGAGAGAGGAGTTCTGTATGGCTTCCGGGTGTCTGTTACAGGAGAAAGGTGATGGCTGTCACTCAGGGAAAAGGAGGAAGAGCAATGGGGCACAGGAAAGACGTTCAGGCCTGGGTGGGAGGTCTCGGTGGGATTCTTATCCATGTGCAGGTGATGGGCGACACCCCAGCAGTCAGTGAAAATGGAGAACGTGCCTAGGGGTGGGATTCTGGAGAAGGCTAACTTGTAAGAAGCGTTACAGGTATTACGAAATTAAGACTCGAGGTTAAATGGCTTTCCCAAGATCTCATAGTTAGGAGGAGGGAGGCACAAACACTAACTGCTGTGCCAAGTATTTTTTTTTTACATGTTTTCTCATTTAATCCTCTTAAGAATTTTATGGGGAAGGTAGCATTAGTCCTATTCTCCAGATTAAAAAACTGAGGCTTACAGGGGTTCAGTAACTTATCCAGAGTTTTAATGCTAGTCAGAAGCAGATCTTGAATTTATGTAGAGGACTAAAGCCCTTAACTCACCCACCACAGGGCTTCTCTCTGGCAGGGCTGGAACTGAACCCTGTAAGGCTCGTAAGTTTACCATCTTAGAGCTTTTCCCCCATGTCCAAGCCTGTGAGTTTCTGCCACTTGCTGGAGTTGGAGAACGGGATGTGCTGGCTAATCTAACAGCTCCGTTTGTAAAATGTGAATGGTCTTTGATGATTTTGGAGTTTTAGCACCTTAAATGCCACAGATCATAATCATAAAGGACAGTCACGACTGAGCACAGCCTGGCGCTGGGCAATCCTCACCCCTTTCCACTTGCACCATACGGGTGCCAGGGCTGAGAAATAAGAGTTTCTCCACTTGTGCCTTTTTTTTGTTACTGTATACAGGGTTTAGGAAAGAAGGGTCCCACTGATCAAAAGCCATTTCGTTTGGTGGCCCAGTACCAGAGAGCACGGTGGTCTGACCGGGCCGTCACGGAGCCCTGTTGAGAAACAACTCTTATTTCTTAGGACTACTTAAAAGTAAAGTGATGCCTCAAATATGAATAAACTTTTTAAAAATGTACAAGTATTACATACTTCACAAGGCATTATTTTTCTTATAATTTTACCAATAAAATTTTGGAGATTACATTTGCTCCCAGTCCACGGCTGGAAGGTGATCTTCCCAAACAGCAATCTGATCACTTTCCCCACCATGAAGTTTCATGGCCAAAACAATCTTTATCTCAAAGAACATTTAAAAAACATGACCAAATCTTAAGTTTCAGTTAAAGACTCTGGCTTCAAAATTCATAAAACAGAACACAATTTCCCCAAGGTAGACATGGCACTCTGCACAAAATGCCACTCATCTAGTGTCTAGCATCTAGTGTCTAGCATGATGCCCAGCAAAGCCAGGGCTCAGGAGCTACTGCTGCATAAAGAACATCACCTGCCCTTTTGTGCTCAAAATACACAATCCCGAGAGGCAGAAGAGTTCTTTCCCAATGGAAAAGAACAGCCTCACTAATGAAATGCCTTAATTTCTTGTCTTAGTGCTGTCTCTGTCTGAGTGTGAGGTCACCGAGATCGTGGGCATGCCACTACGCTGGGAATAGCAAGGGCTGGACGTGAAGAGCTCTGTTGGCATCCACAGCCCTAATATCCTGCATCTGTGTGATCACGAATCAGAGTTTTGCAAGGAAGACACTGATTCTCATTGTTAGCAAACAGGCACAAGCATTGCTCTACATTAATCCATCACCTGCTTAACTGTATGGTACTTCAATTCCTCAAGATTGAATTAGGAATTCTTTCAAACTTTGCTTAGTATACAGCTGATTCAGCACAGCGTGCCATAGGAAAATGGCAACTGAATTCATGTACACCCCACCTCTTTCACAAGGAGCAATGTGGCTTCTGGACGTACAAAAGCAAAGCTTGTAGGAATTTCAAGGCCAGCTCCTACGTGCTACAACACGGCAGACATCTTTGCTGTGAGGACATAGAATACAAATGGCATCACTTAAATACTTCAACTGAGACAATATTTCATGCATTTATATACATTTCCTTTCAGAATAAAGCAGTAACCCCCTATCACAGTCTAACCCTGAGAGCCCAGCTCTTTGCCTCACTCACTCCTGCCTGGATGCACTGGTCTGTCTTGCTGCTGCTTCAATACACCAAGCTTGTTTCTGCCTCAGGATCTTTGCTGTCTTCTCATTCTGGATGGTTCTTCCCTACTGTGTAGGACTTACTCCCTCACTTTACTTTAGTCACCTTCTCAATGAAGCCTTTGCTGACTACCCTTTCTAAAGTGTAGTCACTCCCAAATTACTCTGTCCCCTCTCCCACCATTATTCACAACAGCCAAAAGGTGGAAGCAACCTGTGTCCATCAGTGGATGGATGAATAAAGAAATAAAATGTGATGTATACGTGCAATGGAATATACCGTTTCTGCCTTAAAAAGAAGGGAAATTCTGACACCTGCTACTGTGGATGAATCTTGAAGACATTATGCTAAGTGAGATAAGCCAGTCGCAAACACTCATGATTCCAATTACACGAGGTACCTAGAATTGTCAAATTCGCAGAGTGCTCGTTGCCAGGGAGGGGGAATAGGGGGTGCTGTTTAATGGGTACAGGGTTTCAGTTTTGCAAGATAAAAAGAATTTGGGAGATTGGTTGTAAACAGTGTAAATGAACTTAACCAATTTTAAACATACAGTTTAATAGTGTTAAGAAGAAAATGTATGTCCATACAAAACCCTGCATATAGATGTTAATGGCAGATTAATTAATAATTACCTAAACTAATTTAGGAAGCAACTAAGCTGTCCTTTAGTAGGTGAAAGGATAAATAAACTGTGGTACATCCAGACAGTGGAATATTATTCAACGCTAAAAAGAAATGAGCAAAACATGGAGGAACCTTAAACGTGCATTGCTCAATGAAAGAAGCCAGCTTGAAAAGGCCCTATAGTGTATGATTCCAACTGTAGGACGTTCTGGAAAAGACAACGGAGACGACAGAAAGGTCAGAGGTTGCCAGTGCCTGAGTGGAGGGAAGGAGGAACAGGCAGATTCCAGGGCAGTGACTCTACACTGTAAGACACTACACAGGCGGACACACGTCATTGTGCATTTGTATCATACAAACCCAAGAGAGAACCCTAATACGCTGGATGGGAATGGTGGAAGCAGTGCCGTTTCAACGACTGTAACAAAGCGCCGCTCTGGTGGGAGAGGCCATGCACGTGTCCGGCAAGGACGTACAGGAAATCTCTATACCACATGCTCAATTTTGCTGTGAACCTAAAACTGCTCTAAAAAATAAGATTGCCTCGTAAAATAAAAACCTATGTAAAAAATGGTTAAGATGGTAAGTTTTATGTTGTATTTTACCAAAATTAATTTTTTTAAATGTAATGGGCACCTGTGAGTCCACTACCCATCTGAGAATCCAGCACCTTTTAGGCTGGGTGTCCCTCCCATGAATGAATGTCTGATGCCCCAGAGATGGCCATGATCTAGAATCTTGTATTTCCTCTCTCCTTGTATGACTAAACTACACATTCTCACTATTGCTCATTTTTGATGGACCTTCCATTACACGTATATTTATCTAATCAACTTTTACAACTGCCTGTCACCCCCACTAGAATGAAAGCGACAACGGCAGAGAGCTGGTCTCATTTGCAGCCGTCTCCCCAGCACAAGAAGATGCTCAATAAATATGTAAACAAGTTCCTTGATTTGGCCCTAAATTTGCCCTAAACCAAAATCTTTTTGTTTTCTTTTTTCTCTTTTTGCCTTTGGCATGCTGCTATCCTTCCATACCAAATTCATGGCAGATTTTATTTTTGTTTCATGTAGAACTGTTTTATAGCAGAAAGCACAAACTCCATAATGTATTATACTTTCTTGGGAAACAGGTTCAGATAGGACTTTGACTATAGTGCCAAGCCTGCCGGATTCTCTCGACTGCTTTGGACTTTTCTGTGTGTAGAACACTTTAGTTGACAACGTCCGACACCTTCCCGCTCGCTCAGCGACCCGTGCTGACGGCTGCACAGCTTTACTACGTGTTCCGCATACAACTGCTCACTGGGCATCTCTGCCCACACGGCTAGGGGGCATCTCAGACTCACGGTGTCTGCAACTTAGCTCAGTCTCTCCGGTTTCCTAAACCCGCTCCTCCTGTCTGTCTTATACCAATTATTGCAACGAGATGGATCCATCCAGTTACCCAACGTCTACCGAGGAGCTCAAGCCAGAGACTCAGACTCATTCACCGCTCCTCCTGCTCGCCGCCTTTTCCTGTCCAGCCGAGTCCTGCCGCAGCTGCTTTCTAGTTATGTTCTGAATCTGTCCTTTGCCACCACCGGAACTAGCCTCTGCTACTCAACAGCCTCCTAACGCCTCTCGATTCCACCACTATCGACTCTGCCTCTGGTCCATCTTCCTCACTGCCGACAGGGCGCTGGCCCCTCTGTCTGCGACTTTCTTCCCCTAACCTTTATTTGGATAATTTCCACTAATCCCCTGGACCTCAGCGTAGACATCATTGGTTCCAGAAAGCCTCCGCGAACCCCTCCCTGCTGTGATTCCATAGCACGTTGCACCCGCCCGTCACACAGGGCTACACGGCAATGTCGCTGTCAATGGTGAGGACAGGGCTATGACCACCTGGTTGATTGTCACCCTCCCTGGCATAGCACAGTGGCCAAAGTGGGAACCCATCTCGCTTTTGTCAGATGAAAGACTGTATTTTCAATTTATTTCCTATGACCAGACTGCCCCCTTGCTTTTGTCTGGAAGAGCCTCCCGATACTTCCAATCGTGTCTTCCGGGTCAAGCTTTTCTTACCCTCTGGCTGCTGACTTTGCCTCGCCTCCTCTAGCAGGCCGCATCCTCTCAGAAGGCAGGGAGCTGTCCTACGCTGCAATTTCCCACACAGCACAAGTACAGCACCACACACGTAAAAGACGCCCAATGCGTGCATTATTGAACTTGCTAATGTGTATTAAGCTCCCATGAATATTAAGCACATGCAAATTAGTCCAATGAAAATATACTGAGCACTTTCTGTGTACCAATAACCCAGCTATTAGACTCTCAAGCACTTTTAAAGCCCCTCACCTCGTCAAATTCATAATCAATTCCAAATAAAATAGAACTCATCTCTTATAATTTTTCTCTAGAAAAAGTATAATTTGATTCAAAATTGAAGAAATTGAGTCGAATGAATAGAAGAAAAAACGTATGATATGTTTGCTGTTGTGACGTGGGAATCTGAATATTTTCAGGAAAACCTGTTTTGGGGCCATGTGCTGTCAGGGACCACATCGGCTGGCACAGAGCATTCTGTTTTCCCTCTGGGCGCAAATTTGAGATTTGTTTTCCAGAATTCTTAGGGATAAAAATGAGGCAGGAAGGCTACACTAAAGGGGTTTTAAGATCATGAAACAGATCATATATTTTATCAACCTCTGCATATCATATCAGAGTGCAACTACATTAAAATGCATGGAGAATGAAAGACAAAAATAAGGTCTCTGGCTGGGAATTGATTGAATATTTTGAGCCAGAAAACAGAATTTAAAGGGGTATAGGATAAAGCAATTTCCTGGTTTGTCCCTAAACTTCAAATAAAGTTGTGTTGTAAAATAGACTGAACCAGGGGTCAAATGCACACAGCTTTTGGTAGAGTAGGCAGCGCACAGCAGTTCAAACATGAGACTCAAAATTGCGGCTGCCCTGGCTGGTCTTGAAAGTCATAGTCCTTATCCTGCTATAAAGACCATCTGCTCCCAAAGAATATGAAACATCCACATTCATAAAAAGCAGCCTTTCCTCAGAGAAAACTCTTCACTCCAATTTTTGTAGTCACGTCCTGTTTTGGAGCCATAAGTTTGTATTTGATTTCCATTCAGAAACTTTTGTGGTTTTTGCAAAATTTTCTTATTCTCTTAGAATAAGATATGAGGTTCAGTTTGTTCAGGTGGCAGGTCAGGACTATGAATAAACCAACGTTATCATATGAAAGAGAATTAAACAGGCAGATCCAAGTGGGGATATATTAAGCCAAATTTAAGCTCCAGTTGTTGAATTTAGCCCGTACTAGATGTCTGGTTTGCCTCGGGATAAATTCAGCTTTCCAGCTAATCGAATGAGGAAAACTGCCTCAGGTATGATAAAATTTACAAGAGAGCACTGTGGAACAGTTCTTGTTAAAAATATTAGCTTAAAGGCATTCTTATCGTCTTTGGGATGAAGACTGTATTTGCATTTAATTATTTGATTTCAAATTTTTATGAACTTGGATCAAATATTAGCTTAGCCAATTAAAATATTATTTTGTGTGAGTGTGGCTAAGAGCCCAGTTTAGCTCAACTTTCTCAGCTTTGGTAGGACTCTACGAATTTCTTACTGACTTTCTGAGAGATTATTTCTAAGAGAAAAAACAGGTAACATTTGAGAATATAAGTGTACATTTAGTAGGCAAGGCGCTATACTCAGAATAAATAGTTGACTTGAAACATGTCTCTACATTATAGCTTTAGTCAAGATGAGAAAAGATGTAGTCTTCTAGATATTTCTACCCATACAATCAATACTCCTTCATAATTCAGCATTTTAAAGAAATCCTTTTCAACTACTCTCGTTAGTCCGTGGGCCACGGTGCAGTTCGGATCTCCAGGGCCAGCGTCCTCTTTCTAGGCTGTGTCCCCACAGCACGCTGGTTGGGGGCTGTGGTTTTCTATCCTCCGGGGCCTAGAGAGCGGTGAGGGATCCTGCCCATGCAGGAAACGGATGCGGATGAGGAGGGAGGAGGGTGCCTTGGAGAAAAGAAGTTTACATGAGGAGAAGGAGCCCTGGAACACTCTTAAAAAAAACTTTTCAAAATGGAGCCAGGTGCAGTGGCTCACACCTGTCATCCAGCACTTTGGGGGACTGAGACAGAAGGATCTCACTTGAGGCCAGGAGTCTGAGACTAGCCTGGGCAACATAGCGAGACTCCATCTCTACAAAAAAAAAGAAAGAAAAGAAAAACTAGCCAGGTATGGTGGCTCCCACCTGTAGTGCCAGCTACGCAGGAGGC
>NW_012148930.1:788358-799369 GCF_000956105.1 Propithecus coquereli
CGCCTTGGGTTTTATTTTTGATAGGAAATGTAAAGAATGCCTTTCTATTTTACACTCTGAGTACTTAACTCACAAAAAATAAATTTTATCTAAAGCCAACAGCAGAATCAGAAATCCAGGGAATTAAGGGTATCATTAATGTGTTGCCGATTTTAAAATCTAATTTTTAAGTGTTAAATATCTTCATAAAGGTATTTTATGAAATGTAGACTTATTGTGAATTACAATTTCTGAAAATAATGCTTTATCATTGCTTAGTTCTTTACATTTTTATCAAAGCCATTTCATCTTTTTTATCTCACTTTTGCTGACATTCTGGAAGGTCTGATGTTATCCTTTCTGAAGAGACACACAGTGAACTGATGATAGGATGGGAAGGAGAGCTAGGCATTTTCATGCTGTATCTGACGCTCCCAACCTGGTTTTAGCTGGACCGCACTGTGCTAACTACGTTATTCCGGAGAAAGCACCGGGCTGAAGTCACTAAAATTGCATTTCTGTAAGTATCTATAAAGTCAGCTTTTTGGTGCCAAGTTAAAGTGTCCTGAATTAGTGAGACTTATTTACTATACTTTTGTATGTTCTGTTTCTATTTGTGCTAAAAAGTAATACATCACCATCAGAAAAATTATTGGAACTTTATGGCCCTGAGAACTACATACATCCGTTCTAAAGTTGAAATAA
Source organism: Propithecus coquereli (assembly GCF_000956105.1). Classification (NCBI taxonomy): domain Eukaryota; kingdom Metazoa; phylum Chordata; class Mammalia; order Primates; family Indriidae; genus Propithecus; species Propithecus coquereli. The sequence goes on from NW_012148930.1 coordinate 789,043, forward strand.
AGCTTCTCTTTAAGAGCTAGATATACTTGTTACTTATTATTACATCATTTCCCTTAGCTTATTAAAATTCTGCTCAGTAAGATCAGAGGTTGGAGGGGAAAAAATCATTCAGTAGACCAATACATATTCTGAATTATTTGGCTTGAAAAAAGAAAAGAGAGGGTCTTTGGGATGGAGAACTATAGGGAAGGGAAACTAGCTACCCAACAGGATCACTAAAGCCAAATACTTACCCATTTTTTGGATAAAATGAATTAATAATTCACCCAGTTGCCCAGGGATGCATATGAAAGACAGAAAATCCATATTACCGATTTGTGTTGTATTTGTATTACCATGTGGCAGAGAAAATAACTGGAAAGATTAATCTAAGAACTTCGAAAGCTTGAAACGTTTTGCAAAGGAAGCTATCCCCTCTTTTTTTCCCAGTGTAAGCATAGATTGTGCTAAGACAGTGATAGTAGTGGTAGTAAAATATCTATCTGATCATATTGGTTTTATAAATGCCATGCTCAGTTCTAAGCCTTATTTAGAAGGAAACTAAGTATGTGCGGTCACCATATCCTTCCACACCCAGATATCACTAAGTGTGGGAAAATGTTTGTTTTTGCAGTTTTATTATAGTCAACTCCTGATTATTTAGGAAAATTATTGATACCTGCATTTCCATAGTTTAGAAAAATGAAAAGGATTGATTTAAATCTGTGAACACCAAATTGGCCAAACGACCTCGAAATCAAGAAACTGCTCTAAGTCTCAGTTTCCATGTCTTTACTGTTAAATGTATTTTAACAGTAATTACAAGGTCGGACAGTGCCTGGCTCATAAAGTACCACGGTTTCATCTTGCTGCCATGATGCCTTTATGGAATGAGAAATATTTCCATCCATCCACCCAGTGCTATTCTTGAGGAAAGCTCAGATATGATTTTTCCTGGGCCTGACGTGTCAGCCGGCTCGTACAGAGAGCAGCTCGCTCGAGACATCAGGAACAGACGCTCCTTGACTTATGAAGGGGCTACATCCAAACACAGCGTAAGTTGAACATGTCGTAAGCTGCAAATGCATTTCATACACCTAACCTGCTGAACACCATACCTTAGTGTGGCCTGCCTTAAGGGTACTCAGGACACCTATAACAGCCCCCAGTTGGGCAAAATCAACTAACACAAAGCCTATTTTATAACAAAATATAGAATATCTCATGTAATTTATTGACTATCATACTGAAAGTGAAAAACAGAATGGTTGTACAGGTACTCCCAGTACAGTTTCTACTGAATGTGCGTTGCTTTGCGTATCATAAAGTCAAAAGTCCTAAGCTGAACCATTCTAAGAAAGAGACCATCTGTAGTATTAGTACTCTGACCGCTCTGCCCTCCCCACGGTGCTGTCCCTGAGGGCGAGTGCATGCAGCTCTGCTGATGTTCCTCAGCTCTGGGGGCTACTCCACTGTCCCCCAAGGAAGCCCTCTGTGGAGTTTGCCCTGTAGAATCATTACTGTGTCATGGGGACTTTCAAACCTAAGTATTTGGCACATAAGACAAAACACCAGATACTCTTCACATGAGCCCCGTCGTGGCCCAGCAAATATATTCACATCAAGTTCAAGGGCAGCCTGGGACCACTAGTAGTTCTCCAAGCTGCAGTTGCTAACAAAGCTCTCATCTCGTGAAGTAGATTCAAATAACTGTTTAAATTTTGATTTTCGGATTGTCTGTGGATTCAGCATTGTCCTAAAGCCTCCACTGACAGAGAAAAATCAGGGAGAGCTTTTTACGTTCCAACATAGTGAAATATACCACAAATAGCAAACCGGCAGTTGATCTGGCGGCGCCCAAAGTCAGCAATGACTTAGAACGTCTCACCTCTGTGTGAGGTTCTTCCAAAGCAAGCGGTGGCGTGGCTGTTCTTTGGCTGAAGAAACAAAAGAGCTTCCATTTCCCAAATTTTAAAATAAACACTTCAAGGTATTAAATACATCTTTAAAAAGTGATTCTTCAGATGTTTTACTGTCTTTCTCCGAGTCTGCTGTATAATTATTAAGTGAAAACTTTTATCTTTTGAGCTTTAAACTATGAATATGTCATTCAGATAAAGATATGTTTTTTAAAGAAAAATACATAAAGCTTGGATTATGTGAACAGAATAACTGTTTGTTTTCTAACACTATTTCAATGCAAATAAATTCTTGATCATCCAACTAATATCTAATCAAGAACAGTTCCTGCTTCCCTGATAAAAACAAGTCACAGTGGAAGAGAAGTTATTTTGATGGATGGAAATATATACTATCTCGCAACTGCTGTCTAAGCATTTTCAGCTTGTACGGTGTGGAGCTTTTATATTTATTATTAACGGTCTATTAACTACTAACACTCCCAGCAATGAAATTTCAGCACCTCTCTGTGTTAACACTATCTCAGAATTATTAATACTAACTAGTATTATTCCCATTTCTGTACTGATCGGTGGCAGAGCTGGGATGAAAACTGAGATCCACTGGATTCTACAGTTTTGCCGCTAGGGCTGCACTTCCCTCCACCCTCCCGAAACTCTGCCGAATCTTGGTCCCTGAGTTGTGAACGTCAGATATTTATTTCCAAATCCCAGTTCACAAAGGGAGCACCCCTGGAAGACTGGATGTGCAGAAGCTTTGGAGGGTCAGTAAAATAAAACGTCTTTTTAAGCTTCTGAAAGAGTTTCCAGGCACTAGAGCAGATGCCAGAAGAGGGGGCGTGTGGGTAACAGTCAACATCAACTGAGCATCCATCAGCGTGGGAACAAAGCAGCTTGCTGACTGTCCATCTTCATTTCTCACATGATCCTTCGAAGTGTTTTGCTGAAATTCCTATAATGCCTTTAACGACCCGCTGATCTGTTTTCAAGTGGTGGGCAGTTGTGGGACCACCAGACACCATCACCCTCTGGCTCCCGGGTGTCACCCCCACAGCTCTCTGTGACTCCTGAAGGTTGGTGACCATTACCGTCAACCAGCCCACGCACAGCCACAGGTCCCGCCCGCGCCGCGAGGCTTTGCCTTTTGCTGGACTAGAGGCAGTCACAGGGCCTCCGCCTTAGCACGGATCCGTCCCTTTCCCAAGTATGTCAGGCGTGAACCTGGCTGCCAGCGAGTGGCAGTCTCGCACGGGAAACACCACCGCCTGTGAGGCTGCTCACAGGACGCTCCCACACAAGCCCCCTCAACCACGCTTACACACGCAAGCCTCAGGACTGCTGAAACACATGTGAAGGGGACGTGCATCGAGGAGCTGGAGAAAACAAGAGCAGACAGGGAGCCCCAGTGGAAGGAAAGATACTTCTGGAAATAAGTGGTGAACGCAAAAAGTATATTTGTAAATCATATTAAAATATCCAAAATAATTTTTCTGAAGTAATTTGCAAAAATAATATACCAATTTAAGAATTCAAGTAGATCACTGGATAACATTTAGGCCTGTGCAATTCTAGAATACTTTTTTTTGACGTATGAACTTTTTATTTTCTTCTTAATTAGGAAGGAAATTCAAATCTTACGTGGTTAGAGAATGAAATAATTACAATAACAGTTGCCTTTGCCATAGTGTATGTTTGATTTTCGACTAACTTACCTCTTTCTTTCCTTCCTTTTCTTTTCCCTCCCTCCCTCCTTCTTCCACTTTTTCTTTCTGCTTATTTGCTTGCACATTATTGCCTCATTATTAGTATATTCTCAAGTCCTACTTAAAATGCATTCTTTCAGCATACTTACTTTTTACAACCTAGTAAACGCCTACTGCATGTATAGACATCTGACCAGCCATCTACCTGGCACACAGCCATGAGCTGATGGCAAAATTGCTGTCATTCTGGACTTCCCCATTCCGTTGACCCCGCAGGACCGGGAGCGGCTGTGTTGGAAAGCCCCTACCGTGCACGATATCCTGCTCTGGGTTTCCTGCAGAGCTCGTACCCTCTGTCTGCAGCACACCAGGGCAGCGCAGGGAGGCGTGAACATCCCCAGAACGAACCTTCTCCTAGCTGGTGCAGGGGAAGCACCTGCTTATTTGGTATTAGGATTCAGTATGTCATGGAAGGATTTCTTTTTAACTATGCAAAAAAAAAAAAAAAAAACATGGAAAGAATATACTTTTAATAAGAGCATGAGTGCTACCCAGAGGGAAATGTTAGCTGAATTCACAGAAATCTTGTAATCATCCAAATGATATCCCATTCGACTTAGACTTCCAATTACTGTTAGGACAACCGTATTTACAGTAGACTTTCAGTAAGTACTACTGCGTGTAAGTAACATGCAAAACACCAGCCAGGAAAGTAGCAAAAGAAATAAATGAAAGTAAGAGTATAATTAAGATTGGCATTAGATGAGCTATTTTGACAGTTTTAATTGTTAGGGACACGGGCAAATAAAAAGGCTAAACTTGTGGATGTCACTGCTACCTGACTAGCTGGGGGAAGGAGGGTCTTCCTTCTGGGCAGTGGTGCAGAAGGAAAGAGATCCTGTTGCTAGTTTCTCAGCGTCTTCTGATGTAACCAGTATGGGTTAACTCATCTTTTCACAGTCCTTACAGAGCAAATCTTTTGGGATATCAAATACTGAATGTAATACCCATAGCTGAATGGATAGTTCATTCTGTTGTTAGAATGACAAAGGGAAATGTGAGATTCTCACATAATTTGTTTGCACAGAAATACAGAAGGAAAAAAAACCAAAGTTGCAAAAACTATGAAAGAAAATAGAATATTTTTAAAGTTCATCATTGAAATATTCCACTCTTCCCCCAAAACAACAACAAAATGAACAGAAAGAAATCAAACTACTTGTTCAGATTCATCAATCTTTTAAAATGGTATTTTGGGGAGGTTGATCTGGTTTCCAAGGTTTTAGTTTGTTTGGTGTTTGTTTAACGTTGCTGTAGTATTCCCAAACATTTTTGAAAGTTCCTGAATATTCTTATGTGAACACAAAAATTACAAAGGCACAGATATCCACCTTCCTGCTAAATATATTATCATTAAAGAAATACAATAACTGCAGTTTGGAGTTGGAGCAGAATAATAATATATGGAAAACCTTTATGCAGATCATTACTATCAGAAAGTAATCAACTAATTACTTAAATATATAGACCTGTACATTCACTGCATGTGTTCAGATTAGGAATTCTGTGGGATTTACGATTTTGCATAGTTCAGATTTAGGACTTGTTAGGATTTGCTTTGGAAATCTCCCCTGTATGTTCCCCAAATTAATGCTGAAATGGTAGAGAACTTCTGAGGCCTTGACAGTCCCCCAGACCATCAGCACACACATTCTGTTTCCAGCATGCTTGATTTACATGTACTAATTGGTAGCTAACGTGCTCCCAAAGGCAAATAAAGGTATTTGTTGCTTTAAAATCCTAAGTCTTTTTCCAACATGTGTTTTGAAAGAGAATAAAACTTTGTTCGTATGTATGTCTGGGATTCCTGAATCTGATTCTGAGACTATGGCAATATGACTTCACATTCACACGGGTGCTTGGGGGCCTCATTGCGTGGCTGGGTGTTGAGCCCACGACCCTTGCACCATTCACTTCAGCCAGTGGTAACTTTCTGCTGATAGAGTCCATCGAGTAGACATTAACCTAGTACTTACTCCCACCGTCCTGAGGACCTTAAGAAGACAGCGGAAACAAACAAACAAACATGGGAAAATGCACTTTTACGTTCATTTTGAAACATGGTTACGCTTGCCTTTGGTCCATGCCCTTTGAGAGATTTTTCTAAGGTCTCTATGCTTCCGTTTAGAATATGACAGTATTTTAAAAATTCCTGTAGTTGATTTTTCTAATGCAGTCTGGGAAAAACGCTGAGTGCCGTGCCCCTTCCGTCGGTGGCATCGGACGAGGTGCGCTCCTGCAGCGCGGCCCTTCCCTTGACGTACGCGGTAACGAAAGCTCGCTATTGATTTTTCCGTGGCTGCTTGTAACTGTTATAGTTGATACATCAATAGAAAAGGAAAGCACGATGTTTCATGGGAGGCAGAAAATCAGAGAATACATGATGCTCCGACAGTAAATCATGGCATAATCTTCAGAATTGATGGATGGTTCCTGCTAACTTGAAACCCACGGCTTTCTCTAAAAGACTGTCCTATAATCGCCCCGTACGTCCTAACAGACTGCGTAGAATGGCGCTAAAGGACACAAGACAATGTTTCATCTTCTCAAGGCTTTTTCCCCCCTCCAGGGGAGTGTGCGAAAGACATTTCAGCGAGATGGTTTGCAGTCACGGGGACCATTTACGCCTCCCCCCATTCCAGAGCGGAATGCCTCAGACTCTAAGAAATCTCAGAGAGTGGGTCATTTCCGAGAACAGCAAACAACAGAGAGAAAAACAAACAAACAAAAAACTGAGTTACCATTAATTCTTAACTCTCAAGGGGCCTGGAATGAAACGGAGAAATCTTGTGGGACTTGGGCATTGTGAGTGAGAGTTTTCTAATTACTGGGTCAGAAAAGTGACCGGGCCAAGTGGACTTGCACCCTAGCAGTTTCTGACTTCTAAAAAAGTACCCAGGGTCCTGCGACTCACAGGTGCTTATGTCGTTAGAGACATGGTCAAAAAATGGTTAGGGCACTAGGAAGGCCTGCGTTCTGGCCTTATAATAGAGTCTTTTTGGAAATTTGGAATCAATAGCTAAGACTTCTAAGCTGGTGTGATATCTTATGATCTCTCCTCTCTCTCCCACCCTCCACCTATCTTTGCTATTTTTCAACATTTATACACACAGGGTTGACTCTAAAACAGTTAGCCCTATGCAGTACTTTTAGTGTTTAAGCCATTTTACAAGCGTCCTGTAATTAGTCCATTAATTACTGGAGCTTTGAGCATTGTTTGAAGCTCTCCCCCATCAAATGTATTAATTATTTAGCAAGGAGACATAATTTTAAGTGGTGCTGATGGCCATCCAGAGTTTACTGCTCTAGCACAAAGGCATTAAATATGGATGATACTCACTAGTGTCCAAGATTGTTTTTGTCTTTATACCAGGTTGATGCTATAAAAACAAGCCAGGGATGGATAAACTGGTTTCCCTATTAACTCCTTGCTTGTATGAATAATGCAATTTCAGATTTCCTCCACTAAGTGTCCACCAAGGATGACACAAGATGCTTGAGGCTCTTAGTATTTAACTTGATTTTGGTTCTCGTTTATGCATCATTCCAGGGATTAAATAAGTTGAAATAGCAAAACAAGAAATACAGGAGAGAGTGCTTCATCGAATTGCTTGAGATGGCTTCTAATCAATTAATTCTTTATCCATTCATTCATTCATCCATCCGTTATACACTGTTCCAACACCTACTATGTGCCAAGCTTTGGGATTATGAACTTCAGACAAAGTGATGTACAAACAAATGACTCGGACATGACGATCACTACACAGAGGCAAGTACAAAGTGCCACGCCTGAGGAGTCGAGCAGGCGTCTGCAAAGAGGCAACGTTTAGATAGGCCCTAGATGATGAGCAAGAGTCCATATGTGGAAACACAGGTTATGTGCTCATCATAGGCAGGGACACCTCCTGCACAGTTCGCATTGTGCTAAGGACAGCTGCGATATAAAAAGCAATGCAGGATAGGCTCCCTGTCAATGTGTGGGCTCCTGGCACTGTGATGCACACACGGCTGGCATGTGGTTTTCTGAGTTTGCACGACTGCTTGCTACAAATGGCACCAGATGCTGGCCCTGACAGCTGCCAGGGTCCTCTGTGCATGGGCCTCCCCTAATTTTGTCCCCTCTCTTGCACTTTGCTGTGTGTTGAGGGGAACGTGCAGATGTGACAACATAGCTGTGGGTTGCTTCCAAATACTGGTGATTCAGGGATGGACACACTGACTTGAGAGTCACAATCAGAATAAAAAGAGGGCAGGGTGCAGCGGCTCATGCCTGTAACTCTAGCATTTGAGGAGCCTGAGGCAGGAGGATCACTTAAGGCCAGAAGTTCAAGATCAGCCTGAGCAATATAGTGAGACCTTGTCTCTACAAAAAATACAAAAATTAGCCAGGTGTGATAGCACATGGCTATAGTCCCAGCTACTCAGGAGGAGGTTGAGGCAGGAGGATCACTTGAGCCCAGGAGTTTGAGGTTGCTGTGAGCTATGATGATGCCACTGTACTCTAGCCTGGGCAACAGAGCTAGGCTCTGCCCCAAGAAGGAAAAAAAAAAAAGAAAGAGAAAGAAAGAGAGAAAGAGAAGAGAGAGAGAGAGAAAAAGAAAGGAAGGGAAGGAGGGAGGAAGGAAGGAAGGAAGGAAGGAGAGAAAGGAAGAGGAGGAGAAGAGGAGGAGAAGAGGAAGAGAAGAGGAAGAGAAGAGAAGAGGAAGAGAAGAGGAAGAGAAGAGGAAGAGAAGAGGAAGAGAAGAGAAGAAGAGGCTTTTAGCCTTACCAATAGTATGAAATCCCGAGCCAAGAAGGGCAAAGCCATAGCTACACGGTAGTCAGTGCTGAAGACGCACAGCTAATCCTCAGGGCAGTCGGGGTGGGAAGCACACTTGGCCACACACCAGTTACTGCAACCCATTCTCATTGGCCACAATCTCTGTTTTGATTATGGGTGCAGATATACAGCACCAAGAAGTGCAAACACGGTGGAGTGGTTTACAAGCGTACTGTGTGCCAGGGACTGGGCCAGCAGCTGGAGACTAAAAGATGAAGAAATTTTGTTTGTTTATTTATTTATATACAGGGTTTCCCTCTGTTGCCCAGGCTAGAGTACAGTGGCATCAGCCTAGCTCACTGCAACCTCAAACTCTTGGGATCAAGGGATCCTCCTGCCTCAGTCCCCTGAGTAGCTGGGACTACGGGAGCTTGCCAACACGCCTGACTAGTATTTTTTATTTTTTGTAGAGATGGGGTCTCGCTGTGGCCCAGGCTGGTCTCGAACTCCTGGTCTCAAGTGATCCTCCCACCTCGGCCTCCCAAAATGCTAGGATTAGATGCGTGAGCCACCATGCCCGGCTTAGGGAACGTCTTTTAATGGAGGAAGAAAGGGTTTGTCTGAGGTTGAAAGATGGCGGAGAGCTTTGACTGGCATTCCAAGAAGCAGGGCAGAACGTAAAATAACTCCAAGGTAGTAAGGCGTAGCATAAGTTCCAGGAACATAAAATTGTCCAGTTTTCTGGGGACACGGTGTGCTGTGAGCAGAGGACAGTGAGACATAAACTCGGAAAGGCAGACTGGAGCCAGCCCCACTGCACAGGGCTTTATGAGATCATGGCCTTGCATGTTATTCTGTATAGGACGTGTGTGCGTGCGTGCGTGCGTGCGTGAGCATTGGCGGTGGTGGCAGTTAGGGGATTCAAGGATGTCAGGATCTGTGGAAAGAAAAGAGCCCTGCTGGATTTCCAGTCAAAACGTGGCAGTGAGTTTGCATTTTCATGCAGCCTTCCTATTACAAACAATGACAGAAAAATACAAAGAGTGAGAACACAACACAGCTAGGCTCAGCCAACACCAACATCCCCGTCAGAAACAGAGCAGAAAGGCAGAGCAGTGGCCGGGACTCCAATGGTGAATAGTAGCTGGAGACCAGCTTCTGAAGGGTGATGGGCATTGGGCAACCAGAGCTCAGCCTTGCTTAGAGCAAAGCAGGGCACGGGGCTCAGGCGGAGGTTCCAGGCCTCCGTTCCCGTTGTAAAAGGAGACTACCAGAAAGAAGGAAGAAAGGAAGGAAAAAGAAAAGTATTCCTAAAATACTGCTTCAGCAGTATTGCAAGCTGTGGAGCCAGAAAAGGTAGCAGGGCAAAAATATGTCCCTGGACTGGGAACTAAGGCAGGTCACCCACATGTGTGACGGATCTGAAACATCTCCACTGTCACCACAGTCAGAAAGCTACATGCCATGATAAGACTTGACTCTGGACTCCGGATCTTGGAGAGCCAGAGGGGAGCAAATACAGAAATGCTAAATAGGGAGGAGTGAGTGTGAAGTGGGCAGGAGAGCCAACACAAGACAGGAGCAAGAGACAGAAACAATAGCAACCGCCAAAAGTCTGACTCAAAACAAGTATGTAAATCGTAACATGGAAAACCATGAAGATATATATTACTAAGGAAGAAGCCAACAAAAATAATCAAAACATCACTTTACTCCAGCAGAAACTATTTCTATGGAAAAGTCAGATGAAAACTTTAGTTTGCTTAGAGTGTTCAAGAGATAAATAAAGGGATAATATCCATTAAAAAGAAAGGTAAATTGTGAAACAAAAGAGGCAAAAATTAAACACTAATGGGTACATATGGAAAAGGGCCTATTAGAAATCTTTAAAACAAAAAATAATT
>NW_012148930.1:800279-802017 GCF_000956105.1 Propithecus coquereli
ACACGTGATAAAATTGTGGGAATCACTCATATACACAAGTTCATATAAAACTGGTGAAATATGCAAATTGAATAACTGAATACATGCTATGGACAACAACAGTGTCATTTTCCCCATTTTTATATTGAGGATAGTTATATAAGATATTGTCATTGGGGAAACTGGATGAAGGGTACTTGGGACCTTTCTGGATGGTTTTTTTATTCAACTTCTTGCAAATTTATGATGATCTCAAATTGAAAAGTTAAAAAGAGGCTGGGTGCAGTGGCCCACACCTGTAATCCTAGCACTTTGGGAGACTGAGGTGGAAGGATTGCTTGAGGCCAGGAGTTTGAGACCAGCCTGAACAACATAGCAAGACCCTGTCTCTACAAAAAATAGAACAATTAGCTGGGTGTGGTGGGGTGTATCTGTAGTCCCAGCTACTTGGGAGCCTGAGACAGAAAGGATTGCTTGAACCCAGGAGTTTGAGGTTGCAGTTAGCTATGATGATGCCATTGCACTCTAGCTTAGGCAACAGAGCTAAAAACAAACAAACACAAAAAGTTGAAAAGAGATTGTAGTCTAGATTAAAGAAAAGCAACACAAAATGTAGCAATGTGCTGCTTACTGGAAACATACCTGAATTACAGAAGCACAAGAAACACCACTGAATCTAATAACAGGTGAAAATAAAGACTGAGGAAAAAAACGCCAATGTTAATTTAAAGAGCTGATAAAACTCTCTTAATATCAAACAAAGCAGATTTTAAGATAAAAACAAAAGAAGTAAATAAATAAGAGGGACACTATAAAATAATAAAAGAGATAATCCACCACGAAGATACAACAAAATTGTCAAGAAGGACATAAAGAAATAAAACTTGGCACCTAAAGTAGAGACTGTGTTACACATGCCATATTTATGAAACTTAACTAAATATCGCGCCACAAAGGAAGTCTCGATAATATGCATAACCTCATAGTTATGCATAATCAATCAACTTACAATTCAAAAATGAAAAGATAATCAAAACTCCCACTTGTCTGGAAATTTAAAAACTCACTGTGAAATAAATCATGGATGAAAAACACAATAATTGACAACAAAGATCACAGCGTCTTTGGAACTGAATATAGGGCCGCCAGGTAGGGCCATACAGGCTGTATACCACGCAATTCTAAGGGATGCGTGTGAGCGCCCCCTAGAGCCCTGTAGCGTGACGAGCACAACACTGCCCGAGCCCTGAATGTCACAGAAAGACTCCCGCATCAAAACCTCTGCAGATACAACTATGGCTGTGCCAAGGAGGCGACTTTCTAACACTAAATGCTTTCAGTAAAAACAAAACAAAGCCAAAAATAAACCCTAGAATATATGGCTGAAAAAGAGATGAACAGAATGTTCAACACAAGAAGCTAGAATGAGAACAATAAAGATGTTAATAAGATGAGGATGTATTGAAATAGAAGGCAAGGAAAAACAGCTGTTGGAGCTCTAAGACCAAAACCTTCTTCCCCCTTTTCTGTAAGAAGGCTAATAAAATAGACAAAACTTTCATACTAAGTTGTGAGATTTTTTTCTCATTCTTCTCAAGATCACATGGAATAAAGTTGTGGAACTTTAGAATTATTCCCATTAAAGATTAAAATAAGGCAAGAGCACCTATTATCACAGCTTCAAGTCAACATTGTCTAATCAATAAAATAAGGCAAGAAAAGGAAATAAGAAAATGAAAAGATAAATCCATATTTATTT
>NW_012148930.1:803867-807220 GCF_000956105.1 Propithecus coquereli
TACTAAGACCTTCATGATGAAAATATTATTTTGATAGTCTTAAAATACTAAAAACATACTCGAATTCATGTTTTAATCTCCATTCCCTATTCTCTCATTGTTTTGAGTTCAGTCCTTTGAGTCTGAAACTAGCGATATTAAAAAGTGGAGAAGGTGCTAATAATAAAGGCTAAGAATGTCCAATGAGTTATCAGATTCTGCTCACAATTAAGATTTGTGAGAGCACTCTCGAAGCTCTGACTCGGGTGGGGCAAAGGAAATATACGTAACCTAAACATTTGTACCCCTGTTAACGTGCTGAAATAAAAAAAAATAAAAATAAAAAGATTTGTAAGAGGAAAGGAATTTAGACACTAAATGTTTCCTCGCATTAACAAGGAAATCTGCATAGAGTGAGCAGGCCAGCATGGATGCTGACTAAGCGCCCTGCAGTCTCAGCAGCGCTTTTGACTTTGTGGTGATAAAACCTGCAGTAATAACCCTAAAACTGGTCGAGAGAAAACAGCTGTGGCTGAAACCACACTCGTGGCCTTGGGCAGGATGTTGGTGGGGGATTGCTCACCATTTAGAAAGGTGGGATTGGTACCCAGCCCTCACCCTTTCCAGTAAGACCCAGCAGGGTCACGTTTCCTCCAGACTGCCGGATGGTGTGCGTATTAGTAGGATGGGTTATCATCATCGTCATAAACGACAGGCACAATCAGCCAGAAAAGCAGCAGCGAGCAGTGGAGAAAACCCAGATTTTGGTGTCTGAAGTGTGCAAATCTCAGTTCTACTACTGACTATCAGTATCTCAAACCATACTGATTTTGTATGGTTGTTTGCCTTTCCTGATCTCAGCGAAGGGCAACGAAACAGGAATGGTTAATGACACCCGTCTTTTAAGGCCTGCTTACGAGGATTAGAAGCAACACGTCTGAGGTGCTCTGCTCATACGCAACAATAAGACGTGGCAGCTATTATAACTGAATACATTAACTAAGCAAGTATTGACACGGTGCTAAGCGCTAGGAACGCAGAATGAAAACAGAGCTGGCATTCTAGTTTCGGGACACACAGAACAATCACAAAATAATGGGATCGACAGAGATTTGATAAGAAGCAACAAGAGTTCATAGGAGGAGCTGGGTCTGAGAAGTTAGGAAGACTTCTCAAGAGAATGTTAATTAAACTAGGACATGAAGGATGAACTTCGCACAATGCCCTGCGAGGTGGGTGCTGGGGTCTGCCTTGTACAGTTTGGGGAGCTGAAGGTCACGGTAGACTGACGCGCTGTTATTAAATGTGGATACGACTGACACCAGCCATGCCCGTTACTCAGCTTCTGGGTGACAGAGCCCAGGACTCTGGACTCCAAAATCTACATCTTCGAACTATGAAAATATTTTAAAAATATGCACAAAGCTCATGCTTTAATCTCCACTCCTTATCCCCCCACTCCACTTAGTCCCCTGAATTTGAAGCTAGTAGTATGAGAGAGGGGAGAATTTGCTGATATCATTATTATATAGTTACCATAAATACTTAGTATTAATGCCGCATGATATCATTTTAGATTGTTTGATTTAAAATTTGTTAAAGAACATAGTTAATTTCTCTAAAAGGTTTCAGTTCTCAAATTCCAACAATTGCCTTGAAAGGAATATGTTATCCAGGATTTTAGTTCCAAAAGACACAGGCTTCTCTAGGTGAAATCTTCCAATTTCGTGTGTTGTAAATGATTTCTATTTAACCAGTAGATTTAAAGACTAGGTATTAGGAAGTCTAAAAGAAGAATTACCACCTTTTCAGGCAAGTGAATTCACTATCGAACATTTACAATGCTAGAAAATTGGAGGGAAAGAGTTTCTTGGTGCAGGGATTGCCCAGAGAGCAGGTGTGGGCCCAGACACTCCCCTTGTCGTCATCTAGGTAGAAAACTAACTATTTATTATTTGGTTTGACTTTGGTTTGATTTGGGGATTTATGGTAGAGGAAATAAAAGGAAGTGTCTTGAGTTTACTTACTCTGACATATTTCAAAATATCAAGAATAATAACAACACCTTCAGTTGGTGGATCAAAGATTTTAAACTGTGACTTGGTACTGAATTAATACATAAGTTATTGCTGAAATGAGAAAGATCTTTTTCATATAATCTGTACACCAAAGATGATATCTGATTAGAGGCATTTCTCAAAAAGCAGCCTTGATTTATATGGCATTCACTGATGTAAATACAGATGTTTTGAATAATAATCATTCATTAGGGCTACAGGCCAGGCATTGTGCTCCCTTCTTCCTCATATTAATAATTACTGCACTGAACCCCCACAGGGATGCTGCAGGTAGATCGTTATTGTTCGGATTTTGCAGACGGGGAAAGTGAGGTGACACAAGTTCCTAAGGACGCAGTAAAGTGAGAATCTTGAGTTCCGGCCTACAGTCGTTACCATCAGGCCCACCTCGATAGTAAGAAACTGGCCGTGAACGCCTCCCCCTTTTCTCACTTCATACATTATTCTCGCCAACCCCAGTCATGAGACTTCCTTTCCTACACGGTACGGAGCGATGAGGACAGGTCCGAATCAGTGGCCCTGGCTTGGCGCGTGGGCTCTCAGACTCGCCGCTGTGCGGCCTGGGCACGTCAGCCATGCTCTATGAGTCCATTCGCATTATGCAAAATAACCGTAACTTGCAATGGTATATTACACGTAAAGGATGACGTGATACGTAGAGGGTACTTTCTAAGTAAAAAAGGTCTACACAGAAAATAGAGTGGTGGTCGAGGGGGCTGGGTGGTGGGGAATTGTGCAGTTACTGTTTCCTGAGCACAGAGGTTTAGTTTTGGAAGGTCGGTTGCGAGCAATGTGCACGTACTTAATGCCACTGCACTGTCCGCTCGAAAATAGTTAAAATGGTAAATTTTATGTTGTGTAGATTTTGCCACAATTAAATAAAAAATGAAAAAATTTGCACTTTACAAAAAGTTCTCCATAGATGTTAGTAAGCCTGCTGTAATAATTATTCTCCCTTAGGATGAACAGTGTGAAGCAGGAATTATTTCAGGTGAGCCACTAAGGCTTCCATGTAGAGTCACGTGTTGCTTCACAACAGGGATACACTCTGGAAGTGCCTCATTAGGCGATTTTATCATTGTGTGAAAATCAAAGAGTGCACCGTCCTTCTACACACCTAGGCTATACGGTGTAACCCATTGTTCGCACGCCACAGACCTGTACAGCGTGTTGCTGTGAATACTGTAGGCAGTTGTAACACAATGGTAAGTACTTGTGTATCTGAGCATATCTAGGCCGGGTGCGGTGGCTCACGCCTGTAATCCTAGCACTCTGGGGGGCTGAGGTGGGAGGATC
>NW_012148930.1:808420-876224 GCF_000956105.1 Propithecus coquereli
TCCTCTTTCTCGCATGTGGAGTCCAAAATCTCAGTTCAAACCCTGACTGTACATGTCTGTCTGTGAGTCATTTAACCTCTGTTCGCCTCAATTTCCTTATTTAGAATGAGAGGTGTTTGTACTTGGCAATGTCGTGGGTTCTTTTCTATGCTAATGTTCTAGGATTCAGTTTTTCCAGAGTTAAGGCCAAAGTTGCTGTCGGAAAGTTGGGTAGCTCGAAGTGTAGGTGTTAGGGACAGTGCCCCTTGATGACACTCCTGGAGGTGACCCCACGCACAGTTCCCCAGCTCTTTTCATGCAGCTAGTTGCTGTCAGATTTGTGTGACATGAGGGTTGACAAGGGCCTTCTCATTAATAACACAAGATGGAAGAGAATAGCGTGTGTGCGGAACAAGCATCTGTTCCGTGGAAAGCAGGAACAGAAAGACAGATGAGATGCATGCAGCATTGTTGATGGCGTGCTGCGTTTTGGAACTTCAATGGATGCTCAGTGCCTTATTTGGACAATGGTGTCCCCAGGGTTCAAAGTGCAGTTTGGCATCTATTGAGGCATTTTCCTCTCTTTGCAAAGATTGCGCGTTGCCAGTTCATGCACTGCCTAGTACAACGGTTTTGCATAGTAGGCACTCAACATATTTTGTGGGATTTAATGTTTCAAAAGTGATGAAAAGCCTTTCACTTTCACGTTTGTTTTTGTTTCCTGGCTCGAATTGGCTGTTTGGAATTTAACCTTCTTAACCAAACATAGCAAGAACCCAAGATTGGGCTCATCAGATGTGTCAGTGAACTAGAAGGACGTTCTAACGAAGAACTCAGATGTGAGCCACTCATTCACTCCACGCTAGAGTAGACCTGGGTGTGCAGAGTTCACTGCTGTACAGGATCCGAGCTGATCGGGTTAACCGACTAACCTCTCCCGAGACTGTGCTAAGACAGCCACTCCATTCCGAGATTCTAAGCGAGTGGCTGGCATGGATAGCAGGGAGAAACGCCAAAGCGCACAGCATTCTCACTCGATTGTTCTTATTGCTTATTTCCAGCTTGCCAGGCAAATACGTCGCTGAAAAATCACCTCGCTAAATAGCAGTAGTTAACAAAATGACAACATTAGCATTAACAGCTAAAATATGATAAATATTTTGGGGCATAAGCTATTCAGAATGTGTTTAAATAAATGCTATTTAAGCAATTATATTCTCATGCCAGCAAATAACAAATGATAATCGCTTCTTCCCTGGCTCTAAGTACGTATTGATTGAGTTCAAACCTAAAACTCCAAAGTGAATTATATCTGGTCACTGCTAAACTGCCTCGCTCGCTGAAAGGAAAAAAAATCCACACAACACCTATTATGCTGCATTTAATTAAGACAAGCATCAACTTTATGTGCCATTATTTGCTTCTGCCAAATCTCTATGGTGTAAATATTGAATGGTGGCATCTCTTGAATGCTAATCAATCCTTTCTGAATTTCAAATGATTACACAAGTTTTAGGAAACGCTTATTTGCTAGCACGACCCTCAGCTGCACACGCATCAGTGAGGCATTGGTGAGAAGGTATGTGTGGTTAGCTGACAAGTGTCTAGTGACTGTTTTTCTAAATTACAATGTCACATATGAAAAGGTAAAGACTGAGACAGAATGCAAACTGTAAGAAGAACACTGGGATATTTCTTTTGTTTGTCTTCATGAGGAACAATTTAACCAATGCACTTGGGTAAAGACTGAGGTAAATACACTGCTTCCCTGGACACCGTGAGCCGGTCAGTGATGGCATGTGCGTGCATGTGCGTGCGTGCGTGTGCGTGCGTGTGTGCGCAGTCACAGGTGGAGGAAGCTGTAATAACACAAATACCGTGACCAGCTTCAGGAAGGACAATTATCACAAAATGGGAAGATTGGTTTTTGCTGTTTCAAGACCAACGTTTATGCAGCTACCATATAGGACGCATTTTATGACATGCAGACTGTCATGCTTGTTTCAGAATTAAGTTAATACTCAGATTTAAATTATTATGCACAAATATGTACATTTATACTGGCTTTCAACCCTCCTGAAGCTCCTCCAGCACTTCGGGAGGGAGGCAGTCCCTTAAGGAATAGGAACAGGCGCCTATTTTGCTTTCTGAGTTAGCTGTAGGTGGGCTGTCTAGCGAATGACATGTTGGTGCTGTTACCCTCTGACTTATAAAGTAAATGACTAGTTCCCTCTGCTTTAGGCACAGCAAACACAATTTAATCTCTACGATCAGATTTCTCTGTTGGATTTGGAAGTTTCTTTTCTTAACTGGGTTTAATATTGCAAAAAGGGGAACGGGGGATTCATGCTCCCTTTGTTTCTGTTGCTTTGCTTAGACCTGTGCTGTTAGTCACCTCCCCACCGCCCACACAATAGGGACGCCTAGTTGATGGCAACAAAACACAACACCACAACACAAACTCAACAAGTTGCTGGGCCTCTCCTAGAGAAGTGGGCAAAAAAAGCATCCTCTTTCTTTTTGTAACCCCCTGCACTGCCTTTTCCAAAGCTGCGTCTACAAAATCTCCAGGCTACTCTGCAAGTGCTGAGGAGATGGCGCACAGGGACTCCGATCGTGTCCCCGTGTGCATCTTCTTCTGGGCAGTCGTGGCTTAGGATGGGCAGAACGCCCTGCCCGGAGTTCCGAACACAGCCCAGGCCAGACAGCTTTCCTTTCCCAGTCAGACAACCCCGTAGCTGGCAATCACCAGGCTCCTCTCCAAGAGGGGGGAAGAAAATCCCCCTCATGATTTACACTGCATCGCCACACTAACATTGGGACTCAGACCACCAGAAGGAATTGCAATTTAAGTGACCAGATTAAACACCCTTACACCCTCCACTGCACGGTTAGGGCGTCCTTCCCAGGGACAGCAAACAGCTGAGCAGACAGGGTGAAGAGGCCATGCAGGGTGAAGTCTCTTCTCCTTACAGGAGAGCACATGCCCGCCCTGGTGGGAGCTTCATAACGGTTTTTCCCACGGAGCAAAGGGAAAGGTCCTCTCTTAAAGAAAAATGTAACAGGCGAGCAGAAAGGCTCTGAGTGAAGTGCTGTGGTTTTCTGGGCTATGTTAACACAGGAGCCTTTTGTGTGACTCATTTAATCATGGAAAGTCTACTATGTCTACAAGTCTCTGCTGTCTCCTGTTAAGTGAGATCACTAGCTGCTCTGTGATTCTTTGCCCATTTATAAAGCCTTTATTTTTTCAAATGAAGTGTGTGTGTGTATGGAGAGAGAGAGAGAGAGAGAGAGACAGAGACACACACACACACACACACACACACACACACACACACACCAAACCAACAGTGACGAGAGGGAGTTCCCACATGTGATGGCTCTTGCTGGAGTCGTAACCCTGCACAGAGACCCGACAGGGCTTGAGAGCAGACGACCAGATCCCTATGGGCATTCTGCTTCACCAACTGCCCTGCGGGAAGCTTTGACAGTGAACCTTTGCCAGGTTCTGATACTGAAAGCCAGAGGGCAAATGGCATACTTAGGTAAAGGGAAAACAAGTGCTAGATCTTTATTTAAATGTCAAAGCAGAAGAATTACTGAACAAAATTCAAATGAGGAAAAAAACGCTTATCTCATATCAGAAACTACAGACTATTGGCAAACTAACGACTGCAGATAAATTTCCTTACTCAAACACCTATACTCGTCCACATGTGTCCACTAGTCAACATGGTGCAATTTTATTTACCACTAACAATGTCCACATTGCATCGCACGAGCAGAGTTAGGGCGGAAGCCTTTAGGAAAGTGTAAGGCTCTACCTGAAGACAGAATTTACAGGCTCACTACAGCCCTCCCCGCAAGGACCTTCATCCACCCAAACCTTATAGACAAGTTGGTTCCTCTTTTCTCCGTTAGGGTTTTTAATCCCAGTGATCACCAGAGGGGAAGAGGATGGCCATCACTTTTGTAATTTTTTTCCTTTTACCATCACAAAGAGTCAAAACACGTGCTAAAACAGACATATAAGCTATGATCACTTAGCTTTCCTAGTGTCTGGCAAATGGCCCAAAGAAAACGTCAACCCTAAGAGATGACATTAAACTATGAAGAGAAGTCTTTGGAGAGGGAGGGACCAAAGCTTCGAGCAAATGCTTTTCACTGAAGCTCTGTGACCCAGAGTTCACCTGGAGACAAAAACAAACAAAAACTTATCATACACAGCTGACCCTTGAGCAACGTGGGTTTGAACTGCGAGGGTCCACTTATATGTGGATTTTCTCCAACCAAATGCAGAGGTAAAATGCAGTACTAACAGGATGCCAAACCCCAGGGCTGACGACTGTGGGACTGGAGCAGGTGCGGATTTTGGTACCTGCAGGGTCCTGCAACCAATGCCCCGCGGACCCCAAGGGATGACTGTATTCAGAAACCTAGGGACTTAAAAGCTATGAACTACTTGGCATAGTCAATAAAGATTGGAAATTCATGTAAAGTATTTCCCTGCTGTTACCCAATAGAGGGTGGTTTTCTTTTGGCTCCATGCTCTTCGGGTGACTGTCCAAATTTCCTATGTCATTTTACCTAGATAAATGGTGCCTTAGTAAGTGCGGTCATCCCTCAGGGCACAAGGGGGTCAGTTCCAGGAACGCTGCATATACAAAAACCCCTAAATACTCAGTTCCGCAGCTGGACCTTCTGGACCTTCAGAACCTGCAGATATGAAAAGTCGGCCCCTGTATGTGGGTCTCGCATTCCACGATACTGTGTTTTCCATCCGTGTTCAGTGGCTGAACCGCAGATACTCTGGGCCACCTTGTTATTTATTGAAAAAAACAAAACAAAACTGGTGTATAAGTGGACCCGCCATAGTTCGACCCGAGTTGTTCAAGGGTCAGGTGTATGGGGTGTTTTTAAAATACTGACTGATGAGCTCAAACGTCTCTAAAGAGGACCTCACACTGGAGCAGAGAGCACTGGCTGACATTGGGGGTTGTTGGTTCTAGACCTGGCTCTGCGCCTACAATGTTGGATAAATCACTTAATTTTGTTTCTTCAACTACAAAATGGGAGGGCGCTGTTCTCTTAGGTCCCTACCCTCTGTAAGGGAGAAACTGAGTGATTTACCCACCTGAAGCACTTTATTACTAACCCTAGCAAAGGAAAGCGACCTTTGTTAGCGTTAACGCCTCCTATGGCTCGTTTTGGTGTTTGACATGCTTGGTGTCAAAATTTCGAATAGAACCTACATGCTGGTCATCAGTAATTAATTCCATTTATTATTTTATTCACAAAGAAGGACTCTGTTTAGTCTCTATTTTCCTTATAATAATCCCCTTTATAATGTGAAGATTTACCTACTTTATAAAGTTTAAAAAAAAAGCCAAATCCTCTAATATTTATCCGTAGGATCTATTTTCCAGCCTTTCTTTCTTCAAATTTTGTGCTTGTTTTTCTTTTTTTGAACTAATTTTCCCATTTCCCATTACTTTTTTTTAAAAAACCTAGAAGTTGGGAGGAAAAGCATTCTTTCATTCATGAATGCAATAAATACGTATTAAAAACCTGTACCTGTCAGGGAGTATATGAGGAGTAAAACATGCACCGTGTTCACGAACCTTGTAGTTTATTAATCTGGTAGATGAAAGGCCTTCCTTCACTAAGAAAACCAGAGCGACCACACGGCCCCACTTTGTCTAGTGTCAGAAGTAGTTTAAAGCAGCCACGACAAAGAGAAAACTGTTCTGCTCTGCCTTAAATGAACCATTTTTTCCTTCCAAATTATGATTTCAAAGGTCTTCCAAGACCTGAAGGTGTTACTACCCACCCATTTTTTTCCTTTACCCATCTGTTTTCAAAATCCTTTCCAGTTGTTGATCAAGTCACATTGTTTATTAATAAACCATACCATTTATTCTGGGGCATTTCAGTAATTGCTTGGATGATCTTTTATATTTAAGATGATGTGCTTTAGGCCGGGCTCGGTGGCTCACACCTGTAACCCTAGCACTCTGGGAGGCCAAGGTGGGAGGATTGTTTGAGCTCAGGAGTTCAAGACCAGCCTGAGCAAGAGCAAGACCCCGTCTCTACTAAAAATAGAAAAATTAGCCGGGCATGGTGTGCGCCTGTGGTTCCAGCTACTCGGGAGGCTGAGGCAGGAGGATTGCTTGAGCCTAGGAGTTTGAGGTTGCAGTGAGCTAGGCTGACCACTGCACTCTAGCCCAGGGCAACAGAGTAAGACTCTGTCTCAAAAAAAAGTCCATTTATTTATTTATTTAATCAGTAAATATTTCGTAAGCCCCTACTGTGTACCAAGCAATGTGCTGGAAATCTGGGGTACAGAGAAATATAAAGGACAATGTCTAACCTCAGTTGAGATTCAGCCTAGAGCATTAAATTCTACTGCACAGAAGTATTTGCAGAGAGGAACAGTCCCTTCGAAGGGACTTAGAAAGTCTAAACTTAAAGAGACTTGAAGTAAATTTTCCCAAAAATTTAGGCTTGGGAAATTCCCTCAAAGAGAATAACAATTTTTAATTCAGCTGAATATAAGAAATGCTTTCAGAAATATTGGCTGGTAGGACAAGAGAATAATTTAAAACAAATCAAGGGTATTCATTAGGGGATATAGGATGTAATATGCCTCTCATACTTTCTCTTGCCACCTGGGCTTCAAGAAGAGTCTAGCAAAGTCCAACCGTTGAGTTTTCAGGATAAGAAAATGCAAAGGCCAGAGCTGCATCTTAGTTGGCACAGTCTGGTTACTTGTTGCTTTAAGCACTTATGCCCCATTCATGTTCCTGATGGGCTTGAACCTATCGTAGCATTATTCAGGATGCTGCAGTTAGAAACTAAGTGATTGCTCTCCAGTTCTGCTTTTGTTTTCAGGAGGGAGCAGCGTGTAGGAACTCTGCCTATCTTTGGCACGCATGCCATAATGATATCATCTGAGGACCATGATCCCCTGGGCTGCTTGCTCTATAGGATTTATTTCTACATTGGCTGATGGCATCAGTTGCTCTGATTCCTTTTTTAGAAGGTAGAAAGTCATATAAGCCAATAAATAAACATTAGCAATCTTATTCTGGCCTCTCTAGTCAAACTTAGAATATCTCTTGGTCAATTTAGAATATCTCCTTTTGCACCAAGTTGTAAATTGGCTCAAATTATATTCTCTCATAGTTAGGCAACAAAATATGGTAAGTTAACAGGATTTTAAGAAAACATTATAACTAACAGAGATGGGGCCTCCAGAGATTATTGTATTATACACAGAGGAATAGCCTCTCGAGAGAGGGCATTTTTTACTTTTGTTTCCTTTTTCAACCAACGTAACAAATTGATGTCCACTCGGGGATACAACATGGGGGAAAATGAGACAGATCAGAACAATGCGAGTCAACGGTGCTTTTCATTTTCGCCCTGTCATTAGCTTTTTGTGTAGTCAGTAATCGACATTAGTGAAGAACGGCTTAGGAGGAGGACGGCTGCTCTTGGCTCAACTGGGCAGGCACCGCTCCTGTAGATTTTTCTATTCCAGCAAAACACCCGGAAACCTGAGGCTCACCCTGGACTTCTCCCTCTCTGCTGCCACCCCCCGTAGCTGGCTCCCATCCCTCATTTCACGCCCATTCCCGTGGGGTATCAAACCACATCTGGCCACGGGGTTCCCGGCATTGCCCCACCCTCTGTCCCCTCCACTTTCCACGCTGCTACACAAGGCAAATCAACTCGAGTGACTCAACGCGGCCCCGCCTTTTATAAGGACTGTGCCGTACTTTCCGTCGTCCACAGAGCGAAAACCGCAGCACCTGCGTCCGCTCGCATCTCATCCCAGCGCCTGACACATCCGTCGCGAGCACCCAGCGAGGATCAGCTGAGTGGCTCGGAGGTCTTCGGTCCCGTAACCAGGCTCTTGCCTACCTCTCCAGCTACGTCTGCGGCTTCCCTCAACCGTATTCGTCTGACAATTCCCCCAAACTCGCTTTGCTCTCTCGTGTCTTCACGCTTTTGCACTGGCTATGCTTTTGGCCTGTAATGCTGCACCTGCTTGGGACCACATCCTACCTTCTCTCACCAAGTCTGTCTGCAAAACAGCGTCATCTCTCACGCGACATCTCCGCTGCAGTCCTCTCTCAACACAGCCCCTGGCCTCTGACCAGTCCAGAAAATCCTCGTTTTACTCCAGCACCAAAGGGGCTCGGGGCTGGGCTGGGATCAGAATACACCGGGTTTCAGACTCAGAGGGCTGAAGGCTCATAGGGATTGGGACAGCAGGTGCTGGCTTAGGACTTGGGCTCAGCTTTTAGCGGTGGCCCTGGTATGATTTTATCCTCAATCTAGGTGTTCTGGGGCTAGTCTGGGTACCTAAAGGTTGATTACCTCCATAGCTCAATAAAGTTGAAATTAAAAAAAAAAAAAGATTATTCATTGTTCCTATGGGGTAAAACCATAGTTTTCCACTCAAAAATTAGAAACTACCTGAATTTTATTGCCAGTCACTTTTTTCCCTGCTTCTTTAAAAATGAACTCTTGGTCAAAACTGTATTTACCTCTGATCTGAAAGCCACGTTTTCCTTTCTTCCTTAAACAACAAATAGGCATGGTTTCAGTGGCTATTAGGCTAGCTGGTGGTCAACATGCTCATTAAAGGAGGGGGTGTGTGACTGCAGTTCTGGCAACTATCTGCCCCAGTCGTTCGGGAAGATAGTTTGTGAGGTTCAAAGGTTGAAAGCATTTCAGACCTGCTCCCCTCCCCCACACTCTTGGCAGAGAATACAATCATTTTTAAAAATGATGAAGGAAAGATGAAAGTGTTGAAAACTAAAGATGGCGCATGGTTAATGTACGCATCTTCAAATGTAATACAGTTCTTCAACTAATTTAAAATACCATTGAAGTGAGATGATGCTCTCTAAATATTTTATCGCTAAGATGCTGTAAGATTTCTGACACATGTACTACCACATTTTCCATTTAATTACTGATCAAATGTACTAGTTGAAAAGACTAAGATATTGCCATAAACCAGAATAATTTGTGCAATTACAGCAAGAAGGCCTCTGTTATCTTTCTCTTTATAAAAACTGTTGTTGGGTAAAACAGGCAGACTTACTTGAATAGAACTTTCCTTTTTATTGTGGTTAATACAGAAACCACACAGGATCCAGTCCTGGCATTGCAAACCTTTGAACGCTACATCTGTGAAATTCTGTTGTCTTTTTAAATTTTCAGTAACATTTCTTTTCGCTATATTTATCACATTTTCCAAAATATGAAAATGCTCTTTTTATTTTAAATGTTGACTACACGTGAAAAATTAACTCTGGTTCTATTATTTCAAACTATTCCTTTATTAGCAACAGTTGTGCAGTGCTGTCAAGAAGAATTTTAAAACTAAAGTACCAAATTTGGAGAGTAGACACATCTGCTTTGCTTTGCAGTTTACTTCATTGTTTTATTTCTTAGGATATGAATTCACAACTATCTTAAAACTGAAGACTAAAGAAAAAGCATATGTTGGTAAATCTGATTTCTGCATTTTTTTTTCATTTGAGGGAAGTTGCCTCCCTCAGCTGTCTGCCAATAAGTAATAAATGGACTTGGCGAAAAGTTTATTTAAGTTGGCTTTATTAAGCCAACAAAATACAGAAATCAAGTAAGGGACAGGCAGAAAAATCTGTTCCTTTGAAGTCAATAAAAATCCATCTCCTTAATCCTTTTTTCATTCCGAGCGGTGGTGATTTTTCTCATCTGACTCACTGAGAACCTTGATTTAGCTAATCTATCTTGCTTAGTTATCTTTCTTCTCCAAAGCTTTCCTAAAGAAGCATCCTTTCCCCTTGACAACTGTCATCTTTTATACTTGCATAGTGGTGCATCTGGTTATAAACATTCTTTAGTTAATCCCAATAGAGATTTAAAAAACAGGTTTTTAATTACTATCCATATTTTAGAAGAATAAAAACAGCAGTAGGTAGCAAGCTGAAACAAAAGGCGCATAGAAATGATCAATGTGGAAAGATGGCTATAATTTGATATGATACATCTTTCCTGAGCTATCTCCTTTAAGCCTCTGTCAGAGCTTTATTTGACTATTTCTTACCTGTCCATTATGAAAGAAAATCCAGGACTCCAATTGTTTAACTCATTTTCCACACCTCAACCTACCCACAAAAGGGCTATGAATCATGTAGAAATATATATGACAATATGTTCACGTTCGAAGGTTTCATGATTTGAAAGGAAGGGCAACACAGATTGACTTCAGGACATTCAAACGTCAGTATCACTTAGTAATCCTTGCTTGTATGTAGTATGAGAAAAGGATTTCTTACCTAAACTGAAGAGCACCAAGAATTTCAAACACACAAACTCTCGTTGATCAAACTGCAGAGAACGAAGTTTTGCCACGAGCTCCTGTGCGTGACTCATGAGGTTGTTGAGGGTGGCCCCAGCTTGGGATGCTATGATAGAATAGTCCACCTGCAACACAGAATGACACAGTTTTAAGGACGATTAGAATGAGAAATACATGTTTCACTTGAGATTGTTAAGAATTGAGGAAAAAATCAGGCTGCAATACAAATTTATAACAGAAGACTTTCCCCATGAAAGTAGGTTGAGACACATTCTATAATTACAAAAGGTCTCTTAATTATCTCGATAGATCTAATCATTTTGTAGGAAACAGATTTTGGATACCTACATTATAAGTATATATACCAGAAAGGTATATATACCATTTTGAGATTACGTTATCACATAAGATAAAAATGCTTAACTCTCACGAATGAGTTGAAAGAAAAATACACTGTCCATAAAAAGTAAATCTAGAGTAACATTCTATGGGATTACAACGATATTAACTAGTACACGAGGAGGATACAGGCAGAGATACATTTCTATTTCTATTGTGACACTGCATTTTAAAGTAATCATGGTTCAGGATTGCATGCTTGTGGATGATGAATCACATTTAAATTATTCTTTAGTTTGCTGCTTCCTAAAAAGCTATGGCATAAAACTGCTATGTTCAGGTCATTACATTAGATTACACCAGATTAATGCATTTCTCTCTAAAGACAGCAACGACCTTATTTATGAGAAGAATAATTCCTTAGTCTGGAAAGCAAAAAAGAAAAGGCTTAATTTCCCTTTCTATTAACAGAAAAAAATTGCTGCTAGGCACCGAGCTTAGCTTATTCGTGGGGACATAGGAGGCTCAACGTATAACAAGTTAAGACGTTGGGATGGCTGTCAGTGACAGTCCCGGCTTTGCTGCCGCGATTACAGCATAATGGGAAAGCCCAGTTGGTACCTGACGCTCCCGTCCTTTTTTGCTGGAGAGCTCTCGGGCAACCAGACACTCTTTCAGGTGCGTTTAGTATTTGCAGCAGCAGCAAATTTGTCTGGGAGGCAAGTCCTCATCTGCCACTCACCCAGAGCAGACTGTATTAAATTTTTATATTTATTGACATTTCATTACCATAATTGACTGCACTCGCTTCTCTAGGAGAAGGCACAGGGCTGCCTCCTAAGCAGGAGAACTAGTCCCTTGAGTAGAATTTGCAATTAAAAACAAGGCAGAATGGATTTTTTTTATTGTGTAAATATGATGAGTTGAATTTTCAGCTTTAACTGGAGAATACAAGGGTGTACAGAAACCTTTTTCAAGAGCGAGAAAAATTATGAGTCGGTGGAAAGACGACCCCCAAAGGTGTCAATCAGTTTATATAGAGTCAACTATGCATGAAAAAGGCACAGTTAATGTGCGTGCGAGGAAAGCTCTTGCACCAGGCCCAGCGTCGTCCTACCTGCTTTACACGCGTGCTGGTGTCTGCCCACTAAATTGAAGCATCAAGCGTGCTAAGAGCGCCTTTGGTTTCTATTTCAGAGTGTGTGAAAGAAAGGGTCCGTGCACGGACGACCTGAACCCTGAGCTGGAAGCAGACAGACGAGCTGCTGAACTCTGGGGAGCGTGTCGGGGTTACCCGCCTGGCACACAAAGTGGTGTCCCAACTATCATTTTCCGGTTCTCTGACAGGGGAATTTTCTGCTTTAAGGAAGTTCTTACTTAAAAGAGGTGCCTGTGCTCTAAATTCTTTAAAAAGCTGTGGAGTCTAATGACTCCAGGTAATAATGACATAAATTCTACAGGGCCAGATGGGGTAGGCGAGGGAAGGAGAACCAGAAGGCCCAATGGGGCAGCAGCGGTGGACGGAGCCTTGGACAAGGAGGAGATCTGGGCCGTCGCTGCCTCTCACAGACCAAGAGCCTCGGGCAAATCATGTTCAATCTCCACGCCTGGGTGTCCTTATCTTTAACTACAGCAGTTAAGGTCAATGATGGTAATAAGGTACTTCCCACTTCCGTGATTATCAGGAAAATAATCTTAGTTGGGACAATACTAGCAATTTAAGTTTAGAATCAATTGAATGAACCATGGCTATAGCTTAATAAATACATAGCATTATACATTTTAATAAAAATCACTATTTAAGCCCTAGACCAGGAAGACTGTACTAAAACAAAGCAAAAATATATTAGTATAAATTAATTTTTATTATTATGATGGGGTTAATTAAATTCTGATATGTGTGTAGTTCCAACAGGTAGGTAATAAGTTCAAATACTAGAATTTCATACTTGAAAATGTACTACACTATAGCTGGAAAGAATCTAAATTGTTTCGTAGGATTACACGCTTAGTGAGAGACCTTCATTGAGATGGCCTCAAGAAACCAACTGGCTTACCAGCAACGTTACAGCTACACATTTATTTACACACTAATTTGAAAGCTCAAACATGCTTATTAAATGGGCGCTCCGATAACATTTCTTTCAAGGATAATTTATCAAATTGCACGGCTCTGAAGAAGGATGGGTAATTTATTCCCGAAACAACACACAGATCTACAACTTCCTTACATTTTATTACAAACATAATTATGTTTTCATTGTCGAATGCAGAGTTTGTGCTCATTTCAGGAGCAGCTGGCCTTGTCTTTTATGTACTTAGTAAAATTAATTTATTGCTCTCTTATGTGTAATCTTTGTGCCATTAAATTCAAGGGAGATATTGAAGAAATACTCTTAACCAATGTCCCCTTTGGATAAATTTCACTCATCATGAAGGTAGAAACAGTTTTAGCTAAATTGCTTTTAGTTCTAATCACCAAAATTTTGATGACTCGTACATTGTAAGATGCCTGTCATTTTAATATGATACACAATAATAGAAGATAATAAATTGCCAGCAGACCTTTCCCTTAGGGTGATGTTACAGTGGCTGTTAATTAGCTACAATATGCAAATAGTCAAACCCAACCCCACTTCAAAGTACACTATTATTTTATACATAGATACATGTTATTTTTTAAAATACTGGATAGAATTCTTCTCATAAATATAAGATGCTACAGTATAGAATTGATTTGACAGTGCTTAATATTACTGATAATCATTATTTCCTTTTTGCTGAATAAGGTTATTTAACGTACAGTTATACAGACGCCTGATTGAAAGACACAATTAAAACATAATAGCTAACTGCAGGGTTAAGTGAAGCACTGGGTCTGTATTTCAATACTATGTACTGGTGTCCTGGGCGGCTCTTTGCAGTGGGACTATTTGGGTTACTCTGGTTCTGAACGAACTACGAGAAAATTCAATTCTGCAAACATTGATTGAGCAAACTTCCTAGCCATTGGGCTGAAGACAAAGGTCGTGGTATTTTATCTAACTTTCCTCCCTCTCTTCAAACTCCAAGTAGCAGTCTCCTGACTATCCCCCTCATTTTTTCAATTCACTCTAGCCTTTTTCTTCTTCCTGTGCTATAACAAATTCACGTGATTTACAGGGAGCTGCATTCAGTAGGAAAAAGCCAGAAGACTAGAACACGGAGCACCAGAGGCCTTGTATCCCTCAAGAGGGATGTCCAGAGAGTTGCTATAAAGCAGCGTGGATGCCACATACCTGCTTTCAGGGTACTACAGGATCGCCATCTGGGGCTCCCACTGAGTCAAGACTTTGGCCCCGATATTGTGGACTGAGGCACATTTAATGTTACTATTTGCTAATCTGAAAGTACTGAGTGTAAACATTTTCATTTGTTCCCGAAGTAATCACCATGGGGCAGTTGAGAAAATTCTACAAGGAAACCTGGACAATTATGAGGGAATTGAGAATACTGTACTTCCTCTGATTGAGGCTAGAAAGGGTGGAGGGGGCTTCTCTACCCCTGAGAGGATTTTAAGCACTGCCATCTGCTTCTACCTGCCAAGGAGAGTTCGATGAAACGTCCTCACCTCAGGGGTAAGGCACTTCCTTATAAGAAGCTGAATCACCTGGACGGCTTTGAATGCCCATCTTATCCCTCTTGCCCTTCCTCCTCTGAACTCTCCTCAGACCTTATCTGACCCTGTGTCCTGGGGCTTACTAGGGAAAGTGCTCGGTGGAAAGCACTATGCAAAGGGCAGTCATTAAAGTCATTAATTAGGTAGGCGAATTACATTTCTTATCATTATTGCCTACGGGGCTGTGTCTAATTTTTTTCCCTCACATCTTTGATTTCCCTTCATTTATCAGGCCATCAGAAACATTTTGGAACTAAATGGAAAATATTATTCTCTCCTATAGGTGATTGCCAAGCTGCCTGTAGGGGAATTTTGCATGCTTTATTGGGATAATGCCATTTAATTCTTTGCCATGATATCAACAACTATGGCCTTGATACAATGCATCACAGAAACAGATGTCTATTGTTTTAAAGTTCACATTCTGCACAAATCCATGGTAGTAAGTAGTAGGTCAATATGTCTCTGGGGTGGATGAATTATTTTATTTAGAAAAGTAAGAAAAATATTTATTTAAAATATACATTTTCTCCAAAGATTGGAAGAGAACTCAACAAAAACATCTGATTTATGATGATAGACTTATGAGCAATTTTTTTAATTTCTAGTTTTGTCTTAATGTTGAAATAATTTTATAATGGTAAGTAATAATCACATTATAATGTGCTTATAATGCCACACTAAAAAAATCCTCCCAAAGACAAGCATATTAAAAAAAAAAAAAACACAAAAAAAATGTATGCTTTTAGTCTCAAAAAAGAATGAATTTGTTTTGCTCGGAAGTCCCAAAGAGGCTGTCATGCACCGGAATGACACACGAAGACCAAATTAAACACCTGCGGTGAAGACGCGCTCTGCAGCAACTGGGAGTTATCCAGAAAAGCAGCGGCATGTTGGTGAGGAGCACGGCCTCTGGCACTAGCCTGCCCAGATCCGAGTATCTCTTCTACCACTTGTTAGTCGTGTTTTGACCTTGAATCAGCTGCATCGCCTCTCTTTGCCTCCATTTCCTGATCTACAAAAAGGGGACCACGACATACTT
The DNA here is from genome assembly GCF_000956105.1 of Propithecus coquereli. Classification (NCBI taxonomy): domain Eukaryota; kingdom Metazoa; phylum Chordata; class Mammalia; order Primates; family Indriidae; genus Propithecus; species Propithecus coquereli. The sequence continues at coordinate 823,802 of NW_012148930.1, forward strand.
CTTCACAGGGTTGTTAACTCCATCAGTGTCAGCCTGTGTGGGCCCAGCTGTGAGCACTTCTAACTCTTGTCAGCACTTTACAGGACTATTTCCTGTCATTTTTATTGCAATTCACTCAGGTAGATAGCATCACAGTCCCCACGGGACAGGTGAGGACACCGAAACTTGAAAGGTAAAGGGACTTGCTCAACATGACATAGTTACGAAGTCTCGGAATGGGGACATCAGCGCAGGTTGTTCTGAACTAGACGGCATGTGGGAGACACACACCCCCCAGAGAGCAAGCAGTCTGCACCCACAATTCAACTGTTAATAGACGGTAAACATAACAAAAAGAAAGCAGTTCTCTATTTTTTTTTTGCTATCCTCAACTACTTACATATCTTTTATAAATCATTTTTCTCCAGAATATTGCTTTACTCTTTCACTTAATACATTCCTTTCCTTCCTTTCATGATTTCAGCTACCTTCTTGAAATTGGTGTACCTCGAATAATTTATTATTGTTGTTTTTGTTGTTGTTTCAACCAAAATCCAGTTTCCCTGCCCTTGTGATCATAGAAGTATATCATTCTAAAAAAATTGTGCTTGAAACTTTCCCATGTCTCCGTGGGCCACAGCAAAGGGAGCAGTCTACAGCAATAAAGGGAGATTTACTACTGTAGAACCGTTGTTGATATCCCAGCCCTGAGAGAGTAAGTTGGAAGGCATAAGAGGGTATGGATGAGATGTGGGAACACGGTGAGGATCAGTCTGGGTCTTGAGACCCAGTTAACTTGTTTCAGGTGAGCAATTAGGCCAGAGATATGATAGTTCTCATTTCATACAATCAGCTAATATTTATCACGTGCCTAACAGATTCGGTGTTTTAGTAGGTGCCGGGGGATACAGAAGCAGCCTATGTATACGACCCTGCATTAAACTCTCTTTCTCATTCTCTTGGAGTTCTGAAAAGTCTTCCTTTGTAGCACTTTTGCTTTCATCCTATGGAACTGCAGGAAGCCCAGAGATAAGTTCAAATGTTTTGTCTAACTTATCCACAAAGTAAAATAAAGATGTCTTCCATAGTTGCCACAAATGAGAACGTCTGATGAATTACCATTTATCATTATCAGGCTATTCACTTGGATTGGATGGGAAAAACTTAGGGAGGGGCTTTGGCAGGCCGGCGGGATACTAAACACGGGGGGAGCTGGAAGAATATAGACTGCAGGAAACAAAAAGGAAACCACTGTCTCTCCACCAGGGAGTTCCTCATTCAATTCTGCTGCAAAACACAAAGCAGCAGTAAGCGATATTAAAGACTATCATACAGCATCTATTCCTTGACTGTTCTTGGTTTTGAAAATCAGAAAGAAATGCGCTTTTTCTACTTTTTAAATGGTAATTACCTTTACCCCGGAGCAGCACTTAAAGCAAAATGAAATGTGAACTAAGAAGTATTTCTAAAGAGCAGAATGGAAGTGCTTTGAGAAAGAACGGCACAAACCCATTTCATTTCTGAAACTCAAAAAGACATGAAATCAAATTAATTTGTGGGCTGAGACCTGTACTTCTAATGCAGCTCCTAGCTGGGCAAAGGTGGGAGGAACACCTAATGACCAGACTCTGAAAATGGGTACATTTCCTCCAAGGACTTGGGACACAGGGTGAAAATGCTAAACAGAAATTTGAAAGCACAGGAAGTCAAACCCACTGAGACTTTATTTGCTCATCTAGAAAGCTTTTCTCATGAGAAGTGCAGAAAGCAGGGACCAGAGAGCGACGGAGATGCTCAAATTGATCCAATTTGCAAAAACTCTAAATGGTACTTGCCTTTAATTTGATTGGGGAAATTTGATTTATGAATAATACAGCAAATGATGTGGAGACAGCCTTTCATTTCCAAATACACATGGCTGTGCTTTCACAGCGCATAAACATTTATGGCTGGACGTAAAAGATCACGGTGCCCGAGCACTAAAGTCACCACGGCTGAACCATGCAGTGGGGCCCTGGATAGGTACAATGCACAGGACTGGAGGAATCGCTGGGTTCCATGCATTTATTTTAATACATTAGTTGTAGAATGGAGGGTAAGAAACCGCAGGGGCTTGCCCAAATCCTGTAATGTTGGAATTAGGTCCATTAAGTAGACTGTTTCCCAAGACATCCACAAAGCTGTCTCTCCTTTGTAAGTCTTTGCTCAAATGTCACTTTTCAATAAGGCCAAACCCACCATTTCTATTTAACACTGAAATCCATGAGTCACCTTACAACACACCTCTGTGGATGACTGTTGATTTCCCTTTACCTGGCTATTTTTTTCTTTTGTTCAATAGCACTTTAACCTGTAACACATTACAGATTTATTAGGATTATTGTTTATCGTCATTTTCTCCCTATTACGACATTAAGTTCCATGAGGGCAGGAATTTCTTTGTTTTGTTCACTAATATACGCCAAAGCCCCAGAAAAGTGACTAGCACATAGTGGGAGGTTCAATAAACACGTGTTGATTGAACAAATATCTATTCAGAAAGGAGTAGGACTTATCAGTAATCTTTTTTCTTTCTCTTGCTTTTGAGCGACTGGATTTAGAAAACTGCCGCTCCTGTCCCTTCTGACTTGCTTGCCCTTCTGCCAACTGTTTAGGTTGGATGTGACACTGGAATCAGTCTCTTCCACCAATATTGTTCCAAAATAGTAAGGATTCCACAATTCATAGGGTTTTAAATACCTGACAAATAAATGTGGTAGGTTAATAAAGAAGCTGGAGGGAAAAAAAACAAAAACCTGGGTACTAATCATTGCTCTTGACTTCGCAGCTGCTCGGACCCTCGTGAGCAGAACCTGCAATCATCGCAGGCTGCGAGCGGCAGAATGCGTATGATTATGTTTGCTTTTACAAGTTTAGCTGTAATCATCAGAGCAGGGACAGAGTGCAGCGGGTCATCTTTTCTAAATTATTTGCAGCCAATCTCTCCCTTTCAAAGCACGAGAGTGCTTCTGACCTAGTTAAATCCCTGCCATTCTGAACATGCTTAATAAAAAGACACTTTTTTCTTTGGTCTCTACACTCACTTGTTGCCCAGTAACCAGGAAGATTGATCCTTCCTTTCCATGTACCACTTGTCGGTAAATGTGGTCGAGGATCAAGAGCTCGCTCCAGCAGTTCTGAAGCAGCTTCATCTGGTCGTCAACCTATAAAAGAAATAGACACAATTGACGCCGTTACTCACTACGTTTTAGTTTTTGCATGATTTTCTACAGAGAGGACCACCTAGAAACGAGGAGGTCTCCACCCATGGTCGCCAAAGTGCAGATGCTCAGAATTGATGTCACTGCTGCTGAAGGTCATGATTTTCATTTGGACAAATACGTTTAAGGCCACATATAAATACTTAACCTAAGGATAATCAATGGACTGCTAGGAACAGGCACTCCTTGACATCGATCTATCTGGCATTGATAGAGCTATCAGAGTTTGGTGGAGGGAGGTAGAGGCGCCTGAGACTGTCCCCAGTAGACCCCATTAGAACGAGCCCAAGGTGCCCACGCTTATGTATCAAAAGGCTCATAGAGTACATTGAACCGAAGCTGAAAGGGTACATAGATATTAACAACTCCAAACCAAGGGGACTTACATACACAGCCCAGTGACTGCTGGAGACAGAACGCCCTGCCATCACCTGTCGTCAGCGTTAACTCCAAGTCCGCGTTGTGCTAGACTCTGCACAGAACACTCACCACGCATGACCTTGGTACTACCCTCAATTTGTTTTCTATGATTTGGACAATTTCCCCACAGACTCTCTAAACTTTCCGTATCTGAAAAGGGGGCCAAGAACAGTATCCCCCGCACAGGATTGCCGTGAGGATTAAAATGAAAAGTGCTATGTCACGACAGGCATCGTACACGTTCCATCTTGTCCCCCAGAGAGCTTTGCTCTTCTGTGACGAATACATGCCTGTCTCATGCACAGTCCCCGTACCCATGGGCTGAACACGGACGGCGCACTGATGCACTGCGATGGTTTTGCATCTGTTTACTTTTCATTTTGTAACGTTCACCAGTCAAAAATCTTTGTATACGCACATGCGGTGGCCATGTTTGGACAGACATCATGCATTTATGAAAACAATGCCTGACCTATTTTTAAGAGTTTTTGAGTATTATTTTAGATTTTCTTCACAGGACGTGTCTTTGGAGTGAGCAGAGCTGGTACCATTCAATTTACAGATGAGAAAATGGGGTCTCAGAGAGGCTCAGGGCTGTGCCTAAAGCATTCTCTTCCTTTCTCTCACAATCTAGGCTATCTCCTAATTGCATCAAGAGGTCCTAGAATTTTCTATACCAAGTAAATTTAACTCACTTAACCAAATTCTTTTTTTTCTTCAGCTGTTTGAATCAGAAACCAAAGTCATTTTTAAGTGGCCATTCAGTGGGACTCGGAATAGTTGTCACTGACACATTAGTAGTGAAAGAGCTCATGGCTAACTTTATTTCCGTAAGTCCGAGACACATGACCATAGTCAAGAGAGCACTGAACTTAGAGTACGCACAAGGAGTTGAGGGACGGTTCCGTACTCCCCAGCTGTGAGAGCATGGCTCAGCCACTCACCTCCCAAGGCTTATTTTCTTAGCTAAAAATATGTAAGGTGGGTCTTGTTGTGAAGATGAAATGAGATAGTGGACGGGAAAGCCCTTTGCACAGTATAAGGCAATACACAAATGCAGAAACCACAAACAGAAAGCTCTCAGCTGGAAGACCATATAAGTTCTGTTTAGAAGGAAAAAAGCAATTGCAGAGATCGAAGCTACCGTCAAGCTCTGTGATCGGGAAAAGGCGTCTCTAAGCGCCTCACCATCGCAAGTATTTCAAACCTGTATGTCTGTTCTGACCAAAAGAACTTCATCCATTAAGTAAACGGCAATTTTTGAGAGCCAATTATTTAGTGGGTACAAGTGCCAGGCCCTGGGATATAACGATGAATAAGATAAACACAGTCCCTGACTTTGTGAAAATGACTCCCGTAGGACACCATTGCGGTTTAGTTGAGAGCAACTCACTGTTTTCTCTAGAGGGAAGTCTCCCAAGAGTTGTGTGGTGTTACAGTCCAGGCTGTGGGCGGCGGTGTATGTGGATCTACCCGAATGTTCTCTGCAAACAGCTGACTCAAGGGGCTGTGGCCTGACATCCTAGCAGCATGGAGTCATCGTACCCAGAGCAGACTCCAGGAACTGTTTCTTGCAGAGGCGCAGGAGAGATTTCAAAGCAAAGTGCACTTTGCTCCTCTGGGTTTTATTATATTCTCAGACACTATCAGCATCTTATTTCAAACTTATCAGGCTGTGGTGGCAATTTGGTTTCATTATGCATTTTTTTCCTGTGATGTGAAGCATTACTTATTCATCAAGCATTTTTTTCAGGGAAGCCCAAAATACTGTACTTTGAAATTATCTCCCCAGAAACAATTACCATACATGTGAATGTTGCATAGAATTTCCAGATGGGTGGGGGAATATGGACTCCCCCATGGCCATTTATAGATGTCTAAAGGGGATTCCAGGTTAAGAACCTATTTACACAGCAAGAAAAGTTATTATTGTCTGCTGTCCGTGTAGAAAAGGAGAACAGGTGGATGAAAATTAAGAGAATATATTCTGGCGCCATCTCATCAAAAGATCTTCCTCTCCATTTGCATTTGGTGGTTCCTATCCTTTATATATAACAGGACAGAAATGGTTACGGTAACAGTTTGCCACAATTAAGCCATATTAAAACTATAGGGCAAGAATCTGATTTTTCCTAGCCTTCTTTTCTGTTAGGATGTTGACAATATGCTTCCAAAATCTGGGCCAGGCATGGTGGCTCATGCCTATAATCCCAGCTATTTGGGAGGCCAAGGAGGGACGATTGTTTGAGACCAGGGATTTGAGACCAGCCAGGGCAGCATAGTGAGATCCTGTCTCTAGTTAAAAAAAAAAAAGGAAAAAAAAAAGAAAAAATCTGCAGATTTCCTATTCCTGTCCTTTAGAAATCACAGGAATAGGTGAAACTAAGCATACCTATTTCCCTCAATTAGTACTTCATTTTGTGTTTTATATTTTGTGTGGTTCATTTCTCTCTTTGTGTCTAGCAGAGGATCTCCTCTAATCTCCCTGTTCTCACGAGGTGTTGTGATTGTTCTCTGCCTGCCCTCCTTGAGGGCAGGGCAGATCCTGAAACTGCAACTCCCAAGTGCCTTCCAAGATACCTGGGAAAAAAGCAGCATGTAATAAATGCTTGTTGCAAGAAGGAACAAATGATTCAGTTACCTTCACTGCTGGAATTTTCTGCTTTTCGCCTGTGCATCTCTGGTACCTGGCCCACGATACAAGCAAGCCACTCCTTCGGTGTTTGTGGAATGAATGGTAACCTGCACGGCAGTGACCGCATCGGCAACTTGCATCTGACCCTTCTCACACGTGCCCCGCAGGTCCGCGCCCGCGGCTGGCCCTGGGTAAAGACTTGTTGACTGATTGCAATTTTAACGCCCCTTCTGAGCAATTGATCCCTTGTTCTAATACTCTCCGAGGAGGTCTGCCTTGCCAACAGTCCATTTCATTATTTTCCGTAATTGATTATGTGATATTTTATATTATCTTGAAATTGGTGAGTGTGCATCTTCACAGTGCTTCGGACGACATAGTTTTATGCAAGTCTATGATATAAGAGGGTGGGCTGAACATGATGGCCAACTTGTTCCCTAGCTCTACATAAGAAATGACGGCAAATTTGAAGTTGTTTTTTTTTTTTTTAATTAAAACAAACCAAGTTATAAGAGAGGGTAGATTAGGGAAAGAAGAGAAAATTAACCTACTTCTTTTGAGTAAATTCTGCAGGTATTAACGCTGTCAGCAAACAACTCAGGTGGCATCTGGGAGCCCACGAGGAGGACCATGGAGTACGAGTTCCATTATGTATCCAAGCTTCTCACCAGTAGTTGGCAATACCACCTCGTAGAATCCCGTGTTATCAGCATAATAAAGGAAGGGCTTATCTCAGAAACCTAGTTACTCATCAGAGAAGCTATTTATATAGATATTATAGATAAGAGTGTGAAGGAACACAAGCCTCATATTGTTATGGAGCACAACTTCCCACAATCCAGAATGTTAATCATTAGAAACTTGTGCTTTCTCATAAGAAGAGTGAATTTGGCAAACAATTAGAAGAAAAATGTGTAGCTCTTTCTCAAGCCCACGTTTAACTTATCAAAAACTTTCTTTTACTCCCTTCGCTGTACTTTCTAACAGTCCAGCAAGTGAGCTGTCATTCACGTTCCCTCTTGCAGAGCCTTTTTAAAATGGACATCATGAATCATGATGTCATGATTCATGGTAAAGCTTTACAAAAGATATTTTTAGGAAAACTTTCTACAATATGGGCTGGTAATTTAAAGTGGACATAGACCCATTTCTTATTTTTGGTCATTAAATTTGGTGTGCCGGGCCTTGTGTTACAAACTTGAGGGAAAACAAATTCCTAAAATACAATCCCTGCCTTCAAGAAACTCACACAGGCCGGGCGCGGTGGCTCACGCCTGTAATCCTAGCTCTCTGGGAGGCCGAGGCGGGTGGATTGTTTGAGCTCAGGAGTTCGAGACCAGCCTGAGCAAGAGCGAGACCCCATCTCTACTAAAAATAGAAAGAAATTAATCGGACAACTAAAAATATATAGAAAAAATTAGCCGGGCATGGTGGCGCGTGCCTGTAGTCCCAGCTACTCGGGAGGCTGAGGCAGAAGGATCACTTGAGCCCAGGAGTGTGAGGTTGCTGTGAGCTAGGCTGACGCCACGGCACTCACGCCCGGGCAAAAGAATGAGACTCTGTCTCAAAAAAAAAAAAAAAAAAAAAAAGAAAGAAACTCACACCAATGAGGAGACAGAAGCGTGAATCCATTATTATAATCCCAAGTGTACAAGAACCATGGGAGCACTTCACGCTGCTCCAATTCCTGCGGAGACTTCCTGGGGGTCAGAGGAGGATGTATTTAACCTTGTAGATTACTTAATAAACTTATTTTTCCTTTCTCAGTAGCTCCTATTAGAATAACTCTAGGAACAAAGTATAATTTTTTAAAAATATGACTCTAAGACGCTTCAGAATCGTTACAAATGGAGTACAGCTATTATTTCTTTTTTTCCATTCTGGCAAAAAGAATAAAAAAAACTCTCAGCATAAAGAAAAGGCAAACATTTAAAGTGATGAATATCCCAGTTACTCTGATTTTGATTATGTGACTGTATCTAATTTTCATGTGTAACCCCAAATTACATACCTAATATGTATCAATTTTAAAATAAACAAAAAAGGGGAAAAAATCCCTAAAGATGGGTTTTTATGGTCTTCTTGTGTCAATGATCACATTTATAAAAGTATATTTTGAAGATTAGAGAGGAAAATCAAAATCCTAATAAGTTCAAATCAACTTAAATCTTAATGAGAGTCTGCTCTGGGCAGGACAGGCACATAGCTGCTTTAATCCTTCACTGTTTTTATCAAGAACATGATGATTATCTGTAACCTTATGATAAAGTGCTACAAAGTCCAAGAAAAAATGATTTCACATTAACAATGATTAAACAAGCACTAAAAACAATAGTGTACAAGAGAACTAACAGCCGGTAATACTCCCTAGTCAATTGTTGCAATACCCAATAGATTTATAACCAGAAGTTCTTCCCACCCCGATAACTCGAAGTGATTCCAGTGTGCTTTCTGATTGGGTTGTGGTTGATTCATAATACAAAGTCCTATCTGTCAACACTGCACCAGGGAACCGAGCTATTCTGGCTCCTTTCTGTTTCTGCAATGGAGCAACAAAAGATTTTTCCTTCCTGGGATCTGAACTCTCTTTCAGATGAGTGAAAGAAATCTTCTTTTACATTCCTACCAACCCCTTCTGGGGTTTTCACTCATTTCACCTCCCATCTGGGGCATGAGCAATAGTCTCCCCGAGTCTAGGACCTATATAGTCTACATGCTTCTGTCTCCTGCCCTAATCCATCAAATACACAATTAATAGAATTATCTATTTTGGTCATGCTATTCCTTAGGACATGAACCTCTTCCAAATTCCTTCGATTTCCCTTCAAAGATCTCCACCAAACCAGAGCTCTCTAGCCAGTTATGCTGGGAATAGATTATCAGTGTACCTGCTGGTCCTCCAGCCTGGGTTGGCCTGGGCAGCCAGAAACCGGGGGCGGTTACCTCTGACCATGAGCAACCTGCTCTGTTCATACTGCTCGGCCATGTAAATACTATAATTTTCTTTTCTTTTCTTTTCTTTTTTTTTGAGAGAGAGAGTCGTGCTCTGTTGCCTGGCTAGAATGCCATGGTATCAGCCTAGCTCACAGCAACCTCAAACTCCTGACCTCAAGTGATCCTCCTGCCTCAGCCTCCCAGAGTGCTAGGATTACAGGTGTGGGCTATACCTTGTTTCATGACATCCTAGTTCTTTGGTAAACATTGTGTGTTTGCTGTTATCTTGCTCATGACTTGCTACTACTGCTACTACTACTACTAGGAAACGCATACTGGTATCAGTCACTGTTTTAAAATCTTTAAAAGCATGAGCCTATGTGCACATTTAATCTTCACAACTCAAAGAAGCAGGACTTACTATGATCCGCATTTTACCAATGAGAAAACTGAGACATAAAGGTTAAGCAACTTGCCAAATGTCCCACAGCCAGTAAGCAGCAGAGCCAGGATTTGAAGAGTTCATGACCGTGGCGACTAGACTAGGATAGCACTACCCCTTCCCTAGAACACGCACCGACGCCCTCAGACACCATTGCGAAGCTGCCTCCTTCAGCCCGCCCTGATCAGCTTCATCCATGCTGGTCATTCCTGCCTTCTCGTAACATTTTGTAACAGGTTAACCTACATTAGTTGATTTGGGTTCTGCAAAATTCTGAGAGTAGGGGTTCAAAACGTCAGTGTCTACAGACTTTCAAAATTAAATTATATAAAATTATCTTTCACTGTTGTAGGGACCAGATTTTTGAAAACTTCATTAATTGGGAATGATGCCTAAACTGGAACGTTTAGGTGTCGTCCCCTAAACAGAGGTTTAGGGACACAGCTGTTACGCAGCTGATATCCTTAATCTGCAGGGAAGTGGGGCCACCTCGGTCCTGCCCCACCTTCACACAATCAGGTGTAAAGTGAATGACTAGAGCAGTGTGGGGCATGAACAAGACAGCTGTCAGCAGGAGGAGACAGCAAATAAAACAGTCTGGTCCTCTATTTCTTGAGCAGCTCAGTTCAGACTCACTCGGTACAGGAAGCCAGAGGCCAGACTTCAGGAACCCCTACGGGAAGCCCTCTGTAACCTGGTACAACAGTGGGCGTTCAGCCACGACGAGTGTTCAGAAACAGGCTTGTCTAACCCTCTGTTTAGGAAGTCACAGAATGGTATGATTTGTGTTAGAGAGCCTTTCACCAAAAATTATTAACTTTCTTTCAAAGTCCAGTGTTTGCAAAGGTAAGTTTAATCTATCCAGAACATTCATAGGTATGATATACCTGTTTCCCAGGGATGTTGAATACAATTATTACTTTATATAAAGATATGTTAATGTCAGACATTAAATGTCAATTTCTTCATTTATATAAATGTGAGGTAATTACGTGAGAGACATTTTGAGGTTTAGAGTAGTGTATGTAAATGTTATATATTACTGTTAGGAAACAGATTGTCACCAGAGTATATAATTTAGTAAACTTCTTTTGGATAAAATTGTGGCTACGTTCTGAGAATTTGTCAAACCAAAGGACAAATTTGGCCAGTTTTTATTCCTCCTCTTAACCACATTTCAGAAAGCTTCTTGTTGCAATATCAATTAGTTATAAGCTAATGGCAAGTTCATCATATTTGGGGGGTGAATAGGAATTTTCACACAGCAGTCCTGGTAGACTTTTCTGTTTCTTAAGTTTCCACATACAGTCACGCATAATCCATAAGATCTGGTTAAGGCAGGCATTAAAAGGTAATGAGACAATTTTTGGTTGTGACTTATGGAATCGATCACGTTCCATTGCTTCAGAGTCAAAGCATGTACACATGTGAATACATAGGAGGACAGTGGAGTTGCTGCCACTTCTACACACTCTTCTAAGAGTTGGCACCGATGTGATGATTCAGCTAGGTTGTCAGGGGTGATTCCTCCGTGATGTTACAGTCTTCAGCCAAGTAAAGAATATAGGAATTAGTATACTGATGAACTTCATGGCCAAGCCAGTGCCTGATTTTTTGAGACTGGTATTAAAAAGGGTGGTTTGTGTAAGGGTGTGGTTAACCTAGGAAGCATTTGCCTTCCTGGATTATGGTTACGCCCCAGTCAACAATAAATCAGGCACCACATAGCAGTGCCGGGTGCTCGAGAAATGAATGCGCGTAAGACCTAGTTTTGGCCCTCAAGGAACTTATAAAGGAACTGAACAAACAAGGCAACCCAGCAAAATAATTAGTGCACGAGGAAGCATACAGAGCGTTAATAATTCTAAAATGAACATACACACAATGTCCCATTCTTTAAAAAAGATTTGGAAGCAGTTTACAGCAGTTTATATGTACATGTAATAAAAGATGAATGAAATAAATGAAGAAATGGAAATAAAGGAAAAATAAATCAAAACTGAGAACCAGGGTTAGCCTTAGCCCCCAAAATAAGCTCCATAAGGGCTGTTTCCGTTGTTGGAAATGGGCCACAGTTTGGTTCCTTGTAGCAAGAGCACCACTGCTCCCATGATTTGTAGCACATGAGATAAAATCAAAGCAGTTATGTGCAAAACAGCTTCTGCTAGGACTGGATTCCTAAGAGAAATCTTTCTGTGGGTTTTTCAAGGATTCTAGATGATTCTGTACACTAGACTCTAACAATATCCTCACAGTAGATACAACACTTAGCTTCAAGGAGAGTGTCCCTCTCAACGCCTTCAGTGTAAGTTGATGGCATGTTAAGAGGAGCCAAGATAATTTCGTCCTAGAAAACAACTTTCTAGTCTTTTATTCTAAAGATAAACTGAGACAATCCAGAAATGAACGGCTGGGCGCGGTGGCTCACGCCTGTAATCCTAGCACTCTGGGAGGCCAAGGCGGGCAGATCGTTTGAATTCAGGAGCTCAAGACCAGCCTGAGCAAGAGTGAGACCCCATCTCTACTAAAATAGAAAAAATTAGCCGGGCATGGTGGCGCATGCCTGTAGTCCCAGCTATTCAGGAGGCTGAGGGAGGAGGATCACTTGAGCCCAGGAGTTTGAGGTTGCTGTGAGCTAGGCTGACGCCCCGGCACTCTACTCAGGGCAACGGAGTGAGACTGTCTCAAAAAAAAAAAAAAGGAAAAGAAAGAAAGACAGAAAAAATCCAGAAATAAAGAGAGAAGGTATGTATTTTAGGCCCCTTCATTAACAGCAGAGTTGAGGGCCATTAAAAGAAATACATGACTTGGAGCTCAGAGTCCTGGGCCCCCACCTTGGCACTCTCATCTGCCAGGTAACTTTAGGCAAAGAACTCGAACCCCGTAAACCTCAGCCACTCTCAGAGCTGTAGATTTTGTCAAATGAGATCAGTGGAAATGTGCCCAGCTCAGTGGACACCCTATTGATCATAATTAAATGGAAATCTAAATAAATAAATAAAAGAAGACAAAATATGAAAGGTGCTAAATGAAGTACAAAGAAAAACATTTCAGGTGATGGCAAAGGTTGATGGACTAGAAAAGGAGTATCTTAAAGTAGATCAATGCGAAATATTTTTCAGTGATGTCTTTTGCTTGGTGTTATTTCATTATGACCACGACCTGTTTCCTGTTCTCTAGTTTAGAAATCTCTTAAGTATTATTAATGCAATGTTTCACATGTCTGATCTGGCAGACAATATTCAAGCAATGGAGACAAAATCCTTTTAAACATGATACATTTTCTTTTGGATTGCTTGAAATGTCAAAAAAGCATTTGTGAATATGACGGTCATTTTTGTAACAGGGTCATGGGGTTATGTCTGTAATTCTCATTTTGCAGACACCACCTTAAAGGCGACAATGCCACCAAGCAAAGGAGAATTCCAGGTGTGCAGCAGGCCCATCATCCGGACATCAGTGATTACGGCACAGACTGAGGAGGGTTTCGGCTGCCTGGCAGCTTGAGAAATGGCGCACAGTTGAGGTCCTTGCACAGCGGGGCGAAGAAGGAGGGAGGAGATGGGAGATGGGAGATACTCTACAGGACACGCTCTGTGGCTCCTATAAGGTCACTTAATGCAACTTCTTCCTTTACAGATTGCATTTCTAAGACAGAAGAAGTTTATAGAGGCTAAAACGTCCTTGAGTCCTTTTTGGCTGGCTGCTTCCATCAGGCAGTTGGCCAAAGAAAGGAGGAAAGAACCCAAGTGGCCTAAATATCACTCACCAAAAATACAGCTGAAATTAGGGCAGAGGAAAAGGAGAGGTCCCTACAGACTGTTGGGTGGTGGGAATTCTCTGGGTGTGACAGCTCCTGGGAGAATTCCTCTGCTCGGTTCCCTAGGGACATGCAGAGGACTTGTCCCCCCGCCGCACAATTTAATTTCCCCTACACATCACTACGCTAAACTCACAGTCAGTCTATCCCTTCAGAAATCCCCAGAAATGGATTCATAGAAAGGAGTGGCAATTGAGGATAGAGCTCTAGGAGCCAAAAATGTGGCCCCAAAGTGCAGAAAGGTTATTTCTAGGTGAATCGAGCAGTTTTTGTCTTGCGAGAAACTTCTCCATAGTGCACATGGGACATATTCATCCCAGTGCTCTAAACACACTAACAGCTCCTACCTAATTTCCGGTCTCTGGCACTTGAAGGGTATCCCCTCTCATTCCCTGGATTAAGGACACCCCCATACTGTCACATGCTGAATCACACCCTGGTCCTGGGCTCACAGCAGCTGCCTAATTAACATTTGCTAGGTCAATGCCGAAAGCATCCAGTAACTACATTTCGTTCAACCACTTCATTTGGCACAAGAGGAGACCCAAGCTAGGTGGGCTGTAGTTTACCTGAGGCTACCCAGGTGTCAGAAACAAGATGGGAACGCAGGTGTTCCCAATCCAGCCCAGGGCTCCTTCCCTATGCCTCTTTCACACAGGAATAAAGAGCGCTCTCCTTATTTTTTTCTCTGTAAGTTTATTTTTTAATATAATATTGCCCCAGCTTCTTTCCTGCAAGGAAATACATTAATGGTAATTTGATTTCTGTATTTCAAATGTAAGCAAATTTGTAATCTGAGAAATAAAGTCCTTTGGAAGTTTACAAAAGACAAAACCACAGATACCAAATGACAGAGCCTTGGAATTATCTGGATATAAAATCTAGATGATGCTCCTTCCCACGTCGGGGAGACAGAGAAGGTGACTTGAGGCGGGGGCTGAACTGAGAGACCAAGTTCTTGTTTATTCCCCAAAGGGGTCAGTTTTGTGCCCTGCCAAGGGAGGAATAAGGTTCTCCTGGGTAAACTAGAGTCAAGATCAAAATGGAGACAAAGCCTAGAGAGAAAAGGTTGCACCGTCTTCATCTTTTTGGAAATCCACAAATTATTGTATGACATGATTTGACTGGATACTTCTCTCAAGATAGGTAGGCAAATAGTACCTTAATTTGTTCCTGGGGCCTTCTTCCTAGTGGCTCACCCAGAACGTGGTCAGCACGCGGGAAGGGAATGGGAAAGCCCCTGGTCACACAGAATGAGCGGCGCTCCGCTGGCAGTCTCGGGGGCCACCTTCCCCAGCCTTCCTCACTGGGGAAACGTTTGGGGTCACCTTCCCTCAGCCTTTCGGCTTTGCACCCCTGCACTGCGACGCCCCTGCTTTCTTGGTGCCCCTGGGGGTCTTCACTGTTTAGCTCCTTCCTGGCCTGGCCCAGTCCCAGAAGACCCGGAGGTGAACTGGTGCGGTCCTGGCTGCCAGTGGTCCCTCTTCCAACTGCTGGTAGCTCAGCAGGGCGGAGTATAGGACCTGCCCCCACACTTTAGGGCCCAAACCTAAAAATGAGGGACACTATTGTCATGGAAACACTATTCGCCAATAGTGTCAGGCAAAAGTTGTGACCAAATTTTTAGTTCCCCCGTTCTGGCCAGAAAGGGGGAAAACATCCTATATGAGCTACAAGCTAATGATTTTGGAATCAAAATCACCTGAGCTAGGTACCTAGCAATACCATACCGTCCTCTGTTGCACCTGTGTGAAGAGGGCGCGCCTTGCAATGTATCTTTCATTTCCTATACTTTCATATCCTTCCTATTCCTTACTGGGGAGAAGAACACGCATGAGGCTGCACTGTCCCCCACTCCTACCCAACACGCAGTCCCCTACACACGCCCTAAGACACAGGCACTGCCCTGTTGAATCTGTCCCCGTGAGGTGAGGACTCTGTAGGCCAGTCCCAAGCCAATCCCTCTTTGTCTTCCATACTTCCAGACAGTCGTCCCCTTATTCACTCTTAGCAACCTCTACAACTATTGGTATATCTGAACATAAAGATGAAAGACAGCACATCAAGATCCGTAAGAATTTATGGATAGCACAGCTGTCCTGATACATGAAATACAAGTTCCTGCAAAGGTGGCTGAGAAGTGAAATGCAAGGTATCGAATTCCATGTTCCCAATTATTCTCACCATAAACCGGCAGAAATGTCCTCTGTGTTAAAGGAACGCATTTCTAATGGGGGGGCTGCGGAGGGAGCTCTTGTTTTGCTTCCTCAAAAGAAGGCGGGGAGGGGCGGAGAATGAGAGAACCGGATTCCTCTTCGTTGCCTCTGGGCTTCACACAATGCAAGTTACACCCAATTTAAATGCTGATTTTGTGTTTATTCCAAGTATGGGTCACTCAGAAAATGGATATAATATTTACAGAAAGAAATTGTTTCCATTTTCCATGTGCATACACAGATCGTCGAGGCACAGTATTCTTCAGAGAAAGAAAAAGAGCTATGTGGTTCTTTCTAGAGGTGTCCTCATGGTTTCTCAGGCACAGACTCACTCGTGTCATTAGGCGATTTTGTCGCAGAACATCACAGAGTGTACTTACACGAACCTAGATGGTACAGCCCACTACACACCTAGGCCGTATGGTCTAGCCTGTTGCTACGAGGCTACAAACCTGCACAGCATGTTACTGTCCTGAATACTGTAGGCAGTTGCTACGTAATGGTGAGTATTTGTGCATCTGAACATAGAAAAGGTACAGCAGAAATACAGCATCATACTCTTATGGGCCCAACATCACATAGGTAGTCCGTTGATAACCAGAACCTTACACGACGCATGACTGTACCATATACATGGTTTTTCGTTGACATGCTGCTTCTATAGCGTGAGCTCGCTGGTTGTTTTGTTGGAATGGGCTGGTTGATTCACATTAAACAAGAAGCAATTCAGCCGGCTCATTAAGTCCATTAATTTTTTAACTGAACTGACCAACGGCTCCTAGCATGTGTAGATAGACACAGGCCCAGAGAAGGGTTGTTACCACACATTAATCATGCCACTGCCTGTCTTCACGCAGCTGTGAAATAACAATAAGGGAGCAATGTGAGCATAAGTTTTAAAAATTAGTGTGTCCCATGTCCTTGTCTTAACGAAGCTGGCCATCATGCACGAGATAGAAAGCCAAAGGGTTTCAGGTCCCACGTGCGGTACTTTCTCTATTACTTTTTTATGACGCATTAGGACTCCTCCCTGCCAAAAATTATTTTAAAAATCTGTCTTGATGACGGTACAGGACCTTTCCCTGGAAAATACCAAATAATAGCCACAACCCACTCGTAGGAGAGAGTATCTAACAATATTCCACCAATGCACATCAGCCAGGTGCTCAAGGCCAGTTGAATTGTACGTTGTCCTAGACTAGTTCCCTGAAGTCTCATTCAGATTTGTCCGAACTGTCTGTTTCTTTCTCACTCGTGGCCCGAACCCGGCAGTTCAGACTGAGGACCCTCATTGCTAGTTCATTTGTGCAACAGGAGCTCAGACCGAGGTTGGCTGAGAGGTAAAGTCTATCCTCTTCCTTCTTGTGACCTTCTGCCTTCACAAATGTGGGGGACAGAAGAAGTATGTCCTAAGATTTGGAAACTTACAAAGCTGTCCATCTTCACGTTATATTCAATATATTCCTGTATGCTGCTTTCTATCTATGAAAGCTCTAGAAGAACACTCCTCTTCCTGAAAGTTCTTTTGGTGACCAATAAATCTAACTCTTAATCCATCTAAAAAGGCTATTTTCCATCTGAAAAACAGTCATATTTTGACATTCAAAGTGGTATTTCATAGATGTAGAAATATCCATCCAAAGAATGAGGTTTAAGTCTATTTTCAAAAGCTTAGCCTATACGTACTTGTCTCAGACTCAAGCTTCACACTTTTCTCAAGGCAAAATTTGGTTTAAAAACTAGGAATGTGAAGTCTAGGAAAAGTCTATGAGTGCAAAGCCGCCCGCTCATGGCTGTGCACAGCACTGTGCTTGGGCTGGGAGGGATTCAAGGATGAAGAGGAAGCACCTCTCAATGAGCTTATGACCGAGTGTGATGGGAATACCGAGGCGGGGCCGCGGAGGCTGCTGCTTTCT
The DNA here is from genome assembly GCF_000956105.1 of Propithecus coquereli. Lineage (NCBI taxonomy): Eukaryota > Metazoa > Chordata > Mammalia > Primates > Indriidae > Propithecus > Propithecus coquereli. The sequence goes on from NW_012148930.1 coordinate 841,424, forward strand.
CAGTGTCCAGTTCCTCCTGGAAGCCGCGTCTGAGTGTCGGGAGGGCTCTGACTGTGCTTGTGTCCAGTTTGAATCCAGAATCCACACTTTTTTTTTTTTTTTAACGGGAAATGTCTGACCTGTTGGCTTGTTTCTACCTCATTTCTAGAGTTCACATGGCCCATAATTTCAAGGAAGAAGTATACAACCTGGATTCACCACGCCACTACTTCCTGGGTGTTTTGCAATTACACAGAAATGGCAGCGAGTTGTGACAAAAAGGAACAGAGGGGACACTCCTGAGTCCTGAAGATCACATTGAACAGATATCTTTTTGATTAAGAAAGGAACTGTGTTTTCATAATATTAGTATGTTACACTTTAAAGCAAGCCATCTATCTATATTTAGATAAATTTAACCACACTTTGAGCACACAGGATTTATAAAAATTACAGAAGCAAAAAAAAAAACCCCATAGTAAAAAAGCAATGCATTCCTTTTAAAACTTTTTTTTTTCTGTGTAACTGATAAACAAGTACAAGATCCCAGCACGAGGAACCAAAAGGACCACACTAAAGGAGGACATAACATCCGCTTTTGCTCTGGGTGGCGCCCCCGCTAGAACGCTCAGGCTCAGACGGCTATCCGTCTCTGTTCACACGCCAGCTACCCAGCTCAGAGAGGGAAGCACCAATGCGCTACCGGATCAATACGGTGAAGTATGGAGATTGATCTCATCCCAGAGTAAGTGCATTAACGAGCTCCTCTGTATGACCTTTGCCCAGTGGTACAAATTATATTCTACCACAAACCACACTCCTGAATGGGGACCTTCAGTCTTTGCTTGATTTTAATAAAACACAACTGCAGGCTGACCTCAAAGATGACTACAAAAACGTAGATGTAGAGTGCATCTTTTTCATTTGCTAGGAAGTTTTGCAGAATTAGTATAGAATGCCTGAAAGTGGACAAAATAGCATAAATACACACTTTTAAAATAAAGCATATTCTTTTAAGAAGCATGTTTTTTGTTTTTTACTAAAGGTGCTGAATATGTATCTGAGCCAGAAACCCTATCAATGGCTTCACTTAATTTTCTCGTGAGAGTTCAGGGAGATACAACTGTGCTCAAGATCCGTGCTTCTCCAACTTTAACACACCTACAGTTCGCGTAGGGGTCTTGTTAAAATGCACATTGCGATTCGGCAGGTCTGGAGACTTAGATTCTGCATGTCTAACTGGCTGACCAGTGAAGCTGATGCTGATGGTTCATATACCACGCTTTGAATAAAAAGCTCCAAAAAATTCCAGCGAATAACATGTCCACCCTCTACACACGCATGTATGGGCACACACATGGTCAGACACTCACCAAAACTTTGGGTACAGGAACATGGGATGAGGACAGTAACTATGGTGGCGCAGGGTAAACACGGGTCTGGTGCGAACCCGGGCTCCCCCAGTGGCCAACAGATTAGTGTGAACTTGGGCAAATGACTGAACTCCCTGAGCCTCAGTTTATTCCAGCTGCAGCAAAATTTTAAGTAATATTGACTCTCCCCACCCTCCCCTGCTGTAAGGGTTGAGATGATGCATGAATAGAACTCTAGACGAGACTTGGGCTCAATAAATAGCAGCCAGTATTAGAGTGCATCACTGTTTTTCTGTAGAAGTCAGATCTAGTTCCTAACCCCCAGCTCAAAGAATACAAAGCAAATAAGAGTCCATCGAAAACGATAACCAAAGCAACAGCTCCAGGCTTTTGTTTGGACATGGTCTCCCCCTAATTCTCTTACTTGTCTTAGGGGCCAAACACAAAGACACTGCAGCTGTTGAAGAGGCCCAGGGTGATCCTGACCTCAGAAAGATGAGTTCAGTGGTGCCCACTGCCCCTTAAAGGCAACTCAATGCGGTCAAGGCCCAGGATGGCACCAGAGCAGTTAGGACACAGCTGAGGTTCTCGGGGGATTTATCGTGTGTTGGGGAGGGAGAGAAGGCTGGCATGCAGGGAAGGCCTGTGTCTATTTGTCAGTGACCTGCACACACATCTGTGCTGCCCCCAAGCTGTCCTGGCGTCTCCTGGCCCCCCAGGAGAGCTGCCTCACAACCACTTGCAGAGAAATCCCAGGGCACTGAGGAGGGCTCTTGTTTCCAGGGGTGTCCCTCTCACCACTCCACTTACCTGCTGATTTGAAAATTCCAGCTGGGAACTGCATTCAGTTGGCACCAGTCTTTAATCCCTATGAAAGTGTAGATACCCACAAGAGTGATTTTTTTGAGACAGAGTCTCACTCTGCCACCCCAGGTAGAGTGCAGTGGCGTCATCCTAGCTCACTGCAACCTCAAACTCCTGGACTCAAGCCATCCTCCTGCCTCAGTCTCCTGAGTAGCTGGGACTACAGGTGCACGTCACAACACCTGGCTAATTTTTTTATTTTTAGTAGAGGCGCAGTGTCTTGCTCTTGCTCAGGCTGGTCTCAGACTCTAGCCTCAAGTGATCCTCCTGCCTTAGCTTCCCAGAGTGCTGGGATTACAGGCGTGAGCCACCGTGCCCGGCCAACGGTGATAACATTTAAATCAGTGGTTTTACAAGTGCGGTCTGAGGGTTCAAGAGGTTAGAACTGCTTTTCCAATTATGCTAAGATTTGCCCTTTTGACCCTCCACATCCCTTGAGTTTATAGAGGCTATGGGATGTAATGACATCATCACCTTGGTGGCAAAATGGAGTGTGTGCTTGTGAAGGCTTGTGTTTTAACCATTTCTCAGTTTTTAACTCCTAATACATTGACAGTCAAAACTCATATAAACTAAACAACTTTGGAGTCCCCAGTCATTTTCAGGAGTGTAAAGTGTCCTGAGACCGCAGGTTTGAGAACCATTACTTTAAATCAATACCCATCACTTGCCATATTATCATAAATGAATTCCTGACATGTTAGTAATTTTGTGGAACAACCACTGAGTTCAAATCTCTGTGCTGGGGTTTGTTGGAGGGGAGAGAAAAGTTGGGGAGACAGACATATGAGTAACGCAAAATAGGCTGGAGAAAGGGTGTAATTATGGTCACCTTGTGCCCCAGATTTTGCCAGACGGTCCCCAGTCCCGGTAGTTCCGTGGCTACATTTAGACTTGTCAGATCAACGGCTTTGAGTCTGAGGGGTGGGTTGGGAGAGTGAGAGACAGTGATGACGGATACCTGGTTGAGGAGTTTTAAATTCTCCTATATACGCCATAGAAAGTTGTGAGTGATATGATCAAACCAGAAAACCCAGAATAATAGCCGCCAAGAATTTGTTATTTGGGAGTACAAGGAAGAAGCAAAGTTGCAGAACTGAAGGAGGCTCTTTGGAGGCGATGATCATTTACCCACCCAGCAAGCGATTCAGAATCTGCCGTGGGATTTGGAAGAGAAGGCGCGGCGTGACTGTGCTTGGGGGTGAAATCGCTAAGAAGAACGTGTGGACGGGAAGGAAAGGGAACCAACGACATTGCTTAAGGGTTGGGGAGTGGGAGAGGAGCCAGCGAAGGAACGTAGCGAGGAATAGTCAGAGAGAAATACCGAGTAGTGACCGAGAAGTCTGGGCCAGAAGGAATTCCGGGGATGCGGGGATGGCCAGGGATGTGAGGTGCACAGAGAGGACACGGGCTGGGAAGATCTGGTCGCCGATGATGTTTCAGATGCAGGAGAGGCGCTTCTCATGCAGAGATGCAAGGGCAGCTTCCCTGCCGCCTGGCTTTAGTGATCCAGTCCCACGGTGTTGGCTGCGGGGGCGCCAACGAGAGGAGGTGGGCAAAGGGCAAAGGACGATGACAGACGGGGGGCCAGGGGTAGACACACAGGGGGGTAGGAGGGGGGTTTTGCACATACGTGTGGACTGATGAGAGCCAGTGGAGTGGAAAGATTTAAAACGTTAGCGAGGGATGAAACACTAGATAGAAGTGAGAGGAAGTAGAATGGAAAGCAAGAGTGGGATAATTAGAAGAAGGGACCCCACAAACACCGCAAGAGGAGGAAGTGCGGCTAAAGTGAAAGCACAAACGCAAACCTTTCCTGACAACAGGTTTTGAGAGGAAGTGATCATGTGTGCACGCGTGTGTGCGTGTGTGTGTGTGCGCGCGCATGTGTGCGTGTGTGTGCACGTGTGCGCGCGTTGCCGCAGAGGGTGCCTGTGCTGGGGGGAGGGAGGCTGGGGGCGTGTGCGTTAGAAGAGGAAGGGTATGCTCGTGTCTGCAACAGAGCAGACGAGATCAGAGCTGAAAAGCAGAAATAACCAGAATGAGCATCTTCAGCTACTTCAGGAACCAAAATTTGTCTACCTTTTTTTGTCCCCAATTTTAACCCAGGTCAGGGTTAGAGAGAAAAAAAAAAAACATTTGTTGAGATTTTAGCCTCCTTAGGGGACTTCTATGACTGCACTCACCATATTATAATGACCTGAGCCTTTATTTCTAAAAAAGTTTCCTCAAGTCATTCTCTCCCCACCCTCTTACCTTTCCATTAATAACAGGCTTAATTGTTTGGCATAAATAAGACTTGTTTGACATACTAGGGAAAGGAAGGCAGAATGTCACTTAACAACAGTAAAAGAATCATATTGGACTCGAGTAGTTCTCCTCATTTTCTCCACCCTAACTCCAACCAGCAGGTCAGCCTCTTTACCCTGTACGTAGATCGGCTGATAATCTCACAAACCACTCATGAGTGAAAACGCCATCTCAGTCCTCTCTGCTTCAGAGGTGACCAGGGACAAAGCAGGCCTTACATTAGGCTCAAGAGAAACAGGAATTACACAGACTGAAAAAAAACACTGTCTCACAGAATCCTATTTAACTATAGAGAAGACATCAAATGCACATGGGTAAACACATTGGCTACTTTGAACAATAAATTATGATGGTCTTTTGCAGCTGTTTCTTTACATTGAGCTTACGAAATGTAACTCTTGCTTTCGGAATGTTGAGATGCAAGCTCAGGAACAGCATTCTAACACACTCCTCTGCAAAGATTGCATCGGCCCTCATAATTATACATGTGTACCACCCTCTTTAAGGGTAGAGACCATTTCTAATTCATCTGTCTACCCAGATTCTAGCACAGTGCACTCTATGAATATTACTTAATTTTTAAGTGCCATTTAAGTTGTATAAGACCTCTATATTACAGACAAACATACTGAAGTTGAGAGTTAAGTTACTTTCCCAAAAGCACATGGCCAGCAAGTGACATGGTGGGGATTTGGGGGCAGGTCTGTTTGACCCCAAAGTCTGTCTGATTTCCACACCAGGAGGTCTCTGTGGTGAGAGGATGGAAGTATCTCCAGCACCTTGTGCCAAGCCTAACACCTGCGGAATGAATCAAATGCAGCACCAGGGACTTTGAAGCATTAATAAAGGAAGGAGGAAATTGACATTTCTTGAGTATATATTATCTACCAGGAACTTGATTTGTGTTAAGTCATTTATTCCCCATAAAATCTCTGAAGGAGATAACACCATGTTTTACAGATGAGGAAACTGAGCCTTAAATGAGTTAAGTAAATAACCTACAACTGGGAGAGGATACGTACCTGTCTTCTTCCAACCCCTCTCCTCCCATCCTTACTACCGATCGGCAATAACCCTCCAGGAGCCTCGTGCGGGCAGAGCCCGAGAGACTTTTCCTGCCTCTCATCTTCATGTTCAAACAAGTCGTCATTTGGTCTGGTACAATCACATCTGGTACAAACAGCTCACAATGTGGCGCGATGACAGAACTCTTAAGGTATTAGATTTTAGCAGTGTTCAACGACAGCATTATTTTGCGGCTAGAAAACCTGATCCTTCTTTGGTAAATGTATTGGTTTTCCGGTTACATTTTATATTTATGGATATACTACACTTTGATACTGCATTTTTGTTATGCCAGAAATGGTTTTTGTTCTTGTATTATCAAATCAATGAATTAGGGAGAGGCTATCACAAAGGGATTAACGTGTTTTTAATGAAGCTGCAGGATATAACTCGTTATTCACTAAGAATAATGGCGGATCTATGAAGTTTACAGGGATAAGAGCTTTGCAAATTTATCTGAAAGCCTACATAATGGGTCTCATTTAGCTGTAACATGGAAAAAATATTCTTAGAGATTCTAGCAAGCTTGAAAATCCTCGTGTATTCATGCGATTTCCACACTTCTCTGTGATCAGTTCACCTACATAAAGGTGGTAACTAAATTTATCCTGAAAAATTTACTATTTTCCCCATAAATCATTATGGTTCATTTTGCCCTGGACTCCAAGCTTCAGAAAGAAACACTAACTACTAAGATAATACTTGAGCATATGCAGGAAATGTATTATACTTGAACCCACTCTTTATACCAAGTGGGAAAGCTGGAGAGGTCTCTTGAAGGCTTAAACAGGAGCGGGGGTAAGCAGGGGGAACCAGGAACAGAAACATTCCCCATTACTTAGATTAGGCTGGTCTGCCAGATTATAAGTGCTTTTTAATTGCATCAGTGCAATTGTTTTAAATGAAGATTCATAGTCACTAAAACATACACAAAATAAAATATGCTCCTCGAACGCAGGGATTTTGTCTACACTCTTCATGTTGAATCTCTTAAGTCCTAAAATGTTACTTGGCATACAACTGATAATTTATAAGTATTTACTGAATGAAAGAAGGAATCTTAAGAATATCTGACCAACTTTATGGCAGTTAAACTGAACATTATTATTTAACTGTATAAATGTAAGGGAATCTGGAGTTCATATTGCCTGGTAGGTCCTGTTGATGGACACACGACCCAGTCTTCCATTATTCAGTGACAATGAAGAGGCTCTGTAGGAATTCACAGAATGCATAAAGATTCTCATCATCTCACCATTTGAAATGGTTTTAAAAATGTACACTTGCATATTTAATTTATGGATTATTTAAAAGTGATAAGAGAATTGAGAGGAAACAAAAATGAACATCGTATTGAGATTACTTCGGTAACAAATGACAGCATTTGTTACTTAAGAAGAGGCAATTGAATTTAATTCTTTAGGATGAAATGAATTGATTTGAATTTCAGAAATAAGTAAATTATTATATACATTTCTTTAAAAATTTTTCTTACTCTGCCCTACTATATTTGTAAATATAAGACAATAAGGTCACAACTGTTGTTGATAGTTTGATATCAGTAACCATTGTCCAATTTAAAGTTGTTATTAGAAGTCTGAGTTCTGAAAAACTTATTGACTGGTAGAGAAATTGTGACTTTTTACCTTTAAATGAGAAAAGATTTTTTTTTTTTTAAATCAGAATTTCAGTCTAAAATGTTCTAGACTGAAAAACCCAGAGACCTATAAGTCTGTGTTTAGTTTCTTAGGGCATATGTGAGAAGGGTCACTCTAATTGCAGAAGAAAAAAAAAATGTTTTTCAGGTACCCTGCATACATTTTTAGATTAAAAACAGATTAATAAATGTAAAAGCTTTGTAGATTCACAGCAAGTGTTTTGAGGGCTTATGTTAAAAAGTTGACAACTAATTATAAAAGCCTGACTGGACTAATCAATTATTCAGATCAACATTAGATGCCTATTATATACAGAAACATGGGAATTATATCTCCCCTAAGTAATGTACTAAAATCATGAGTCTAAAACATTGTAATGTGAAATGTGAAGACACAGCATTCTTAATACAAAGACTCGTTCCAAATAATGAACTGACTTTCGTATGTACACTAGACACGTAAAAAAACATTTTTTGTTTTAGTTCGATTCTTATTTTTATAACTTGTATTTTTAAAATGACAAATGTGAATCAAATAGTTAATACAAAGTACCCTGGTGTAAAACACCTAACACATCACAGCAGCAGCAAAAAATCCTTTTTTGTTCTTCAAGGAACTTTTAGAATTATATCCATAAATATGATTATGATTTCTAATCATAATTTCTAGAATATAAACATATCGATCTCTTAAAAAATGCATCTGTTATATACAAATCTGTTTTCAGCATCTTTCCTCTAATCCAGAAATTTTTCTAGACTAATGAAAACAAAAATTTCCTCTTACAAACAGGCTTTTGGGCAGCAGTTGCCAGTCAAATATATGCTGGTCCTTCTCTCCAATGAGAACTGTCTCTGGTATTTAGGGGGAAAAGCAAGCTCTTAAATAGATTCAAACCATAGGAAAACCAGAAATAGATGCAACCAGACACCTGCTGACAAACAGTGACAAATCCCACTGACACTGCAGTGACCCCGTTAGTCGAGATTTAATTAAGAGGCATAATTAAGTCAGTGGAACAGAACACTAATGAGTGTTTTTTTTTTAATGCGGGTAATTACACGTAAAAATACAAAGTGTGATGGAGACCTAAATATATCATTAAAATGAACAGTATAGAATAACAGAGTGTTAAGCATGCCTCTTCTATTGCTGCTACAAAAAAAAAAAAAAAAAAGGATTGACTACGTCTCAGGTTGAATGATACCCAGGCGAGTTTATGCTGGCCTCATGCTGGGAACATTTGTTATTCTAATTTTGCAACAATAAGCGACTATGTGTATTGAGATCCTGTTTTCAGTGCAGATTCCATTGGCTTTGAAGTCTTTCTGCATTTAGCATTTTGTCCAACTGCAAATGAGCAATTAAGAGGCTGTTTGCAAGTATTTGGCTTCCTATGGATCAGCTTATGGAGGTGTCCATCTGAGCTGGGAGCCTTTGACAGATGCAGAAGGCAGGCGGGTGTTATTTACTAATTCAGAACGAGCTTCCATTTTAACTAGTTATGTGGGACTCTTTGATTTGGTCTTTGCTTTAGGCATTGACATAACCCACAGGACTGTGGTCTACTGACTGGGAAATACCACAGAGGAAGAGAAATATGACTGAAATAAAGTTGGTAACTTTTCAAACATGAAAAAAGGAGGCATTTAGGTCACCAGCTAAAATGACTAAAACAACCACATTTTTTTCTGTGTTGAAAAGCACGCCTGTGTGGTTTGGGACCTGCCCTTCTGTTGGGAGTATTTTAGCGATGGTCCCCCCAGCTGGTGGCTTGAAGTCCCCGACAGTCTTTTATCCATTTACCCAAGCAACAAGTGGAAAGGCAGATCCTTTCAAATGCTAACACTCCTCATTCAACTCTGCGTGATTAGTGATTGGGAATCTTTCCTCTAAATTAGTGATTGCATTTTCTTCCTGCAGGTAAACACGTCTCTCCAGTCTTCATACTTCTGGTCTAACCTGTGCTTCGCAATATTCCAGAGGAAAAGAAAGGAACATTTTTATAATCTTACTATTAAGCAGGGGCAATGGCCAGATACCACATCTTTCCATTGAGGGCTGTATAAAGAGGGATTGGGATAAGGATCCCTTGTAAGTACATGTGAAAAGTATTTGTAATCTGTTGCACAGTAGTGTCTCTCATTCAAGAATTAAATTCCTACTAATAGTCATATTATCAGATTAGTTGTCTAATATTAACTTCTTATAGATCAATGCCAATGTATCTATGATGATAATGGAATGTTTCTCCATGTGAAGAGTTTGCTTTTGACAAAGCTATTCAAGATAAAAAATGTCCACACATCTTGATATTTCATAAAGTGTTTTGAGAATTCACCAAAACACCTGGGCAATGGAACACAAACGAACTGGAAAGAAAAATCACCTTTTGTTTAGATAGTGAGTTTATAGAGCTTATTTTTCCTTAATGCTTGCCATAAAAATAAGCATTATCTGACAAGGCTGGTATCATAGTTACCAGGAATTATAAAGTCAAAGATTTTATACATACACACTCCAAACCAGAGTTAATAATTAATTTCAAAATACCATGAATTGATGCATAACAGAATTCCAAATATTCTCATGAATAGTAAATCTATGAACATCAGGGGGCTGAGGCTAAGTGATCTTTGCAGTCTTAGGCTCTGCAGTACAACTTTTGAGAGGCCACACAAGGTTAACTCAAGTGACTGGTTCCATTAATCTGGTGACCAATTCTATTCATTTGTAACATTTGAGTCATTAGACATATTTCTTGGTAAAATTGCCCGATGGTTCTTGCTAGGCAAATTAATCACTGATGTGTGTGCAAACCATCTTTTTCCAACTATCTATTCCTACTTTTTTTCCAGGTCACCTCAAACTTTGGGAATACAATAAAAAAAATAGAGAAAGCCATCTGTTAGTAGCTTGGGGAGAATGCGAAACAGTCATAAAAGTCAAAAGCTGTTTGATAGTCTGTGTCTTTGATGTAAGCAACTTTTGAGAGCCAAATGACTGGATTTCGCACTGAGCTCACCTCACCAGACGGACACACATGTGTGATTCCCAACATCCCTCTCGCCTCTTTTTTACCTCTTTTTTTTTGGCGAGGTCCCCCTTATCAAGTTATGATGAATGAACAGAAGCGTCTTTCATCCCCACTTGCCTCGCGGTTCAAAAGGAACTACTAAAATAGCAGCGGCAGAGCCCAGCAGCCTGCCAGCGGGCGCGCACGGCGCCTTCTTGAAGGCATGTGAAAGGTTGGCGAGCTCAGCGGAATTTTTATGTGCGGGAGCAGGCCCAAGGAAAACTCACACGCCATAACCAATTGTGGACAGAGGATCATCTATCAGCAGACAAATGCAGGAACTCCAGAATGTCTTTCCTCAAATGAAATAATATATCTTTGAAAGCCAATGCCCGTTTTAGGCCCGAGGCCCATATATCAAGCCTGAGAGGCTTGTGGAATCGCTCCAGGGCCATTAACCTTCCACCTGTTTCCCCTTGTCCTTCAGGATGAGACCCTGCCCTTGATTTTACTCCCTTCCCCTGTTCATCTTCCGACAGAGTGTAAATGTAAAGCAGCGGGCCCGCGAAATAATTCAGAGGCAATGGACCAGGGGCATGGTTACAAATCTCTGCCACTGGCACTGTGACTTATGCAGGCAGTTTGTCACACATGAGCCAGGTGACCTCTGTGACATAACAGAGAAAAATATCGCCAGAGATCAAAAATGGGATTCGAGTGCTCTAAGTAACTCTGCTCCGCAGGGTGGGTGGGTTGTGTGGCAGCCAAGGACTCCCCTCTTATACCAAGAACATCTGTCCTAGAGGCACAGAAAAGGTGGCCCAGAGACTCCCTAATTGCAATCATTTCTGTCGGGTAGGATTGGGGCCGTTCCTGTGACATCGGGCTTAGCACTTCTCTTTCCTTCCTCATGCCTGATCGTGGCTGTGAGTGCCAGGAACAGGCAACGTACATCCATCTAATTCAACCCTGGTGCAGAGAAATTAACGGAATTCGAAAAACATAAAAGTGAGACCCTGAAGAATTTATCAGCGTGAGTACTTAAAAGCTATAGTAATAAAGGTAAAGAGAAAAGTTTTACTATAGCTTATAAATTTACTAGGTCAAAGATGTGGTTTAGTAAATTTTTTGAGACTTACACCATTCATTAAAATGAATCACAGATGTTTATTGTGTATCATGTAGAACATTAAGAAAAGGATAGTAACTAAAGGATCTAACGAGATCACATGGATAAAGTTACTTTAAAAAGTTCAAAGAATTCTCCAAATGATATTAGAATTTAGGAAAACACAGGATTACCCATGAATGGCTTTAAAAAAAAACAGCGCAATATTGGAAGGAAATTAGCAGTTTAAATATTCTTAAATCTGAATTAGAATTAACGTCTGGTTTGTATTTATTACATAAATTATGGTTTTCCCCAGTCATTTTGGGCATTCGCTATTATCTCTTGGCATCCAGAAAATGGACAAGACCTTGAAATAGTCCTCCCTAGTCTTCTTGCCTTTTTGGTAGGAGCATTTAGTTTTGATGTTTTCATTAATTAAAATAACAACAATTAAGCTTGGTTCACTGGTTGAGAGACGCAAGCACACCTTAGTGCCTTCACTTCCTGCTCTGAAGCAAGGCCCAGCTGCAACGTGAGAGATTTCCCTCGTGGCCCTATACTCCGATACACACAACAGTATCTCTTTCCAAGTGCTTCTCTGATTTTTTTTTTTGCGGCCCAACTCCCTCTTCAAGCATGCCGATACCAATGTTACATTTCTATCATGTGGAAATGTCCGAAAATAAAAATAAGAAACTTGTTTTCTAAATAAATTAGAAAGTCCTGGTGCCACAGTTTGGAGCACAACTTCAAATGCCTGCTTAAATCTGCACAGAAACGTGAGGATTCTAACCTTCCTTAGGTAGGTTCTTTACTTGGGACTATTACCAGGTTTCATGAGGTCCATGAAGCCCTAGGATTGCATGCAAATTTTTTTCTTTATGTGTTTTTTAGGGCAGATTAATAATAGCTTGCATCAGATACTCAAAGGTATTTATGATCCAAAGAATGTTAACAGTGACTGTAGAGAATAGAATTTGAAGCTCTAAACTAGAATCAAAAACTGCGAGGGCCCCAGAGGATCCCAGAGGCCAACCAGCCGACTCGCCATCTTGCAGAAGAGAAAAGGCGGCCAATCAAGAGGGGGCCGCACAACTACAATTTAGTAAAACGGCAGCCAGTGAAAATTAGTTAGTGAAACTCCAGACTCTGGCTTCCTAATCGAGGACCTCTTCCACTGCACGTGACACCAATCTTTCCTTTGGCTGTGGTTTAAAAGTCAAATTTTGTTTTATGTCCCTCAAAATAATTTTTCTGTGATGTAGAAACCTAATTATGAGAATTACATATGTTTTTCAAAGAACATAAAACATTTTGTAATTATGGCCTTAGGCATCTGTTGGTATGAATAAATGTTAAACAACTTTCATTTGTAGATTAGAATTTGTTTTTCTAAAAAAAAAAAAAAACAGCTCTAGTGGTAAATACTAAGCCTTGAATTCTTGTGAGGTTTCCTTCCTGAAAATGATAGATTGTATATATGTCACGTGACACAGTGTGTCTAATTTTTAAGGAGCTTTGTTGTATCTATTTCATTGTAAGTACATTTTAAGCGTCTCTATAATATTTAATTTACACAAATAAATCCATTGTCCCTTACAGTAAATATAAGTTAGTGGATGCTCTTTTGTAATATTCATGAAAATCTCAAACCAAGATCATACAGTACCATCTATTACAAAAAAAAAAGTTTCCACTTAATGTTTGATTATACTGAATTTTCTAATACTTCCAAATTATTAACAAAAATGCTAAGCAAGTCATGTTGTTCATTTAAGCAGAAGCTTTGTACCTGCTCAATAGCAAAAACATTGACTCTGAAAAAATATCAACTGCTCTCAGAATTATCAAATAAAACTAAGGCATTTAATATTTTCAGCAAGCCACCTAAATTGGTCATTCCTTTTAGAGGAGAGTACAGGACAAAAAATGGAAAAGCTATTCTAATAGCAAGTTGTCCTAAAATTTTTAAGCCACTAATGTTCTATGATTTAAAACAAATAAAATATGGTTAGCCTGCAGCCAAGGGAAAAAAAAAAAGAATTCCTGGGCATGAATCACTGCTTACATTCTTTTCCATCCACAAACAATTTCATTTGGGAAAGTTGCCACATAGTATCGACAGTGACAACAAATGGCATTGTCCCGTGAACATCTGTTTCCGACTCCCACACTGATACTGCAGGCCGGGCACTTAGCAGTGAGCTGGTCTTCACAAGTTGCTGAGCTACAAAGGAACTGGAAATCGCTGGTACGTTGAGGTTTTATTATTGGAACACAGGAAAACTTTATCATCATGCTGGGAAGTTCTGTATCTTTTGAAATATTGGAACCGGAGTTATGTTAGCACATTAAGCCATGCGGAAGACTACTTCTGAAGAAAGGGGAGGGAAAAAATTGTTTCTTGTCTATTATGTCCTTGGGTTGAGGTTCCCACTCAATCTTCATATAACTTCCTCACCCACCCTCAACTGAAAACTATTTTGTTTTTTAAAAAACGTTCTTGATTTTAGCTTCTCGTTAAAATTGAGAGAACAGAATACCAAAGAAATCCTAAGCTAAACACGATAAATAAACACTATTGTTTCTTAACAAAAAAAAACAAACAAAACCAGAACAGCCTTTATATACACTTTTATTTTTCTAAATTCACACTACTGTGCTTACATTTTCGGAAAACCTGGCAACATAAGGCTCATAAAGACTTTGGACTAGAATCTCCTGACCTCGGTCCACAACGTCAAAGGGAGAAGGGCAAAGAGCTGCTGGGAAAAGGCCAAGAAGAATGGGATAAGGGGAGAGGAGGGGACGAGACAGCAGGGACCCTGCCTGTGCTGCTGAACCGTGCTGCGGGGCTAACGGCTTACGCTGGTCTATCAACAGCCACTCAAGTGCGCAGGACAGACACCCACTCTGCGTCATACCTTTTCTCCGTGTGGCATTTAGTTTGAGCAAAAGCAATAACGGAAGTGAAAGTTATTCACAATGGTACTTCTAAATCAATGTATATTCAAACTATTTGCATGCTCCAAATTAATTTGCATATTGCTGCAGCTAAGAGGCTTCCCTCTTTGGGGGGTTAAAAATAGGAAATGTTGACTGGGGTATGCAATCAACGTCTGACTTGCATAAGATTTTTTAAGTCTTTCCTTCCAAAAAGAGATATTAGAACATATTCCAGAAGATATTGTTTACCTCGTTTGGCATCACACAAAATAGGCACTAAAACATATATTTATTGAATAGATCAGTAAATGAAATAACCACAGAGCTGTCTGGCTGAAGACAGGGCAATAATAGCTTCCTACTAGAGAGAAATAATTCTAATACTTATTTTGCCTAGAATATGATCTTTCACCAGAATGCACATATCGTTTATAAGTAATGTTTTTTTAAAATAATCAATTTATTACTAAATACTTCTTCATAATTTCACATGCTGAAAACCACTACAAATATAACTATTAAAAAATCATTCAGTCTATCATTACTACTTATGGGAAAATATATCTGTAGTTGGAGAAGTTATTTTTTTCCTTCATTTGATTCCAGTCCATACTGATTTAAACAAAAAAAAAGTCAAGGTACTTGATTTGTATTTTACATTCAATTCTGAAATAATTGCACTCATTTCAATGGTAGGCTGTCATAAAAAGAAAAGGAAAAAATAGTGCATGCCTAATTAGTTATCAAAAGAAAAAATTTTAATAAATAGGCAATCAAAAATTAGAAATAGATCTGTGATATTCATGCATATGAATCCTTTTATTACAAAAGAAGATAAAATGGAAATTTTATATGTTATATACGACAATCACAGCCTATGTTTATATGGGCTTTTATGCTTTTCGATATACTTTTGTCATGTCCTTGGCTTCTCACAAGGCCCTTGGAAGATAGTTAAGGACAGCCATTTTCATCCAAACTCAATCCTGAAGACTGAGTTAGTTCAAATGGTACTGTATCTGCAGTTTTCCCTGCTTCCCTCTCCATAGACAGAGAAGCTCTGTTCTCTAAACAGGTCTCATCTCCATTACACACCCTTTGTAAATTCTACTTATGTGTTTACAAGTGTCTCCCCAGCTATGTGTGGCTAGTAAGAAAGGAGTCAGGATTTTAACTGATCTTGTATCCCTGACTGGTTTGCATTGTGCCTGGCATATTGGGGGGCTCCATTTATGTTCGCCACATTAATTCATCAGAAAACTGTGGCTCAGAGAGGATATGCATGTGTGTGTGTGTGTTTGTGTGTGTATGCATGTGTGTGTGTGTTTGTGTGTGTATACATGTGTGTGCCCTCCATATCCATGGATTCTGCATCTTCTATATCCGTGGATTCAACCATGGATCGAAAGAATCTGGAAAAACAATTGCATCTGTACTGAACATGTACAGACTTTTTTCCTTGACAGTGTTCCCCAAATAATGCAGTGTAACAACTACTTACATAGCACTCACGTGATGTTAGGTACTGTTTAAGTATCTAAAGATGATTGAAAGTATAAGGGAGGATGTAGATAGGTTATATGCAAACACTAAGCCATTTTTGTATCAGAGACTTGAGCATCCTTGGACTTTTGGTGTCTGCGGGGGGTCCCGGAACCAATGCCCATGGATCCCAAGGGATCACTGCATACACATATGCTTACACGTATGTATATAAACGCTTTGACCAGTGCCATAGAGCTCGTCAGTGGTTCAGGTGAAACAGAACCGACTCTTGGTCCAAGGCTGTCCACTATGCACTGCTTCTTTCAACTTCACTGGCATTAACTGACCCTCTATAGATGTAATCCGATAATAACCAAATAAGTTAACAAAACGGCAAGCAATCAGTGCTGATTTTAGTAAGGAAGTAAAGATAAAATTCTTCATCACACCTTGTAGCACCAGAGGAAACATCAGCCTGCCAATTTTACAAACATGCCAGTAAAAGCATTTCCTTGGCAAACGGACAGCATGGAAATGTCCTTTTTAAAACTGAATTAACCCCCTAAATTCATGAGCTTGCTAGAAGCATTTCTTATGCCATGGAATACAAGGCTCAGGGAGATGCTCTTCCCCCTTCTATTTCTGGACATCTTCTTTTGTTCACAGTTGCTAATAATAGTGGCAGAGCTGGGAGTGGCTATTTATAGACCTGAAAGCAGCATGACTCTGTGAACGCTTCATTCATTTATATTTCCTGTGTTTATTGTTACCTTACCTTTTTAGTAATTAAAAGTGTTCATCCAAGATTTTATTTAGTAACAAATCAGTTGTAAATAGCTTTTCTTTTAATATATGAAAGCCTATATATAGACTTGATAAAATATTTTACTCCCATTTCCTTATTAACTAAAAACAGATTTCAATGGGGGGTGGGAGAAGAGTAAACAGCTGTGTTTTCTTTCCAAATTGTATACAAAATCCAATTATTTGACCTTCAGTGTTTTGATTAAAAGAGTCTCACTTTATGTGGTAGATCACTCAAATTTAGATATTGAACTGAAATTGAAGCAAAATTACTACCATAGCCAACCTACCATATATTTATTAATCAACAGACTATAACTTTAAAACATATCTGATTGTTACATAATATAGTTAGAAAATATAATGTTAAAAATATGCCTCCTCTGCTCCATAAAAAATTGCTTGCTAGGATACAGGGTCTCTAAAAATAGTCCCACCCAGGACTTCCCTTTGAAACCAATGGATGCCCTGCTATAGGAAGCACTCAAAACCAGAAAAATCAGTTTTGCCAATTACTTCTGCTATTCCCTTACCTTGATTTTTGACAAGTGAGATAGACCCCTACCCCTTTAGAAGCAGCCCCTGGTGAAGGCAGTCATAGCAAACATCCATCAATTTCTATACCACATCTAAGACAACAAAAAATGCACATTTTGCCAAGCTGAAGCAGCATTCCATATCTATCGTGCCATTTGTGATGTAATATAGACTGCTCACATCACAAAATGAAACTCAAGAGAGTTAGTATGCATTTGTTTTAAAACTGACCAATCTTTAAGACCCTCAGAAAACAGTATCTGCTACATAATATGACTGGCTCTGCCTCCAAGCGGGGAAGTGCTTAGTGGCACAGGTGCTGTTGGTCCTGTGGTCCCACTGAGTATCAGCTCTGCCTCTTATCACAACCTCAAAATCCACTAGAACGGAGACAATTAGGCTTTTAATCTACTATAGTCTATTTAGAAAAATAATCAGCAGTTAATTAGAGCATTCACTCTCAAAAGCTCTCTTTCAATAAAAACATTTTTACTTCTCTGCTCGAAAACTGATCAAACTAAGAGATTCAGCAGAAGTGGGAGCAATTATGTAAACACTTATTCACCAATACTCAATATGGGACAATTTAACCACTGGGTTTACCCTACACTCAAATGCAATGGAACAATAGAGTTTAGGTAGTGTTGTTAAGTGCCATTTCAATGTGTTTTACCTAAGGTTTTGTTTTGTTAAAGTTAATGCCAAATAAATACTTCTTAGCTTTGAAACCATTGTGAGGCACTACATCTGTGCAGAGAGTGCTTTCAGACCTAAGCTGATTATTGATCTATTAGGGTTTTTTTCCTATCTCCTGAAGTGAAATCAGATAGGGTTCAAAGCTGTGGAGAAACTTACAGCAAAAACACACGAAATAATATTCTGTGGATATTAGCTCCTCTCTCTGATAAGTGTTCTGTGGTGGCACATTTGATTTATAAATCAAAGAACATTAATCAAAACAGTTCTACAAGTGATTTGACTTTAGCTTGAATTCCCAAATAGTTAGCCATCTGAGTAAATAATTCCTAACCAGTTGCTCAAAAAAGATCATCTCACAAAAAGCCACATATCTGCAAACGTAGGTAGTTTTGTTTTCATTTCAAAAGATAAACCCACTCTCTCTCACAAAGAATACCAACACATTTCTATTGTTCCCCACAGATTCTTCCAGAATTCTCTCATTTACTCGAGAACCTGTGCACACAGGCTGACACCCTGCTACGTGTCGTAACTGCTCGTGTACAAACAGAGTCAGGTGCGGCACCTTCCCACGGAGCGATGGCCAGCAACTTGCACCAGCCCTACGCCAGACTTGTAACACATTTGTTAAATTTCCTGAACAGATTTCTGACGAAATGCTCTTATGCAGGAAGTCAGTGAAATCTCCTGATTGATCATTTCATTTACAGAATATATTCTTGATTTAAAAATAAACATCATCAGACACTCCAAAATATGTGACTGGCTCATAGAATTTCTTGGGCTGCCTTCTCTCTTTACCTTAATGACTCTTCAAACCAGAAGACAAGGGAAGCCCAAACCCACAGCAAATGCACTAAGGCGCTCTGCTGTCCATTCACTTAACTAACATATACCGACAGCTTATTAAGAACAGGAAAGCAGATGCCTGTGACAAATTACCAAAAACCAACTGCGTACAAAACCATGTACAATTCATATCAGTCACACTACCTCACAAATAGCTAGTGCTCGAGAAACTCACTTCATTCACTAACAGCAAGTACTTGAGAAACTCACTTCGTTTTTCTGGCAATATTAGAAATTAACAAAGATCATTTTTATTTTTAACTTTCCCAAAGGCTTTTTTCATTTACGTTGAACTTTGAGCTCTGGAGAGTAAACTCTTCATCAAAATGTCTCTAACGTTCCGTCTTAAAGCCAACCAGAGTTCATCTTAGAAAAACCAACTCATGGACACAGGTATAGTATTGAGACGTAATTAGAGATGATGTTTTCCAATGTTCCTCTTAATTAGTCACTTAAGAATTCTAATCTTTTTACTTACACGTAAAGGGCAAGACTGAGTAAATAAAATCAAACAGGAAATGTGAGATTATTTAGTAGTTTATTATGTTACCCTCTTAAGAATAGAAAAATTGAATTTCTGCAGTATGAAGGACCTCCACAACCTTTATGACAGCCTTCATAATCTCACCATAGGAAACCCCACATTTTCCTAATGAGGTCACGTGAAATCTGTATCTATACACAACACTACCGCTGTTGGAGAGTGTGAACTCTTCATGAGCCCTTCATTCATCACGACCGAAACAGAATTTAAGACAGGTTCTCAGTGCATCCTGGCCACTCAGCACTGCTCTGTGCCTCGCAGGGACCTGGACAAGAGCCCGGGTTCCACAGCCTGCCTCGGCGCTCGCTCAGGTTCCAAGTCAAGCTACACGGTTGTGACGCTGCCTCTTTGACATTAGAGGGAATAAGGACCGTGTTCTTTGTGTCTTGAAACTCTATGACAAGATTGACCCAGAGAAGCTCTCAGTAAATTCTCATTTTATGAAAGAACTGAGTTTAGACAATCTGGACCAAGTGAAGATTATCATGGCCATGGAAGATGAGTTTGGGTTTGAAATTTCTGACATAGAGGCAGAAAAGTTAATGTGTCTACAAGAAATTGTAGATGATATTGCAGATAAGAAGGATGTATACGAACAAAATATCAGACCCTCTTGCTTCACTGAGAGAAGATTCAGACAATACTGGCAAGTGTCTGGAAGTGAGAACAAATTTTGGCCATTATTGCTGGCTTTGATAGAGTAATTCTGATGGACTTGTATTTAAATTGTGTTAAGTGTTTTACCCTTTGAAAATAAATCTATAAAACCAAAACCAAAAGACACGCTCTATTTAATAATTTGTTTGGTATTACATATTAGAAATTTCTGTCCAGGCACGGTGGCTCATGCCTGTAGTCCTAGTACTTTGGGAGGCCAAGGAGGGAGGATCACTTGAGGTCAGGAGTTTGAGACCAGCCTGAGCAAGAGCAAGAGCAAGAGCCTGTCTCTACTGAAAATAGGAAAATTAGCTGGGCGTGATGGCTCACACCTGTAGTCCCAGTCTCAGAAAGCTGAGGCAGGAGGATTGCTTGAGCCAGGAGTTTGAGGTTACAGTGAGCTTTGATTGTACCACTGCACTCCAGCCTGGGCAACAGAGTGAGACCCTGTTTGATTAAAAACAAACAAACAGAAAAACAAAACCAGAAATCTCAGTAAGATTTCTAAGGGTTAAAATCTATTTTAGTCAATTTGGGTAGTCTAGACTTAAATCCTATTAGATCAAATTTTAAAATACTATCATCTATGTAGATTTCTATCTTTATTCCCACCTCCTCCCAGGCCACATGATACTCTATACATGAAATACCTTAGCAGAACTGCAAATCAGAAGCAGAGTTACCTGAAACTAATGAGCTTAAGCTTCAGGAACCTTCACATGCACAAGCACTTCCAAGGCTCTTTGAGGAGCTCAAGCAATGTGCACACACAAGGTCCAATGTTTTTGTGAAATATGCAAAAGAAAGATTTTTGCGTTCTTTTTCATCACGAGATTCCTAAATTGTATGAGCTTTAGGGTCCACAAGGATGGGATCAATTTCTGCTGCAAGGGACTACTGGCTTGAGCTAATAAGTGAACTGACAAGAAGCTTTTTCAACTACAAAAATATTAGACAAAATAATATCAGTTTGTTTTTTTTCCCCCCAAATGCCTAGAAGTAAATTAAGAAAGGTACTAAGTAGTGGGAAACTAAGTCCTGTTGGAATATTGTGAGACTTAAGAATTATCACAGATGAAACACTCACTGCTATTAGCAGGCTTATTGATTTTGATATGTATGACATATTTATGCTCGCTATAATTTCATAGATAAATCCCTGGATTTGTTTTATAATCCAAACCCTGACACTGCTCTGCCCCAGAGGGAGAGAAGCCTTGGAAAGAGTGTAGCTTGGATATCTTGTGCTACTACAGAAAAGAAAGTTGAAAGAGTTCTTTGGAAAAAAAGCAGCAACGATGATTAATGTATTAAAGATGAAGCTTAGAAAAAACATTTTAAATAACTAGCAATTTTGCCCTCATCAAAAGGACGACAGAGGAAAACAAACTGAGTCTATACCAAGTCACTGCCACAAATTTTGGATCAAATTCTTCTATAGGATGCACACCGGAGTGAGAAAAATACTTTTCAAGGTAACATCCCACACTTTTAAGACAAGGGGTTCAATGTTCCCCGCTTTCTTGAGCTCATAGCCAATCTTAGAACCAGGCAAGTCTAGAGGGGAAGAACTGAAGGTTCTCAGTCATTATTTCCCTATGTGACAACTGACTGAATTTGCAGCCTGGTCAGCTGGTGTCTGCACAGGGGCCTGGCCCAGTCTTAATTAGACCGCTCTGTCTTTTTTTTTTTTTTTTTTTTTTTGAGACAGAGTCTCATTCTACTGCCTGGGCTAGAGCTCTGTGGCATCAGCCTAGCTCACAGCAACCTCAAACTCCTGGGCTCAAGGGATCCTCCTGCATCAGCCTCCAGGGTAGCTGGGACTACAGGCACGCACCACCGTGCCCGGCTAATTTTTTCTATTTTTAGTTGTTTGGCCAATTTCTTTCTGTTTTTTTAGTAGAGATGGGGGTCTTGCTCTTGCTCAGGCTGGTCTCGAACTCTTGAGCTCAAGCAATCCTCCTGCCTCGGCCTCCCAGAGTGCTAGGATTACAGGCGTGAACCACCGCGCCCGACCTAGAACCCTCTGTCTTAATTACTGAAGCAAGTTTGGATTCCTAAAGACTGAATACTTTTAGGTTTCCATGTAGCTGCAATTCAACAAGTAATCATAGCAAAGGGTAACCACATGTTCCATCTCTTTCTGTTGACAGACCCAGAGGGAAGGATTTAAGTTTTCCATTAAAAAACGATCTTGCCTGCTGTTAAACTCTGAAATAGGTTGTAGGGGACTTGTGGAGGATCCTCGACCTTGAGAAATCTTTGGCAAGAGCTTGAATTCTTATGTGCATGGAGTGGCTTAGCTGTGCTCTCTTGAGTAAAAATAAGCATGAGAATAAACCAGCGGTTCCCAAAGGGGGCATCTGAGAATCAGCCCTGGTATCTGGATCTATCTGTTCAGGGAGCTTTCTAGAAAAAGTGCAACACTTGCCCCTAGAGAATTCTGGTTCCTCTTCTCCACAGATGGTTCCTAATGGCTTAAGCCAAAAACTTTAGTTTTGCCTGTTTCCTCTTCTTTTCTCAAAGTCCTTTTGGCAAATTCTATCGGCTTAACCTCAACATAAATCCTGGGTCCATCTGCTTCTCCCCGACCTCCACTCTCACACCCTGGTCTAAACCACCACCAGCCTCTCTACGGGTTGCCAGCCCTCTACATCCTCTCTTGCTTTCCCCTTCAACTTTTTTCCCACCTGCAGCCAGAGCAGTATTTTCTCTGAGAATTTGATGGATTCAGTCCATTGCTTAAAATCCTACTGTGGTTTCTTATTCCAATCAGAATAAAATGCAAGCACTTCACGAGCTGGACCTTGTCAAACTCGTCGACTTTATCAAGAGCCACTATCCCCGTTCCTTCACGGTTCTTGACAATACCGAGCTAGTTTCTGCCTCAGCTGCCTGGACTGTGGTGTCTCCAGACCTAAAAAGGCTGTTTCTTTCTTGCTGTTTAGATTTCAGCTCAAGTGTCAACTCTTCACACTGGTCTTCCCTGAATCCTTCTAACTGCTCCCTCCTTCCCCACTCATCACTTGTTTATTCTTTCTGTGAACACTACCTTTGTCGGCCCGTTTATCATCTACTTCCCTCTCACTATAGCGCGAGCGGCAATAAAGGCAGTGCCCTTGCTGGTCTTGTTCACCGTAGTATCCATCCCCTGGTCTAGAGCACAACTCAACACACTGAATACTTAATTCATATATGTTGAATGAATGAATGATTCATCCCCTTTAGGTGGACAGCCCCCTTCAACGTGTACAGACACTGGAAGGTTGACTTGATGTCATTAAATCAATGACTATGAAATAAACAGCAATAGATCAGTTTGAGGTTAAAAGGAGAAAAAAAATCTACTACAGGATCTATTAACCAAAAAAAAAGGGGAGGGGGGAAGAAACCTTTCTGGTCAAAAAGAATATTATACTGAAGAAATTTTAGACCATTACCTTTGTTCAAATTTAACATGAAACAAGGGCCTCAAATACATACATGTCACTAATAACCCAGATTTACCTAGAAGGAAAAGGCCTGTTGGAAACAATAACCAAAATGGCTAAGCATACAAGGGGCACCAACTCTATGCCTTTTCGAGAACAACTAAGGTTAAGCAGTACACAAGGAAACCACTGAATGCACTTTCAGCCAAATGCCGGCAAACAAAGGAAAACCTATACCAGAACCAAAATCGAGAAATTAGACAGCAGGCATACGTCCAGCAGTTATTATGGATTGTAATATATTTTCAGTCCTTCCAGTTCCCCCTGCTTAAATCCCTCGGTGGCTTCCCTGTGCCTTGGATAAAGCTCATATTATGAGAAGCTTACGCAAATGCCCTGCTCATCTGTCCGGCTTTACCTCTTGCCCCTTCCCCGTACTCGACCCTCCAGCCATAGGAATCGCTCCAAGTTCCCAAGAAGCACAGCGCCAACACCTCTCTGCTTTTGCACAGACCTGACACCCCTCCCTCCCACCTGCTCGCCTGGTTCTCAACTCCTATGCATCCTTCAAGACCCCTCTTGGTTATTTTCTCCTTTCTTGACCACACTCTCCCCTCCCCCACGCTGGGTTAGGGCTTGCACTACCTTCTAGGCAAACCTTCCTCTCCTTACGTTTTAGTCCTTATTGGACTAACTAATGCAGTGTTTCTCAGAGGTTGGCTTGTGGTTGCGAGAATTAAATTGTACTTTTGGTTCAAATATATTAAACACTGGTGTAAGCGTCGTCGGTCTGATCATTTGTGTCCTGGGATAGCCATGTCCTTGCACACGACTTCCGGGTCAGTTTGTCGTTGTGTTCACTGCTGCATTGGTACCAGGGAGGAGTTCCACGTTAGTTGGGAAAAGTGTCATGGTGGGCTGAACGTGTAAAGTGAAGATGCATTTGTCTTTATCTTTAGTAATTTAGCACAGGGACTGACGAACTGTAGTAATGCAATAAATGTTCGATGAATGAGTGAGTGAATAAATAAATACATGAATAAAACCCGAATCTGGCCTAATCCTAAGTCTGGACTATTCACTTATGGCAGAAGTGTTTTAGGGGCAGCTTTGCGAATGTGTTTCCACTCTAAAGCGAAACACAACATCCCAGCAAAACATAGATATAATGTGTCTTGATTCTTTTCAAAAGCTAAAGTCTCAGTTGGACCTTTCCAAATACACAACCGAAATGAAGTTTTGTCTTCGAGATTGCAACACTTCATTGAAAAAACCATAAAAGTAATTCTCAACGGTCAAATAAAACTCCTTCCATGACATTCATAACCACAAATACCAACACATGAGTGTAAAATATTAATGTTTTGGAGCATGGTATTCCTCACGAAAGTGAACCAGGACCATTGTTTTTACTGCAAATATCCGATGTGGGCCGGGCGGGGTGGCTCACGCCTGTAATCCTAGCACTCTGGGAGGCCAAGATGGGCGGATTGTTTGAGCTCAGGAGTTTGAGAACAGCCTGAGCAAGAGCGAGACCCCATCTCTACCAAAAATAGAAAGAAACTAATTGGACAGCTAAAAATATATAGAAAAAATTAGCCGGGCATGGTGGCGCATGCCTGTAGTCCCAGCTACCCAGGAGGCTGAGACAGAAGGATCACTTGAGCCCAGGAGTTTGAGGTTGCTGTGAGCTAGGCTGACGCCACAGCACTCACTCTAGCCCGGGCAACAGAGCGAGACTCTGTCTCAAAAAAAAAAAAAATATCCGATGTGATTTGAACTTAGTGTTAACAGCAATGTCATTGTGCCCAAGCACCTTCTCCCCACTTAATTCACGTGCCAAACAGATCCATAACTTTTTTCCTCCAAAGCTGGAGCAAGAATCAATTAAAGTACATAATAATGTGTTAACTAGCTAATACAGCAGTTACCATGAGGGGGCATTTCAAGCCTCAGAGTTTGTAGCTGTAGAGCTGTTCTTTCGTTCACTCTGTAAGATCTATAATTGAAAGAATACCGTGAGAGATGCCTTTCATCAGCTCCACGAGTTACATTTCCTGCTTTGATAACTGTGCAAGGAAAATCTAAGGCACTTCAAGCTACCCAATTACGTTTGATTAGCTAGTCAAAATAACATAACAGCTTTTCATCACCCAAAGGAAAACTTCTGAAGAATTCTGCTGCCAACGTTTCTGCACAAACACTAATCTGTATCATTATTTTATAAGGGGAAATGTAATATTTAGTAAGTTTTTTAAAAAATTAGGCAATAAGTAAAGCCTCTTATTCATCACAACTTTAGATCAAAAAAGTACGACTGGGATGGTAGGACGTGGGTGGTAAGGAAGCATTTGCAGCGATTTCAGAGTTGACAGGATACAGTGGTCAAAATGAAACGGACGGCCTTAGACTGAACCAACAGTTCAGAGGACGTCTGAAAACAGGATATGCGCTGAAAACTCTATGATATATACACAGATCTGGCAGGGAAAAATTATCCGGGATCCTAAACCTGTGCATGCGTGTCATTATTCTAGCAAATGAATGTGAGTGTGCCTGTATAAAAATCAGGAACACTAATAAGGAAGTCCTCTAAAACATCACTCTAAGAAGTTTCAGGTTATTGAGAATATTTACTGAATGTTGCTTAAAAGCAAAGCCAAGATGTATATGTATTGCTGTTGCCATTGAGGAGTTTGTGTCCCTCCTTGAAGTTTTGAGCACATTAATTCGACATGTATCCAGTGTCCACCATGTTTCATTCCCACAAAAATTTGCTTTTAATTTAAATGAAATAATTATAATCATGCTGTAAACAGGGCATTTAGAAACGTGGTAGCCAATTCACAGGAGATGGTCCTGCTGTAGACTTTATGAGCCAACAGTACCGAACCACCGATGAAAGACCAGTTACATCCATGCTCCCAAAATGAAAGACGGAGACCAGGATTTGAAAGGCACTGGCCTGAGACTACATTCCACCTTTGCTGTGCTCTTATTGCACAATAAAGAACAGACTTTAGACCTGTTGGCCAATTACTCCATCTGTCATGTAAAGAAAAAGCATTCTTATGGAGTTAGAAGTTGGATCGAGTTTGGCTGTAACGTTAATCCCCAACGTTGTGCAATGTGAATGGCATTTCCAAATACACAAGATAAAGTGGTTTTCTTTTAGTTGTTGTAGAGAAATGGTCAGCAGCAGCGCTCAATAAGCCCTGCATACTTCAGACTTAACTTTTCTCCTCTAAGTTTCTGGCTATTCCTTCACAGTGCACCATATGCAAAGAATTCACAGAATTGGTCCTTCTTGGTCAAAAACATAGCATTGGAAAATTGTTTCCAAGCAGGAAATTATAAGTGAGGAAAACTCTGGTGACCATTTGTGGGACCGTGTGGAGATGTGGCTTATGAGACTTAAGTAGAATCCTTGTCGTGCACAGAAACCCTCACAACTAGTTGAAAACAAGAGAATTTTAGAGTTGACTTTGTATGAGCTTGCCCTCACCCATTGAAGCTGAAACTGCCACCTCCAACAGAAAATGCCTGCATGAAGTCACCTTGTAGGGTGGAAGGAACAGACAGAGGTCCTGTCGATTATCACTAAACACAGCCCATCTCTGGGGCCTGTATTTACTACTCAACTGTTCCCCTTGCCTTCTCCACTCATCCTCAGACCTGCAGAGTCTGAGTTGTCTTCCTTGCTCACGCACACTTCATCTAAACGGTAAATGCAGATATAGCTGAGGACAGGGGTCAGCAACCATTTGGTTCCTGAAACCACACTGCCATAGAAGGCAGTGCCTAAGGGTGTCACTGGGATCTTGGGGCATAAGAAGGGAAGGAAAAAAAAGTAAATGGAGTCAGAAGAGATAAAGTAAATTGGGTCAGGACAAGGAGAAAGGAAGGAAAGTGGAAAAAATAAAAGAAAATGATGCAGAAGATTAGAATTTCTCCATGAGCCGGCCAGGGCCCCTGTGCCATCAGCTGCCTGATCGTCCAGGAGAGTATGGAAGTGCAGAGGGGAATTAGGTTTTGAGCATCAGACATTCATGAAACACCCAGCCGCCGGAAGACGTGCTGTAGGTGTCATCCACGTTATTCTCGACTGTGGGTGGTATTCTTGGGTTAGGGATGAATGTCTTGAACATGAAGACTAGTTTAAGTGCCCAATTTCTATGCAGCCATTCTGCAAGTGGATGTTGAGCTCTCAGAGATTTGTACGATCTACTTCCCAAGCTGCAGATGAATAAGTCAGAGCAAAGTCATTCTTTACTTATCCTGGAAAATAGAAAAATCTATTTTACCTCACAGGTGCAGAGGGCAAAGTCCTTCAGAAGTACATTAAAGGGAGTCGCACGTGAGTCATGGTTTCTGCTTTTTTGACCCCTTACCTGACTTTGTGTGACAGTGTGCAGACAGGGAACCGGGGGCTCAGACTCGACGAGTTCTACCTCCCCAAACCGAGGAGCCAGCTCTGGCAGGCTTTCCACACGCTCTGTGAGCAACTTGTGGGCCCTGCTGGCCACCTGCAAGTATCAGAGTAAGCAGGGACCCCAACCATTCTCAGAAACCAGGCTTGTAACTGCTTCCAAGCAGACAAGCTGACAAAACTGCTTCTACTAATTATTCAGTAGGAACTGCGCTAGGCATTGGGGGGTTGGAGGGCGTGGGGGAAGCCTACCCAGGTATTCCCAAGTCGGGGAGGGCCACGCTGCCCCAGCACACCTGCCTGCCCCAGCCTGCGCCCCTCCAGGTAGAGCCTGGGTTTGCAAACCGAGGCTTAGGCTGCCACCACCGATGGCAAGCCCGTTTCTGTTCTTACGAGGACTTGCTGAATGATTCTGTACTCAGTTTCCTATGATGTCCTCCTCTAATTAAAAAAAAAAAAATGATGAATTTATATGTCTTTGCATCAACATATGAAAAACTGCTCTCTCTAGTAAAAATTAACAAGTCCTTTAAGGCCTATTGAGAAATGGTACAGGTATGGGCACAGTGATAATAGTAACAATTATAAAGTACTTTACAGTTTACAAAGGATTCCACATACATTTTTCATCTTAATAATGGCACTATCACATACTAGCCGTGTGACTTAAGTCAAGTCAGGAAATGTCCCTCGGTCCTAGTTTGCCCATCTGCACAGTGCGAATAATAATACCTACTGCACAGGACCAGGTAGTATTAAATGAGATACACACATAAAACACTTAACAATTGTCTGGCTCGCGGCTCAGTCGGTGGCAGCTATTATTATTACCATCTGCTGTTCAAACTCTGCAGTCAAGGAAAGAATGCAGCTATTTTCGGCTGACCTCGAATCTTCCCTAAGCCCTCGCCTAGTCACCTCAGCCCGAGCCCTGGGGCTGGATCGCCCCAGAGGTTCATTCTTCCCCATGCCTGTATTTCTTCCCCGTCTCTCTCTCTCTCACTCCAGTCCTCTCCCCACCCCTTAAACTGATTCAGTTGCCTTTGTTAATTTTACTGGTACTAACCAATTATTTGACTAAAAGAATTGGTTAGTTAAAAATTGAGTTTTCAAACTTTTACTAATCAATTAATTTGATGTCTGTATGGGCCAATATGACCTTAAACAAGAGGAGGGACGGGTGGACACACCCTCCAGAAAGAACATGTCATGTAAGAGCAACGGTCTGAGTCTCTCACTCCCACTCTCTGACCAAAAGGAGACCACGTGCTGCGCTCGCTTCACAGGACTGTCCTAAGGATCAAACCAGAAACGGCCTGAAAGCAGCCAGCGCCACAGCAGGGACTCAGCGGGCACCCGGTAAGTTACTTCTCTTCCCCTTCACCACCTGACCTGGAGCAGAGCAAGGAAAACGCTCATCTCCCCACTTTCGTCATTCGTATTCAGACACCCAACAACGGCCCAGCCAGTTAAACGTGGATTTCCTGGGTGTGCCTGGCGATGCTCGTGTTCTCCCATGCATGGTTCTAGCAGATAACATGTAGGTGAACAGGAACGGGAAGCTTATCGGGTGTGTGAACAAGCAGACCCAGAGGGGAGCTGTGATCATCACTAACCAACACTCTCACTGAACATTCCGGCGTCTCATGCATGGAGGCTACGCTTACATGGAAACTACAAGAACTCAGCTATGCTGAAACCAAGCTTTAGGAAGTTAGGGATTTAAAACTGCGTCCACAGTTTGCAAATATATACTCACTGAATAAAGCAATTTTTTTTTTTTTAACAAAAAACTAAGGACAAAAACATCAGGATTGGCAGGGGTTGGAGTGGGGACCATTTACTACAAAGGGGCATGGGAGAATTTTGAGGGGTGATGGAACTGTCCTATTATTTGTACACTAAAAAGAATAAATTTTAGGGAATGTAAATGATACTTTGATAGAAGCAAGTAGTGCATGGCAGTTTCAAAGCAGCTGGTATACTTTCAAGACGTGCCCGTGAGGACCACAGAAGGTGAAGAATATACATCCTCACGGCGAGGTGGGCAGGGTCCGCTGCCCACCACTGAACCAGCCACAGCACATACGGGTCCTGACCGAGAAGAGCTGATTGATCCAGTGAATAGTGAACAAGGAGAACGCTACGACAGTGGCTTCCTCAGTCTATGACTGACATGCACGTGTTAATACCTGTATGTAGCAAGGAAGGCTGGAATGGCACACATTCTCAACCCCATCAGCCGGACCAGGCTTCTGTTTCAGATCTTTAGATGCTTACTTAACACCTGAAGAGACCTAAGAGACCATTAATCCAACCTGCCGATTCCAACATTCTCTCCAAATTCACAAAGACAGAAGAAAACTTTCACGTCCATCTCCCGTGGATGAAAAACCAGTTTTCTCATTCCCTTGTAAGCCTATGTAGGTTAGACTTATTTTATTCTGCTGTCTTTTTTGGTGAGTAGGAGAACTGGCAATACATGGTTTGATTTGCCTTCAGATCAAATTTTCCAAGGAAAAACTTGAGATTTCCATGAAAATACCATTGGAAAATTTGATGTGAAAACAAATTTTTAAGTTTTGCTCCTTCTTATTGTCCAACTCCTTCCCAGATGAGCCACTCTGCCTCCAGAAAAGTGAAAACAAAAGTAAGCAAAGTGGTCGGCGGTGGTCGAGGAGCACCACGCGCGGGTAGGAGTGCTGGGGTGGGCCTCGGGACCCCGACTCTCGGGCAAAGGCAATGGACAGCCCCGTGGCAGAGAAGTGTGGGAAGACCCTATGCAGGCTTTTCCTCTCTTGCTCTCCCCTATGGAAAAGAAGGGCTAAGTCAGTTTACCAAAGAATATAGCTTAAAACTGGGCCGACCCAATAAAATCTAAGATTTTGACCCATGTTGATTGGGAAAAAGGATCTAGAATGTTAAAAATCTATACACAAAACTCTGCTCAGATTGCTTCTGCAATGGACCAGAGGAAAGGGAAGGCTTGCTCCTCCTCCTTCCCCTCGCTGTAGAGAAAACCACACTTAAAAACTGGCTTCAGCATGGCTGAATTCCTTCGGCACAAACTCCCCGAGTCTCTAGGACCTATTTTCCGCAGAAACACTAGTTATGAGTTTCAGTCAGGATTAACTTAGATTTTTTCTTTTATTCCTACATGTATCAGAATCATTCCTCGAAGGGAAGTTCTTATATATCCATTCCCAGAATTCTCTCAAGACATCTGGTCTCATTAGAAGATCAAATAGATCCTCCAGATTCATTAGTTGTTGAACAAAGTGGGAATTATTTTCTCACTGCTCTTGTGTTTGTGAGATATTCGAGACAGAGGTGAGAAAAAAATTAACTGGGGAAAAAAAGCACAATCTTCCTTGACTCACAAAGACAACTCTTTCAGCAGAATGGAGAAATCTTAAATTTGCTCTTAATTCCAAAAACACAAGGAAAATGTCAGAGAAGTACAGGCCACTTTAACACAGATCTGGTTTAAACATAAGAATTCAATATTGAATGTAATAAGATACTATCTCAGAAAATTTTACAATTAGTGGCTCATCTATCACCTGGTTACAAATCTGTCTTTTCTTTTTTATGGGAAGTTTCATGAATTTGCAAGTCATCCCTGCGGAGGAGCAATGCTAACCTTCTCTGTATCTTTCCAAATTAGTGCCAAAGCGAGTACCCTGTGTTCACATTCCGCCTATTTTCACAAACATACAGAAAAAGACACTCATGTTAAAAACATGCCCAGCCTCAAGTAGAGCACAGGACATAATTTTGTTTAGCCATTTTAACTGCTGTGCACAACTCACATGTTGTTGCTGAACCAGATTCTCCCAGAGAGGAAACTGCAGAGGGGAAGGCACTAGAGGATGCTTTGGAAACTCCAGGCCCAGAAGTGCTAACTGGTGGATCCACTGTACTGAACAGTACCCCAATGGCCTGAAAGAATTATTGTAGCTTTCTAAAGTGACTCGTTCACTCCCAGGGGGTCGTCTGGGCTCAGGGAAAATCTGTCTCGTTGATTATGAGTGATTTAGTAATTGGATGGTAGTGATGGACTTCTGATAACCTAGGGATTTGCTTTAGCTTCACTGGCAAAGCTCTGTATTTTTGGAGTCAAAGGTTACACTGTCTATTTGTGTGTGTGTGTGTTGGGGGATGGGGGAAGGGAGTGTGCAAAAAAGGAGTCCTTCTTTGAGCCTGAATCTACCAGTCCCATTCTGCCATTTAGTAGCTATATGATCTTGGGCAAGTGACATTCCCTCTTGAGCCTCAGTTTCTCCATATGTAAAGAGAGGAGGTGGGGTCAAATGATTTCTACCGTCTCTTCTAGCTCTGAAAAACCTTGTTTCTAGGTGATGATGAGTATCTTTTGATGCATGCCTGTTGTTGCAAAAGTTACAAGTTTCAGGGTGTTAATTTCATCTTTCTCATGTCATTATTTTGGATGGGGACCAGAATTGTTCCTTACAGGTGTGTAAGAAAACAACACAGCTCACTTATGTGTGTCCTCCAGCCCTTTCCTTTAATCTTCCAGCCCTGAAATTCCATGGTTTCTATGAATACCATCTTTTTTTTTCTGAATGCTGTTTCACAAGCTAAGAGTTTGAGAGTTGTTAATTTCCTCTTTCTCATTCCAATATTTTGAATGGAGACCAGAATACCTTTTTTGCACCTTGTAGATGTATTGAGAAACAAAAACAACCCACCAAATTTCCTGATCCTTCTGTTCCCTTAACTAGTAAATAAATGAAATCTGTATTCTCTTTTTTCTACATGGTAAATTGTATAACTTATCCTGGGAGAGTAAGCAAGAGGTCATTTGTAAAAACTGCCTAATTAGGAGCAAATATATGACTTTCATCTTTAGGTTGTAAAGGTACAAGTAACCTGCCCTGTAAGTCTATCACTTGAGGGGTAAATTGCTATGAAGTTAACAAGGAAAAGATGAATGTTTAAAGAAGAGCATTCATCTTCCCAAATGGTATTTAAAAATCCCAACTTTTGCAAAAAGACAAGGTGGGGACTTGGGCTGCGGGTTTCGGGGATGTCTTACAGGCCACGCCAGGAGGAAGAAGCCAGGCCTTTTCCAGGAGTTGTCCTTAGTGGTAGCAGGTAGTCAACATCCCACACAGTCGGCCAACAAAACATCCCCCAGAGCAATATTTCCTGAATTTCAGGTCATGCTTCATTTGCGGGTCATAAAATAAATTTAGTGGATCATGACCAGAATTTTTAAAAAACATAAAATAAATTACACTAAAGCAGAATAGAATAGAAAATATCAGAGTACATGGCATGTAAGTCTAGTGAAACTTTGGTTCAATTGTGTGTATGTGTGCCTGTGTTCGTGTGTATGTGTGTGTGTGTGTGTGTGTGTGTGTGTGTGTAAGTGATGTGTTTGGTACAGCATGTCCCCATGTAAAATATATTTCCTACTGCAGGTCATGGTTAAAAGATTTGAAAGCCACAGCTCTGGAGACATCTGAATCCTGGCGTCAAACGACTTTCTTTTGTTTTCTGACAGCAAATTTATAAACAAAAGGAAAAGAAATTCTTCCAAATGTAAATAGTCACCTCACAACTCTCTATCGAAACTATCCCCAAGTTACTCTGAATTCAACTTTTTGTTCTCTGAAAAATACTTTGAGTCGCTCCTGTTCCATGTAAGCCCAAGGCAGCCGGTGGAATGGGACAAGACTGTCTTTCTCCCCTGGAGCCAGCCCTTCCTCCCTGTATGTGTCCCCAATATTCGTACCCTTTCCCTTCCTTTCTCATGTTCCCATGAAAGGGTGATAAGTGTAGTAAACAACAGCATAATGATGGACAATGTTTTAATATGCCCCATTCCCAAAGATTTATATTGTAGCAAAGTATTTAAACTCACGCCATATAAAAGAATCTCATTGTAGAACTTAGTTGCAGGGAGAAGAGGAAATTTGGAGAAAAAGTGTTTTCCCAGGACTCTTGAAGTCTGACTTGTGGTTAGCTATGTTCACTTTATAAAGTTTCCTTTTCTGCATGTAAATAGTAAGCATTATTTCTTTCTTTATTGATTTGTGAAATATATCTTTATTCTCTTCAGCTGTCTTTATCTTTTAAAAATAATTATTCATGAAAATGTCTTATATAAACTCCAAGAGGATACATTTTGTCTTATGCAATTTTGTATCTGTCTTACACCCAACTTACTGCGTGGCAAATTTTAAGTCCTTCCTTAGTACTGATTGACTGCTAATTGTAACACAATTATACTGCTCTTTAACACAGGTAGTAATATTGTTTTCCAGTGCTGAAGGGAATATAACTGTCTGGGGTTTCTTCCTGAATATAAGATAAAATTATGTAAAGACTCTGTCCTTTTCATAAAACAACAGTAATAACAATTTACAGATAGCCCCACTTACATTGTGTATGTGGTATATGCCAGACTCCTAGCACTAGGTGCTTAATCACGTATTCTCATTTTTTTCCTTGCAAACTTCCTCGGTATAAGTACTGACATGCTTCCCATCCTCCTCAGCAAACACCGCACATACAATTTTACAGACGAGAATGTTAGGCTCAGACAGTATGATAATCTGCCTATAAAAACACAATTATTAAGTAGTGAAGATATAATTCGAGTCCATTTTATTGTAAAGGCTGTGCTTTCCTCACTTTTACATTACCTAACGTTTCAGTTGTATCTAAAATTATCATTTTAATTTTCATCTTCAGGCTGCGCATGGTGGCTCACACCTGTAATCCTGGCACTCTGGGAGGCGGAGGCGGGAGGATCGCTTGAGCTCAGGAGTTCAAGACCAGCCTGAGCAAGAGCAAGACCCCGTCTCTACTAAAAATAGAAAAATTATTTTACAGTAAGAGATGATAGATAAAAATAAAAAGAAAAAAAGAAAAAAAAATTAGCTGAGAGTTGTGGCTGTGCCTGTGGTCCCAGCTGAGGCAGGAGGATCCCTGGAGCCCAGGAGTTTGAGGCCACAGTGAGAGAGGAAGACGCCATTGTACTCTACCTGGGATGACAGAGAGAGACTCTGACTC
>NW_012148930.1:876274-899009 GCF_000956105.1 Propithecus coquereli
TTAGCTAGGCATGATGGCCCACGCCTGTGGTCCTAGCTATTAATACTTGGGAGGCTGAGACGGGAGGATCCCTTGAGCCACTGAGGTTGCAGTAAAACCCTCATCCGGGATATGTTACTGTCCGGCAGCAGTTTTAAGAACCGGTCTATGGTAAATAAATAAATAAATAAATCAAAATTCATCTTCAAATACGTTACCTATTCTTTTTTAAGGCCATGGTTGTGAAGGTTAAGAATACCAGGAAAGTGTGTGTGTGTGTGTGTGTGTTTGTGTTTTAAATGAAAACTGTTCTGATCGTCATAGAGTGGTTACGGACACCACATGCTTGGAAAATATCTGGCCTGACCATAACCAGTGCAGCAATGCACTCTGCTTGGCCTCTGCAGCCTTCTGTATCCTTCAGCCATCTTTTAATGTAGCAGTAAAGGACATGAAAATAAAGAGCTGGATGTGTCAGCAGTCTTAACAGCATGCTGGTGGCATTCTATTAACATATTTCCATATGTTCAGATAACTTTTTCCATGTACAAGCAACAGAACTTAATGAAGACTGCTATGAAAATTATTATTTTCCATTTGCACATTGCTTCCATCTTCCCTCATCCACCTATCTGCATAGACCATCTTTAACAGTAGCTCTTTAAATTAAAAGCCTGCCTGGTATTTTCTTTCTCCCAGAGATTTCAAAATCTCCTGTCCTTGGCAGTCAGAAGCCACAGATAGTTAGCAGCCACACCTCCCTACGTGACAGCAAAAAGGAAGAAATTGATTTTATCATAGAATATACTTAGGCATCAAATCCAAGACTCACTTTTAAAACAGGAAGGAAGCCACTGGCTACCAAACATGGTTTAGTAGCCACTCTTAGATTCCAAACTTCTGAATAACTTTCCCATAGTAATTCAGTCTTAAGTTCTGGGAAATAGGATAATTATATAGTTAAACAAGATCCCTGTACAAACAAGTACTGTGTTTACAATGCACCAATCCATTAAAATCAATGACAGATTATGCGATCTAAAACCCTAGCCAACAGACCAGCACTCACCGTTTGCTCATCCCCATCCAATGACAGTAACACCCTATCGGAATCTGCTCCGAAAACAAAGGCTTTACCTACCTAATATCAAGGTAAACAGGTAGTAAATACCTATTGGATACTACTAACCAGTGGTATCACTTTTTATTCTTTAGAGTCTAAACACGACTCAATGTTGGCATTTTTTCCTTTGAAAGAAACCTTCAAGATGACACCATTATAATACAGCTCTTTACTTGGTAATTAAAAAAAAAAAATCATTTACTAGGTGCTATTTCACACTGACTTGATTTTTTTTTTTTTAGCCATAAACCATCTGAGTTAAAAGGAATAAAGACATTCTACTATTTGGGGGAAAAAACCCCACATTTCCTATATTTTATGTTAAATGCTATTCCCCCCGGCCCCCAATTAAGAGCTACACAGAATAAAAGCCCCATAAAGTTTAAACTATAATATTCCTGATAAAATACTTCTACGCTGTAAATCAAAGAAGGAAAGTAGGCAATGTTTTTTCAGCACCAAGAACATATTAACTAGGAACATAGGTCGCTTGAAAGGGGTATTATCAGTAGTAACAGCTGGAGACATACCTTAAGTTCTCTGAAGAAGATGCTACTCCTGGCCCACTCAACGATGGAGAACAGGGTCTGATCTGCCATTTTGCACATAAGCCCAAATGTGCTCAGCTTTTCGTGCTTGCTCCGGTTAGCCTGCTCTTGCTGCAAATAGGCCATAATTTTGGCCTGGACTTGAGGTTCGTCTGGTTCACACTTCAAAAGTTCCAGGACCAGGTGCGGGATGCTTGCTGGAGAGCTTGTCTGGTAACCGTCCATGTAGGAATAGCCCATTATTGACTCTGGCGAGCTGGTGTAGGGGTCTGGGTACTCAGACTTGATAGCCCGGCTGGGAAAGTGGCCATATGTTTGGTAACCTTGCAGGCTGCCATGAGGGGGCATTGTCATGCTAATGGGGGATGTTACAAAGGGACTTCTGTCGTAGTCTGTAGGAGGCAAGGCAGTGTGGTTCAGAGGTAGGCCTTTGGAGGCAGAATGGATGTTCTGAATTGCAGAGGAGATGGTCAGGTCAGAGGGCATCGCTTGGATCACCTGAGACATGGCTTCTAGCTTAAGTCCATTGGCTCGGATGAGGGCCTTTTTCTGTTGCTTCAGGGCCCTGTCTCTCTTGTACATTGGCCCAAACTTATTTCTTCCTCCACGCATTCGGTCAGCCCTTACCGCTGTTGAGGAGGAACACAAGGGAAGAAGCAGCATATAAATAAGGTGTAAATTATTAGCATTCTCTAGATCTCCAGAACTTTAGAAATGTTGAAAATCAACCAGAAGTGGATATGTATGTGGTGTTTTCCTTACAATAGCCCACAAAGATTTCCCAAAAAACCATGTCCTCTGTATTTGTGAATTCTTTCCTCCAAGTGTGTGGTCTCATCCAAAAAATATTTTGGATGCGTAGGGACATATTAACCTTTTCATGGACCGAAGAGATTTCATAACTTTAGCTAAACACAAGGGTATTTCACATCGCTAATAAACAGCATCCCAGCTGACCTACTAAGAGTATCAGCTTCTATTATGCCAGTTATATCATGACCCCAAACTTTGGGGTTTAACGGTGAGGGGGAGGCGGGAATCAAATCACCATTTCTGGATTAAATTGCAAATATTTTTTCTTGGGACATCTTCCTCCCTCCAAGTCACTTTAGCTACTTTGCTACAATTGCAAAAGTGTTGGGCACATGCTCTTCTTCGAAAGTCATCTTCACGTGACTTGATGAACTGACATCAGATAACCGCCAGTCATTGCTTTTAACTAAGTGGAGTTGGGCACAATTAAAGCAGATTCATTTCAGAAGCTGTCCAGAGAGTTTCTGCCACAGTGGTGTGTGGAGTCTGGGCCATGCCTACTAAGTTAGTTGGCAGTTCTCTCCAAGTCCATAAAAACCAATGGCAATTAGACAGAAACCATGGGCCTCTGACAGCTTATGACATATTGAAATTGCTGGAGGTTAAGTTTTTGAGCTTTTTATCTTAGGATTGGTGTAACATTAAAAATTTATTGTGAATTCTAGGTATCGAGAATGCTGCACAAGATCATAAAGAGTTTTTCATCTGGATGATAATTTATTGAATATTCAATTGTTTTATATCACTTTTAAGGAAGTATGAGTATATACCAAAAGTGACTTATATACGATTAAGAAAGCATAATTTTTAAGGTAAAGAAATGCAACCTTTTTCCTTCTGTTGAAAAAAAAATCAAATGATGTATGAAATCACAACATTTACTTATCTTCTGAGTGTCATACTATAGTAAGCACATGCCACAATATTTTGCTATGCAAAAAATATTAAAGTGATTGGTGATAAGGAAATTAATAGCCATCAATTATTTCCTTTCTTGATCTCTATTAAAAAACAATACTGACTTTAACAGCCCTCATAACCAAAGTGGCCACTTCTATTTGGAAGGAATCTGTTAGCAATTTGGCAGATTTATATGAATTTTTTTTAGTATGAGTTCCATATAACATTAAAGCTCCAAATAAAAATAGCCTGTGCCTCATTGATCAAATAAAATGCACTCTTGTATCTAGCACCATCAGTGATATGTATCCCTTGTTATTGCATTATTTGAGTATATTTAATCTGTGGAAAGCCAGTAGGTCAGAGGTTGAAAAACAGCAACATACCATAATAGTCTATGAACTACAAATTATTTACAGCAGTCACAGATTAACTTTACCGCCTGCCAATCTGTACATTGCAGTATAGGTTCTGCTCTTGCAACAAAGTTTAGTGTGACTTTTGAGGAATCACTCTTGTTCTTGTCAAACCATTGCTACTGATTTAATAGTTCATTATTTTTCAGGTTTCTTGCTTCTCAATTTTTCTATTTTGCAAACTCAGTCGTTATCTTTAAAAAAGTAATGTGCATTCCCACACTATCAAAAACGATGTTCTATATAAGAAACTCCTTTTCACAATTAAAGGCTTTAACTCTTGCTCAAGAATCACAAAATTAACAGCAACAATTGTGACAAGCACACCTATTAAAAAAGGATTGAAATCAAACTTTTATGAGGGCATCCCAGTCTGTAAACTTAAAGGATATTTTATTGTTTATAGTTTTGCAAACTAATTTTATTTCTCAATTGGCTTGTTTTACTCGTTTTCATGTAACTTAACCTTCTTTGTGTCAAATGCATCTGCTTCCCAAACTAAAAAAGGGAGAAACAACTGATATTTAAATTTTTTTTCCTAGTAGATGTTACCATGTTTAAGTGAGACTCAGACTATTCTGCAGACAAAACATAAAAAGATCTTACATTATTGTCAGTAGTGTTAAAAGACTGGGAAAATAATGTTACCATGCTATGAGCACAATGTTGTTTTAAAGCCCATGTCCTTGGAGAGTTCTAATAGGCAGTAGTCTTTAGAAGAATCTTACCTTCTAGCTTCATTCCAACACTTAGACATTTTTGAAATCGACAGTAAGGACAACGTTTTCTCTGTGTTTTGTCAATTTGGCAGTTCTGGTTTTCTATACATGTGTACCTTTTATTATTTTGGACTGTTCGCTTAAAAAATCCCTATAAGACAGAGAAAATAGTGAGACGTATTATAAATCTAACACTCGTCTCTTCCATTGTTTCATTTTAAGGAACTCACCAGTTAATCCTTTCATTGCACTATTTGAAGCCCTTATGAGGTTCTGTGGTTTATTTTACATTTCAGCAAGAACAACCCTCCAACACAGTGCCAGGCCACGGTGGAGGTTTTTCTGGCATCAGAACTATATTCCTGAAGAATTACGTCAAATCTTGCAGAGATTTGGCTACACAACATTTCAGAAAAAATACTCTATATTGACCAGTGATTTTTTTTTTTAATCTGTTTTCTTATTAACCTACACGTTCCAGATAGAGGTACTCATGAAGATCTGGAATTGTTTTTAAGTAGTCTGATACAATTTCAGTGATAA
Organism: Propithecus coquereli; assembly: GCF_000956105.1. NCBI lineage: Eukaryota > Metazoa > Chordata > Mammalia > Primates > Indriidae > Propithecus > Propithecus coquereli. The sequence continues at coordinate 881,316 of NW_012148930.1, forward strand.
CCATTGCAAAATGCCAGTGGAAAACTGAATAGCAGAACACTTCAGATCTTTTACAAATGTCAACACTGGATAGTTAAAAGCAAAAGGATTTAAAGAGTAAAATGGGAAAATGCTCTTAATTCCACTGGAATACATTCAAGTATGGGAACTGTTAAAAAAAAAAAAAAAAAAAGAAGGTGAAACTAATGGAAAAGAAAGGCACGCATTGCAGAGAGCTGAACTGCAGCACACAGACCATGTGCTTTACTTACATTTCACTCAAAAATAAAATTTGTAGCTTTATGATGTAATAACAGCTTTAACAGGATAGTATTTATAGTTTTCCTACTAGCCACAAAGAGAAACAATCTTACTTTGTTATAAAGAATGAAGGGATTTTCTTGGTAATGGTTTAAGTAATTGGTAGTGAGTTTTCTACTTTAAAAAAATTACTGAAAATGGTTAATATTGAATTTACTGGGAATAATAAAGGTCTGAGATAAATTGTTAAAGTATAATTGATATTTTAATAACAATATAATACATTTTGCATATTAAAATCCTTTCATTTAGAAAGGCCATATATGTTATGAAAATTACTGTTAAAAACTAAACTCTGGTTTCTTGGTCTTTATGATAAAAATTTTAAAAAACCTTTAAAATTATTTTTGGAATGAATCAGGATGAAATCACAGTTGGGAATTTAGACTTTTATGTCTGTGGATAAAAAATGTTTAGACTTGGAACACAGAATACTCTGAAGTTACAATGTATTTGGGAAATACTTTGTCATGCTCCCTCTCAGGAACAACAGTGCTTTAAATATATATAAGTCAAGCAAAATCAATATTTAGGACTGTTAGAAATGGAAGTCTTCCTACAGCAACATCACTCTACTACAGTAAAATACTTTAAAACCATGAGACTGGCAAAGTTTTCTAAACAGCATAAGTTTCTTTGCCTTTTGAACTAAATCAGACGCATATTTTTAAGAATTATCTCCCTAAGACTCTTTCTCTGTGTCTCATTTTTAATTGTGTCTAAAAAAGATAACCTAAATTTAGTTTTAAAAAAGTAATCCAATGGCTTATTTTGGTTTTGAACACTCTATTTCTCAGGTAGCAGTGTGTGAACAAACCTTGCAGCTTTCACAGGTGAGAAGCCCATAATGGTAGCCAGACACTTTATCTCCACACACCGGACAAAGCTCTTCCAGGTCTTCATCATAGGAGTAATTCACCATTTTAAATTGAGACACTGAAACAAGAGAAATCCAATTACTGTACTGTGTAGGCTTTAATCCTGAAACCAAAAAGCATTTTGGTGATTGGTGGGTAAGTATCAGCAGGTCAAATAGAAAATAAAAATAATTTTTACCCAGGTAGTAATGAAGAGAAATACTTTTACACAGTGAAAGTAAAACATCTTTTGGCACCAATGAGCATGTACTTCATATTTGTAAATTTAAAAATAATTCCAACTTCTTTTTGTTAACACTTGAAACTGACCACTGTTGAACACAAGTCTCACAACTCTGCAAAGCAACAAATTAGAACGGAATCATGAATTGTATAAAGTAACAACTTAGGATTTCTTTTAAACCTCTGTAAAGTTCCAAAAGGTCACATTCGCCTACGGGCGAGACAGAGGCACACACAGGACCCTGCCTGCTGCGGAGTCGGCCGCCAGTGCACCTTGCTGGCAAGGACAGCAGCGCCCGTCTGCAAACTCTTCAGCAGAGAAACCCAAGCCCCCGCAGCAGCTCCGCGTAAACAGCCCGCGGCTCCCCGTGCTCAGATCTGCTAGAATAATCGAAACATTCAGTTCTGCATGGACAGTACTTCTGTCTGGATACTTTCATCTCCTCACGTTTGAAAATCTGTGGAAATAAAAAGAAGGAAAAAGGAGAGAGAGAGGACGGCCGGACGGGAGGGGGAGGGAAAAAAACCCAGAAGAGGAAAAGATACACAGGAGGGTTTAGTTTCGCCGCAAAGTACTGCAGCCGCGTAATGAACTTCACATGTCTCCGATCATCACTGCAAAACAGAAACACCTCGCGATCGCCGGGTTAAAGTTAAACAGAAATCAGGCCGCCCCGGACGCGGCCCGCGGCCCGTCTCCAAAGCTGAAAAGATGGATCGTGCGCAGGAAGCGCAGGGGCCAGAGCACCCCCGGAGTACCTGATCCGGCCCTTCCCCGGGACTCCGCGTCCATGCGGCGCGGGGGCGGCACCGCGGGCCGGGCGCTCCCCGGAGAGACCCCTGCGCGCCGGCTCCGGTCCGGCCTCCGCCGCGCAAAGGCGCACAGACCCGGAGCCGAGTTTGTTTTAAGTCAATCAGTGGCGTTGGCGGGGGGCGGGGAACCCAGGCCGGGCAGAAGTTTCCTCTGGTTTGTTTACCACAAAGGAAAGAGCAACAGCCCCCACCCCAGCGCCCGAGTGCCCGGCCACTCTGTCACCGCCGTGGCCTCATTTCCGATGACTTGTTCCTTTTAAAATAAAGTTCTTCTTTGCTCGGCTTCTGAGGCCCTCGCAAAGGGCCGTCGGGGGGTCACTTACAGCACGTGGCGGCTGCGGCCGGAGCGCGGACCCGCCGAGTGAGGAGCCTCTTCCCGAGCCGCGGAGCCCAGGCCCGGCTCACACCGGAGCGAGTCGGCCGGCGCTGGGGAGAATCCCGCGGAAAGAGGCTCCGTGAAATGTAAACAGAGGCGTGTGGGGCTCAGGCCTCCCCGCCGGGCCAGCCTCCACCCCAGACCTGAGAGATCCCTAGGGTTTTGGGAACCTGTTGGTTTGGGACAGGCTGAGGGTTCAGAAGTTTTGCTTACAGCCCCCCTAAAACTTAGGATTACTGTCCTGAAGCATGTTTTAGGGACGGGGACGGTTGTACCTCCCCTTCCCCGACAAAGTAAACTCTAACTTCAAACCTAAGGCGCACAGATCGGAAATCGCTTACAGAGGGACTCTGTGCCCACCTCGGGCATCCAACATGGGAAAGATCGAGGCACGCGGTGGGGACCTCTTGGAAAATCCAAAGACAGAGCCTGAGTGGGGGGAAGGACGCCGCCGCGCGAGGCCCAGGCTTCTGTCAGTTTCCCGGGTGTCCTGGTGCAGCTGAATTAGGCATTCGGAGCCACGAGGAGACCGCGGGGCTTTGGAAAGCGAGGGCCTCAAAGAGGTGCGCGGGGAAGTTAGGCGCGCGGTGCTGTCCCGGGACCCAGTAGTGACTCTCTTAGGAGCTGGACTACCGACGCGTCCCAGCTGGAACCAGAGCGAGCATGGAATGAGCGCCCGCGCCCTGGGGCTCCGCTCAGCTGGCAGGCTGCTGGTCCCACCCAGAAGCCGTGCCCGGGCGCTCACCACGCTGCCTTCCAACTAGGGGCTGAGCGAGCGACCGGCGACTTCTGAGCCCCGGGCACAAGGGAAAGCTAATTCTCGGGTTTGGGGACACTAGGCAGTGTGTCAAGAAGGCCCGTGTCAAACTTTTCCAAGAAAACGTTACGATGGCATTTCTCTCCCCTGTTCCCTAAAGCCCTTGTTTTTGCTTCCCTTACTTCTTGTCCCAGCGTCTCCTTTTAGCTTTTTTTCCCGAGTCCCTCAGAAATGCCCGCGCCTGAATGAGAAGCAGAAACTTTCCTTTTGGATCCAAGAATCACGCCGGCATCACTCAGAGGCCCCAAGGGTAGGCCCTCTCCGGAGCCGGCGGCCAAGGCCCACCCGGCTTCCCCGCGCCGCTTCCTTTTGCCCCACTGCTCTGGGCCCCCAGGTGCTGGGGAAACGCCTCTGGGGACAGCCGAGTCCCCCAGCAGCCCGACCCACACCACAGGACGCTCTCTGGGGCCCAGCCCCAGGGGACTTCCGCAGCCCTACCTGGAGGCTTGGAGAAACCCCAGGGTCACCGAAGGGGAACCGACAGCCCCCGTAGGACTCACGCCTTCCTGCCACCCCTTTCCCCCTCCGCAGCGGGGCAACGTCAGGTCCACCAGCCTGTGCGCCCCGGGCGCGCCGCCCACTCCGCACCGCAGCGCGCACCAGCCCTGAACTCTGCTCTCAACACCTCCCCGGCCCTTTCAAGTTCGCGCACGGGGATGGCAGGAAGCGTTCCGGGATCACAGGCCCGCCGGCCCGCACATCCTGCACGCTGGAAGGGGCGAGGATGGAAGAGCACCGGTGACTTTTCCCAGCATTGTTCCCTCCCGGCCCAGGACAAACGCGATAAACTTCTGAAGGGCTTCATACAAGCCAGATCTAGAGCTGCTATTTTGGAATGAGGAGAAAATATAGCTGGCAGGATTTGTTTATTTGCTAGCAATCAAGAGCTGGGAAAACAAATGGGACTTCGTATTCCCAGCTCTCGGCTTTAAAAGGGGGCAGTAGGCTAACGGCCGCTCCCCCACCCCCAGCTCACTCCACGCCACCCGCGCAGGGAATGGGGTTCCCTTCAGCACTGCAGCGGTTTTGAAGGTGCCCAACTCCAAGCCAGCTGTTGGTGTCGCCTGGCTGTCGGGGTGCCCACATGCCATTCCAGTAACGCTACGAGCCTTCCTGGGGTCGCCTCCTCTTTCTGTAGTTGACTTTCCCAGGCAGGGTCTTGTCTCTCCACACAAGGACACTGGCTAAGGACAGCACACACCGATTGCACTGACGGAGAACCTGCTCGGGTGTCCAGTGAGGCATTCCGTTTCCTAGAACGATCTAATTATTCTAAAGTACCTTTAGCCTGAAGCTGCCCCGCTCGGGTTGCCATAGAGCTCGAAGCCTCTCTTCTCTTAATTAGAAGCGGCCAATTACAGGACGCTGGGGAAAACCTCTGCCCCGCATTGTTCAAGAGCCATAAACTTTTATGCCTGCACCTGGGGAGGAGGCTGGACGCCCGCGCGCCGCCTGCAAGCCCGCGGCTGCGAGCGCCCGGCCGGGCACCCCGGCGCCGGGCAGGAGGCTGAAGCCGGCAGGGCGAGCCCTGGACCGGGGAAGCCGCGGGAGCCGGAGCGCCGCGCGGCGCCTCCTTACCTTGCATGTTTTCCGGCATCTGGCCCTGTTCCCCATGCGATCGAGCCAGTCCCGGGGCTTCCGTCTCCACTTTGGGCAGCATGACAAGACGGCCGCGGGCGGGAATCGGGGGCCCGTGTCGGTCCGGAAGCCCAGCACCTGGACACGGGCAGCACAGATTCAACTCCGGCGGAGAGAGGGAAGGGGCGACCGGGGTGCCCGCGCGCCCACCCGCTTGCCGGAGCGTGCCTCCGCCTCCTCCGGGCTGCCGGGCAGGACCTCTGAGCCCTACCCCGTCTCGCCGCTCCGGAGCCGCCCCGAGCTGCGAGGAGGAGATCGGGGCTACCACCGGAGGCGAAGAACACGGCGTCCGGGCGCCCTGGCTCGGCTCCGCGAGGGCGGCGGCGGCGAGGGCGCAGCTGCCCGGGGCGCGGATCCGTGAACCGCCGAGCTCCCGGCGGGCAGCGCAGGCGGCCGCGGGGCTGCTCCTGCCACCGCGGCGGCGCCGCTGCCGCAGCTCCCGGACGGTCGGGCGACTCCTTCCCCTCCCTCCGCCGCCCTCCGGCTCAGGATCGGCAGGGGTCTCTCTCCCTCTCTCGAGTCTCACTTCTCTCTCCCCTCCTCTCTCCTGTCTTCGCCTCCCCGCCCCTTCCTCCTGTCTCTCTCTGCCTCCCTGTCGCTCGCTATCGCAAGTGCCGAGTTGTGAAGTTGCAACCCCCTCTCCTGCCTCCTTTACTCCTCCCGCGCGTCCGAGAGCAGCCCTTGCCAGCCCCGAGGGCGGCGGCGCTGGGAAGGAAGGGCGCAGACGAGGAGGGGCAGGGAGGTAAGTATGGCCGGGGGTGGGGGCAGGCAGGGAAGAGGGGTGAGGACGGTGAATGCGGACGCGGGTTCCGGACCCAGGTCGGACAGTAGCCGCCAGCCAATGAGGACGAGCTGCATGCTCCAGTCCCCCAGCCTGTCCCAACCTCTTCGCCCGCCTGGACCCCCTCCCACCCACCCGGGCCCGGGGCGGGGGGATGTAAACGCAGCCGGGTCTCACGGCTGGAGAGAAGCGACCTCTGTCAGCGCGCTGGCGAAGGATGAGAAGCCCGGGCGGCGACGTCCGCGAGCTGAGGGGAGCGGGGGAAGGGATGGGGGGTGGCGTGTGCCCTGGCTCGTGCCGGGTGAGGGGATGGAGGAGACTTAAACACCCACTGAAGCAACCTAAAGAAGAAAAGGGATACTGAATGCAGCCGACCGCCCTTCTCCAGTGCAGAGCTGGTCTGCGGTCTAGGGTCTCCCCTTCCTTGCCCCGGGGCACTCCATCCGTGGAGAGGCGGCGCCCTGGAGGGGCCGAGGGTCACGGTCCACAGAGGGGCGGCCACATGGCCGAGTTCACTCCCTTGCCGGGAACGGGAGGAAGAGGCAGCCGCTCCTACTTCCCCGCGCCGCTCCCCAGCTCCTTCGCTCCCTTACAAACGACCCTCTACTCATGCCCAGGATTGTCTAGGCGACAGACTACCCAGTTTTAGTGAACTGTGTTTCCATGCAGACTACAACGATCAATCTGGTCTTTTCCTTTTCACTCTGGTGTCTCTTTAGTGGGACAGATCCACATGAGGCCCAGAGGCCCAGCATTAAAAAAAAAAAAAAAAAAAAAAGTTTTAAAGAACCATCTGTTAGGCAAGCTCTTCGACCACCAGCCCAGCCATATCTTCAAAGTTTTCAAATCTCATCCCAACAAGATGAAAAACATTCTTTCCAGCCTCCTGACTGCATGTGAAAAGCCTGTACCCAGGGCCTGCAGTACCACTGAGCAATTATCAGAGTCCACCCACAAGGGGGTGAATTTGAATCTCAAAAGATCTGAATTTATTCTATCTGAATGGCATAGAGATCACACATTCCAACTGCCCAGTCCAGTATCTGGTGAATTGAAAATTACTCTAATCTTTATAGCCCATAATTTACATGAAATGGGTTGTTCGGCATCCGCCCACACCTGGCGATTCGGATTCTATTGACTCCTAAACCGATTTGTCATTATGCTTTTCAATATATCTTCAGAATCAAAGTTACTCAGCTGTCAGCTTTAGTAGCATCTTCAGGAGGAAACATTTAAACTCAGGGAGAACAGTCCACTAATTTGTATGTGAAAGGGGGCTGAAGTTGTCAAAATTAGTGACCCTTAAACTCAGATGTTCATGATAACATTAGGTAACACTGTCAATACATTTGCAGTCTTACTAGTTGTTTTTAAAGACTGTGAATTAAGAACATATATTCTTACACAGTTCAGAAAGGGAGTTCATCCCAGGGCTCGTTGCAGTACTTGCCCTGATTTGCTTATGAGTTCAGGTGAACTTTGAAAGTCAGTTTATTTCAAAGCCTTAAGAACAACCTCCTCTCATTACAATTCAAACAGCTGTGGGGGCCCTTATGCAGCACCTTCCCCAGCATGGCAAGGATGAAGGACGCCAGACTCTCGGTCCCAAGAGGGAGCTTCCTGTCCCCAGTACAGTGGTGGCTTCGCCACTTGTGCTTAGTGGAGCAGGAGGGGGTTAGGAGAGTTGCAAGAAGCTGAAAAGGGCCGGACAGGCCCACGTAATTGCAGTGTGGCAAGAAGCCCTGCCTTGGCTTGAGGGTGAGGCCAAGGCTGACCTAGTGAGGCAAACTTTGTGCTCCAAATGCCAGCTGCAGGGCCAGAGGGACTTGCTTAGGCCACATCGGTGACGACTTCTCTGTCCGTACTAGCCTACACTTCCACCACATCCCCCAAAGACAGCCAGCGACGGTGGCAAAAGGCCAGCTGGCATCCTTCTATCGCCCCACAGGTAGACTTTCCAAGAAGGAAAAATTCTCACAAAATGGGAGGGGTGTGGGAAGGAACAGCGGCTGGGATGAGGCTTCAAAAATCTATTCTTCGTATCACAGAGGAAAGGGACGGGGCTCTTCGCCCTGCTTTAATGGTCTAGTTCAGGCGACCCCTCTTGGCTTAGTCAGCAGCTAACCAGAGGGGGACTGAAAGAGCAGGGAGTCCCACGCCGAGAGAAACTGCCTTTCCCCAAACCAAGGGAACTCCGCGCCCAGAAGCCTCGCCCTCGGCGCTCCAGGCTGCATCCCTAGGGAGGGAAGAACGCCCCAGGGCCGGCCCTATTCCAGAGCCCCTCGAGGGACGTCGAAATCCCGCCTGCGGTGGACGAGGCGGGGAATCTTCCACTAGGATTGGCACATTCAACGTTCCTAGGGTCGCTCCGCACAGGGTTGGGGAGAGAAACCGGGTCTGCGACACCGAGGCGCACACAGCGAGGGACGACGGCAGTCAGGCTCCCGACGCCAAGCTCGTTACTGCCCCCCAGGCGCACCCATTCTCGGCCCCAGCACTCCGTCCTGGCCGCTTGACTCTACAATCCCGCTGGACAGAGGCCCCTGCTGAAGCCGGGTGACCTCGGATCAGTGTGGGCGTCCCGCGGAATGCCCTCTTCGACAGAAAGCCAGGCGAAGAGGAGCCCGAGCTCGCGGCACCTTGAGATCGGTCACCTGGGGCTGGTTCTGGGTTCCCGAGGCTGCAGTGTGAGGGGCCCAGGCCGCAGGAAGGGAAGGCAGTTGAGGAGGAGGTAGGTGGGCAGCGCCTGCCCGTGTGGTCTAAACGCTGGCGCTAGTGCGGTCTGGGCCGACCCAAGACGCCGACCGCGGGCAAGCACGCGCTTCCCATGCTCCGCGGGCCACCTCGCCAACCGCCGCGACGGCTCCTAGTGGAAGCGCACTCGAAGCCACCTCCGCCTTCCAGGTGCGGGGAATTTAACCGGTGGTAGAGCCCGGAGACCGCGACCTGGGAGGCCGGGGGTGGGGAGGACTGCCCTGCCTTCAGCTACGGTGCGCGTTTTCCCATTCTTTTCTTCGCACTACCTCTGCCAACTTCTGGCAAACTTCTCTCCTTTCCCCCCGCCTTCCCTAGGCCGCCTCCTTTCCGAGGAGACGGGTCTCCGGGGCTCGCCCTTCCCGGTTCTGACTCTAACTTAAGGTGTTGATTGACGGTTGCAATTACAAAGGATGATGGCTCGGGGAGGCTCCCGCAGCCTTGATGAGCCCGAGGAGCGCAATCCCGGCATATTTTATCCACGCTCGGCGTTCGGGGCCGTGCGCGCCCCTTTCACCCACCCGGCCGCAGCGGGGAGGTCGCGCGCTCCCACCCGCGAGGACGCCACCGCCGCCCTGCTCCCGCCCCAGCTTCCCGCGGGGCCGCGCCGCGTCTCGGAGCGCGCGGCGGGAGCAGCCAGCCCTTGACCTGACCTGAGCAGTGTCGGTGGACCCGGCGCGCTTGCCCTGCGCGTGCTGCAGAGGGATAAGACGCCACGATTTTCTGGAGCGGTTCAAGTCTCCCGGGCTCGGCAGACACGCCTTTCTCGCGCAGCTGGGTAGACGAAGCCTAGCGTGATCCGCCCAAACGCTCACGAAGCTTGCAAACCTGCATCCTCGGAAACAGCTTCTCCATCTCCAGTCCCACTCTCTGGTGTTTCTAAACCAGCACAATTACTTTTCTCGTCCCCTTCCCCCGGAAGAAATCTAGATTTTTTTCAGGTCTCCGCCTAGACGCTGGGCTAGCCCGAGGGCGAAGAGAAGCGAGTTTATAAGCCTGCCGCACCTCGGGCTCTGCCTAATTCTTCTACCCCGCCCACCTGCAGAGCCCACCTGAAGCTGCTTTTGCCTTCCTCTGAAAATTAACTTCAGCAAGAGTTTCGGTTCTTGGATTCGGGGGCTGGGCTATTCGCCCCCGCCCCTAGGCTCCACCCGCCCTCCTCCGGAGCGCTTTGTTTTCGAAAGAGAAGAATTAAGTTTCAGTGCAGTCTTAAGAGCTACCTAAGAGCCTGACGTTGGCCCAAGCTCTGTAAAAACAAACCTGAAGAGGTGAGAAGTAGTGCCTCGTTTAAAAAACAAAAATCCCTTTCTGCTGCACGTGTAAATAACTAAAGACATCATCGACTACAGCCCCTGGAGCAGGAGGAAGAACTCCCGCAATTTAGACATTCTGCCCCGGAAAGACGGGTCGTTAGGGTTATCCCGCAAATAGCGAGTGACTCACAACCACTGTGAGAGTATCTCGATGTGTTACGCCCGGTCTTCACTCGGGAGGAAAATGAAAGCCGAAGCAATTATCTGGATGATACACCCCCCTCCCCACCCCCCAGACAACCTCCCGTCCTTGCCCGGAAGGCAAGAAGGGGTTTGGTGAGAGTTTGGCCTGGATTGTCGGAACCTGTGGCTGTTTGCATAAAAAGATTTCACCGAAGAACTTTGTGACTTCATTTTCTTTGGGGCGTGTTGCCCCAGCCCAGGGGTCCAGGCCCGCCCCGCCTTGGTCTAGTCTTGTGCCTGTCGCAGTGAACAGGGAGATCCGGTCCCGAGAAAGGAGCGGGACAGGGGGAAGAAAACTCGGGTAGGTGGTTCAGTCTAGTCTATTTCTTCCTCTCTGTAATTAAAATGGAAATTTGAGCCAAACTCAAACTGAGATTCCATCCGCTGGAACCCCTCCCCCGCCTCCAGTCCAGCCTCGGGATCAACCAGAACTTTGAACGACCTTCGCAAGGAGCATCCTGGCGCGAGCAGGCCACCAAGCGCTTAGTGAAATTGGCCGGACACTTGCAATCCTGGTCCCTATGCCCCCTCTCCGGGCCTTAGCACTGATTAGTCCAGGCTATCTTTCAACTGTCTCCGGCCATACTGGAAACTTCCTGATGTAAGGGGCAAGAAGGGGTAACATCCCGCATCGCTTCCTAATTCCTCGCTTTGGTAGCTCTGGACCCACCCGAGACTCTTCCTTCAGGAGAGCCCCTGCGCTGGGGGTTTTGAGTCTTAAGATCAAAGAGCGCCGGGCCGCGCAGAGAGGCGGGCGTCCAGCAACTGGGGTCGCTCTTGGTCAGCAAAGAAAATGAGGGTTTGGAAAGGCGGGACTTAGAGCGGCACCGTTACCCTGGGGCACGGGGCGCGGGACTAGCGAAAGTGTTAGGGTCCAGGCGGTTATGGAGGTTGCGCAGTTCAAAGGTCATCGGCTTCTCCAACCTGAAAACAGCTTTTGCTATAAAGAGCTGGTGGTCAGCGTGCAGCAAGGCTTGGGATAAGTTCATTCGCTTTCCCCCACGGCTTCTTGTCTGGAAACTAGGAAGCTAATTCCAGGACCGAGCAGCAGATTCGCACCGATTTTCTTTCCAATCCTATAGAGGCCACTGGAGCTGGTGGGGCTTATGGAGTGGGGGGTGGGGCGGGAGCGGAGGCCGCAGGCGTCCAGACGCCGAGCGAGGAACCCAGCTCTTACTGGGGAAAATGTTAGCACTGGGCGGGGGACCAACACCACAGGAGGCACAGTCGGATTTGTCAGAAGTTGTTGTTCCCCCCTCCCCCGCGCCTAAATTGTCTTTTTCCCTATCCCCTCCTCCCATAGGACAACAGTATGTTTGTTTCTGCTGTGTAATTCAGTCACTCAATTTGAGTGACTTCCCTGCCCTCCTTATACTGACTCTCTCTAACAAGTATATGCTCTGAATTCCCTCCTATAGTTCCTTCTTCCTGTCTGTTGGTAGCCCTGTGAGCTAGCACCATACACCACATACAGACATCCACAAGCTAAACTGCATCCTAACTCCAGAGATCTTTCCAGCAAACCCCAGAACAGGAGACCAGAAGTACCTTCCCACCCAACCAGGCTCTGACCTCATTCCTCCCAGATGCTATCTCCATTCTGCCCTCCATACACAACTCCCATCCCGCCCTTCTGAATTCTACAGAAATCCAAATCTGATTTTCACTGTGGAATGGAAAGGAAAATGAAGAGCCACTTACAGATGTCTTTCTTAAGCCTGGAATGTCTTTTGGAAGAAAGTCTGAGTAGACCAACATTGTTTTAAGTGATAATTTCTTTATGGCAACAAGAATAATTAGTTACTACCTCCAGGAAAGAGCATAGATTTCATAATCAGATTTCTGGGGATCTATTTACAGCTCACTTTCCTGACAAGCTGAGTGATCTTGGGTAAATCACTTGACCTTTCCAATTCCATTTTTTAATAAGTAATATTGGGTTAACAAAGTAAACTTCACAGTTAAATGAGACAGGGCCAGTAAAGCAGTGTTCCAGGCTATTAATAAATATCAGTTCTCCTTTGTCTGTCTTTCCCCATAAGTTCACCCAAACTCTTCATTCTGTAAGGAAAATAACTAGGAAGGGAACCACTAACCACCCTAGGACCATTAAAAATAGATCCTTCCAGTGGGAGGTGCTTGCTACTTCATTGTCTTCATGGGCTTGACACAGTCCTCAGGGACAATTACATTATCTCCAGATGAAACTACTCGCAGAAGTGCTCATGATCATCTGTATTCGGCTTATTTGGAGTCTAAAAGTTAAACTCCAGATATCTTTTCTTCCTTATCAATCACACAAAAACACATGTAACAGAGGTTCCCCACAAAACAGGCAAAAGTTGCCTCAAAAAAGAGGCGACCTTTATCAATTTATCTGGTCAATTTCAGCCCACACGGTTTCTCAGGCCAAACCACTGCAGTCCCATGTATCTCAGCTCTTTCTTAGGCCTTCCCAGAGCACAGTGCCCCCACACTCCTTAAGTTCCTTGAAGCCAACCGGATTTCTCAAAGGAATATTTGTTCTATTAAGGTGAAAAGTAAGGAAGGACTCAAAGAAGTAGCTCTATCCTGAGGTAGGTTCTAGACCCAGGGAGTGAAGGTGTCTTCCCCTGCCGAGAGTATCCCTGGAGATGTTTGTGGGAGGCTGAACCTCTGGGTCTGTCTTCGTGCCCTTCTCTAGCTCAACTCACATTCAAGGCTAAATTCAAGATAACCCTAGACCTTGTGTCTGATGGAGTCAAGTAAAGGAAAAAAGCATTTCCAAGCCTCTGTTCTCCCTTTCTCTATAAATCTCTTCTGCTTTATTAAAAGAGGTGTTAAAGAAATCCTTTAACTCTGGTCACAACTTGTGGACCCAGGCCAGTAAAGAGGGATCTGGGAAGCACTGTTTTTCAGATGGGCTGGGGCAGGGAGGAAACGAGGCTCCTGAGTTTAGCTTCCTGGAGGAAAGTGGCAGCCTAAGCCCCAGCTGCAAGGATCAGAACCTAGGCTTGAGTGACTGGCATTCCAAACTGCATTGCAAATAAAGCTGGCTAGAAGTTAGGATGACATAATGGCTATCACACTTTCTACTGAATGACGATGTCAGCTTTCAGAGATCCTATAGGCACAGAACTTGCTAGAGGTTTTCACTGAAATGAAATCAGACTCCAAGAGTTTTAGGGGACCAGAGAGCAAACCTTGTATCACAGACTCAATCAATACAGTGTTCGCATTGTATATTATGCACCCCTAAGTATGCAGACATAATTTCCTGTAGATAATGTACAATATGATATTGAATGTGCATAAAATATTCTGAAAATGCACTTAATTTAAAAATTATATAAATTTAATACAAATCAAAGCCATAATGTTTGGCACATTGCTGGGGGGGCCTATCAATAAATACTTGTATTATATATATATATTATATATATATTTCCTACCACACAGATTTAGCTCTTGATATAGATAAGAAAAGCCTTTTAAAGAAGTTAGTATTGAATGTCATTCAGTACAAATTTAGACCAGAAACCCAGAATCCAGCCAGTGTCTCAGAGCTAGTTAACTTCAAGCCAACAATCTGGTTATAACCTGAGTCTGCTGCTCTTACACCACACTGAATGATTACAGGTAAGAAGAAGGAACAACTTTTTCTCCATTCTACTTTTCTCTAAGAGCACAGACATCTTTACCCAACTTTCATGTAACCACCAGTGTGCCATGCCCAGTTAAGACCCATGGAGAAAGCTTTTTAGGTAAAAGGAGGCACGATTCCAAATACAACACAGCTAAATTAAATGTGGAGTTGGAAATTCTGAGAATTGTCTCCATACACTGGGCTCAGTTTTGTGAACCAGTCCCCATCCCCCATCCCCCATCCCAACTTGCAATTTGCCATCTGAAAGCGACCCGGAGACCTCAGACGCTCCCTAAGGCTGCACCCTGGGCTCTTCCCAGTGGGCCTGCCTCGGACAGTCAGAAAGGCCCACTGCAAGCGCAGCTCTCCTTTAGGGATGGGGTTGGCCCCTGCAATCCAACAGTTCAGCCTGATGACTCCACACTGCCCCCTCGTCTGCTCCCTCAGTCCTTTGCATGGTCCTGTCCAGACAAAAACCCTGGAATGACCCTCAGCACCCCTTGGAGGCCACGTGGCGAACAGACTCTCCAGCAGTCGCCTCCGTGTCACTGAGATGTTGCAGGCGCGGACATCTCACCGCTACCTGTGCGGCCGCGATACCGGAGAGGAGGGATGAGCCTGGGCTGGGAAGGGGCGGGTGGCTGCGAACAAGGTCCGGAAAGACATCTTTTTTTGCAGAAAATTGACTGGACTCTTGTCACCCCAAATCCGGGACGCGGAAGTGCCCGAGCAGGTTTAGGATGTTGGGGGAGCTGGCTGAGGCCGGTGGGCGCCTGCTCCGGGACTCTTTTGGAGGCAGAGTCCTCTGGAGCCCTCGGGGCGGTTCCGACCGCCCTGCCGTTCCTGCCCCCCGCGCTGGGGCCGGTCCCAGACCCGCGGGTGTCTCCGTTCAGGCCCAGGGTGGGCCCGGCTCTGTCCCCGCACAGCCCCTGCGACGGGAGTGCGGGCGCGGTGGCGAAAAGACCCTTCCTCCACCGTAGCGGCGGGAAGAAGCGTCTTCTCCCCCGGCCTCACCCTGTGGAACTCGCCCCCGGGGGCTGGGGGGCACCGCGGGGACCGGCGTGTGTGGTCTCTCTCTCTGTCAGCCGCGGCCGGCGGGGTGCGCGCGCGAGTCCCCGAGCGCGCTTCGCCCCGTGCGCGCCCCCGGCTCCCGCCGCGAGCCCGGACGCCCAGCGCGAGCGCGGAGGCTGCCCGGAAGGACGCCCCGCCGCGCCCCGCCGCGGGCTCGCCCATCGAGAGAGATCTGGAACCGTTTTGCGCTTCCCTCCCATCTCCTTTCTTGAGCCCGCATTCTCTTCCTTCCTTATCTGCAGAGCAACTGATGCTCCGCTGCACTCGGCTCGCCTTCCCGTGTTTTCTTTTTCGTAAGTGCAGAACATTTTTTGGTAAACATTTCCTCAAGTGATATACTTTAGGGTGTATTTGGCCCATAAAAAAAGCAATCACTGCACTCTGTGGGGTCAGCTGACTACCGAGGAGGGAAGAGGAAAAGCTCAAGACTTGATTTTCCTTCTGGTTCCAATGGAGCTGGAACTCGGAGCTCAGGACAGGCCCTCGCAAATGCAGAGGGAAATTCCAGCGCGAAAGCCCAGGACAGTACTGCGAGAAAAGGCACAGGTCCTCCAAAAACTAGGGAAAGGAAGACAAGTAATTACAGACCACTGGGAACCACCTCCCTTTAGTCCTGCGCTTTTAGGATTCACCGAATGTAGTCTTACTGCAAAATTAACAAGTTTGTAACTCTTCGTTTCTTGTGTTTTTGAACAATGAAAACTGCTTTATTTGCTTACTGTTGTTTGTAAAAACAAGACATGCTCATTATTTTGAAAAACAGTAACTCTTAGCTTCTAATCCTTAACGATTTTTTTTTTGACATGACTTTCATTTGGCAGAAAAATAAAATAAAAAATTTTCTAGAGTATCTGCAGGGAATGAGACACCGCGCCCTGGTGTGGCTTGAAACTTCACATCAGTGATCACTCAAGATGATTAACTTGTTTCGAATTGTCCAAATTTCAGCTTACTATTTATGATTAAAAATTCTCAGAAGATATTAAATATGAAATTGATATGTTATGAATTATATTTTCCAGATGTTTAGGCTAATAGAATGACATCTCAAACTACTGGATATAATAAATTATATTCATAATGTTGAAATATCCATTTGCTTTTTTTGAACTGCAAGAAAGATAAAGGTGCGATATATACACAGGCAGTGACTTAAAACACAAAATCTGTCAATGAGTTTAAACTACATGTATTAACGTAGTAGCAGAATAATAAATAGATAATAAATAAAGCAAGTCCTACTTACCAATAGGTGTAAGTGCGTGCTTTAAAGATTCTTGTAACTCTCCAGTATCTGAATTAGAAGACATTCTTCGTGAAATTATAGGCAGTCCTTTGGTTTAAGGCAGAAATCATTGAGCATAAGAAAAAGTGCAGCTTGTCAAATTTTGTGGCCTTGGGAAGGACACATCAGACTACAGTAACCCTTAGTGAAAGTTAAGAAAAGGAAAAAAAAAAAAAACAAACCAAAATTCAGAAAGTTACAAGCAAGTCTTTCCCTGGACTCTGTCCTTTTTCCAGCATTAGTGACCTGCTGTAAACCATGTATCCAGTTTCATGATGGTTTCTAATCAGAAGAATGGAAACTTTTGATAGGCTTTGACTGATCACATGACTCTGTGCAGGCTGATAAGAGGACCCTGTTATAAAGTGACAGCAAAAGAGATAAGAACTCTTGGCAGATAATGGCAAAGAAATGATTAACTCAGAAGTGGAGAGGTGCTATGCCGCACAGAGAGTGGAAAGTTGTAAAACAGAGGGGTCAGAAGATCATGCTTAGTGGATAAAACTCCAAACCAACTTAAGTCCACTACTAAACTTAGGCTTGTGACAATACCCCCTTGATGTCATCCCCTCTTTGCATAGAGGAGGACAGACATAACTCTTCTGACCTCTGTAAATACAGTTTAGATGATAACATTGGCAGACATTAATTCTTTAAGTGATGACTACAAATATGATTGACACTTTGAAATACTAGCAAGTAGCGTTTTCAAGCTTATGGACATTTATTTATTCACGTTTTGGTCTATTAACTTTTTTATTATGCCTATTCATTAGATGAGGAGTTAACCTTAGCTTGTTTGTACATTGGTCATTTGGTAAAAAAGGCAAATATAAACAAAGTTTATATTTTGAGATAATTGCTGGCAAAATGATGAACATGTAATACATTTTTTCATAATTTTAAAGTTATTAGTCTTCGCTTGGATCCATGGAGAAAATCTGGGTCACACTTCACCATGAAAGAACCATTACTCAAATGACCGTGGGTAGTTTTAGGTTCTTGTTGAATATCCCTATTGTTCTTCAAAATAATAAAATCTGAATTCTTAGAGCAATGCATGTCTTTTCCCACATTGTAGAACCATTTGTTGTTTTCCTTGTTTTGATTTTTCTAATGGAATAACCTTTTTTTTTTCTTTTAGCCTAAGATTCTACTTGGGAAAAAAATATTTATGTGCAGCATTCTCCCCATTCAAAATTGTATTTGTTAAGATTAGATTTGACTACATATAAGAGAAAAATCAGAACAACTGTGATTTAAACAATTGTTTACTTATCTTTCATAAAAGAAGTTCAGAGGTAGGGAATCCAGGGATGGTGCAATGGCTCTACAAGGTCGTATAGGATCTGGGTTCCTTCCATCTTACTATCCTCCATTTCTTCTCCTCATGTTCTAAAGTGGTTGCAAGAGTTCCAGCCATTGCTACTGGGAAACAGGATGTAAGAAGAAGAGAAGAAGCATGTACCTTTTCCAGGATATTTTCTTAAAGTACCCACAAACACTTTGCTTACGTCTCACTAGGCAAAACTTAGATACATACTGACATTTAGTTGCAGGGGAAGGTGAAAAGTGAATTACTGTATTTTAGCAGGGCAGCTAAATAAGTGTTCAAACTAAAAAGGATTGGGTGAG
>NW_012148930.1:901664-903119 GCF_000956105.1 Propithecus coquereli
TTTATTTATTTTTTTCTTCTTTTCTTTATTTTTAAAACCGTTTGTACCCAACAAGGTTTTAAACAATATTGATACTGATGCTTTTTCTAAACAAAGTAAATGAGGGGGTGGTGTATTTGTACAGATAGTTTTTAACTCAATATACGGACATCTGTTGTAACGAAACTCCACACCCCATGTAACAGATTCAGCAGTCATCGTCTGAAGATTTGCATTACAGAATTTATGGTCCCTTTTTTGTTTATTTGTTTTTCACTCTGCTCACTGTTATACTTTCATTCCCCGTCCTGCCTTACTTCATTTCAGTCGAAATGCTGGAGTACAGCATCCGATGGTGGAGGTGCTCCCCGCCGCCTTCCAGCCCTGCCCCTGGCTCTGACGCCTGCCCGAGGCGGACTCGCCCCAGCAGGTCTGGGAGGCCTGGGGTCTGGACGACCCTGCAAGTCAGGATCGGAAGTGGCCATGGCCATGGCCTGTGGTCTGGATGGGTGTTGGAAATATCCCCAGTTGCATATCTGCATGTCTTCATCAAGGTGAGATTTCATTGAGGAGACCCACTTAATGCCAGGCAAGGAGTTTAAAACTGGCGCCAGTTCACACTGAGTGAGATAACTGGTAACGCTGGCTGTCCTCAGAGCCAGGTCAACATGCTGATAAACATGCCATCTTTCCTTTGAGCTTTAGGTTCTCATGTCTACATAACCAACCCAAACTGCTTCGCATTAACACCATATTAGGTATTATTTTCTTAGATTAATTTTTTCTTTTAAGTATATGGTGGATCCAGGGTGACAGAGAGAGACGCTATCTCTCTCTCTCTCTATATATATAATGTGGTGGATTTCAAATATGATTTTTATTGAAACCAATCATTTATTCTCTGATTTTAGATGGAAACCCAAAGGGACATGTATTTCCATAGGCACACCTTCCACCTGTAACTAATTTGGGATATGTGGGTCTTCTTTTTTGTGCGCCAAAGTGTTGGATACACATTTGTTAAGGATTTACATATGATTCAGTCCATAAAATAGCATTGTCCATCAAATCCTCTCAATGTACTGGCTGTAGCTCTAACTGTTTTCCCGAGAAACCTATCTGAGCATGAGAACACAGTGTGAGATCACAGTAGGAATGAAGACCGTGTAGCAGGGTGGTCAAGAGCCCGGGATCCGGAACCAGAAAGCTCACGGCTCCCATTTCTGCTTTGCTCCCTGCTTGGTGGCAAATTCATGCTGGCCTCCTTAAGCCTTGAATTCCTCATAAGTAAAAATGACAAAAATGAGGACTCCAAGAGTTTTTGTGGTGAGAAGTAAATGAGAAATAAAATGCCCAGTGTCATATCAGAGAAAGTACTCAATACATGTTTAGACAAGATGATTCAACTTTTCTTTTGATGACTGACTTTAGGGTGTTCATCCCACATTCAAGCAAAACTACATCTGTGCCCGAAGT
>NW_012148930.1:903169-905016 GCF_000956105.1 Propithecus coquereli
GAAGGACCAAAAGAACAAAATAATATTGTTGAAAAAAATTAGTAAAATGGTATTTTCACAAATCTTTTTAATATCTGGTTTAATAGAAGACAGCTGGATTCTCATATCTGCTTCTGCATTCAGTCTATGGCGATACATTGTTTTGGTTGAAGTGTGAAAGTAAACCTGAGTTCACAGACACAAAGTCAGGAAGGGAAGACTATCATAATAGCTTTTTCAGATAACTATGTATATTTGTCTTTGATACTACAGCAACACTCGACATGGGATGTCCTCTTAAAGATTGATTGAAATATGGAATCTGCAACTGTGTCAGTGAACTTTGTGTACTCTATTACATTAAAATACATTGGCCTAAATGCTTCGAATGCATCATTCCATGTGCATGATTTTGTAACATCATACACTGGTAATTCGGAAAATATAGGTTCATTGGTTTTTACAGATTTTTCAAATGTTGACACATTTCATCATACAATATCAAAAATTCTATTAGCTAATATCGCCACTGATTTCATCAGAAGTCTTCGAATATTGGGAAGCTCTCAAACTCACAGTGGCAAATACAAATTTTCCACAATCCAAAGTTTTGCTTGAAAGCTTGAATTTTGTCATTGGAAAAGAGTGCTATCAGTTGTTTTCCTTGAAGTAACAAGTTCACTGCATTCATATTTGAGAAAGGTCTCCAAAATCCCTGTGATGGAATAGCGATAGTTTGTCTGTCGATCATTCTTAAAAGGTAAAAATAATGTTCCATGAAAACAGCAGCCAGATCAGCTCACAGCGCAAACTGCATTCGTGCTTTTCCTCAAGTCAGCCATCTGATTTAGCCATTAAATGATACTTGAAGAACTTCAAAGAACTATGGGCAGTACAATTAAGAAGGAAATTAAATCTTATGGCTAGACTTGATTAGAGGTGCATTATGCCTTATGAAGCAGTTGTGTTCTTGAAGAGTAGCATGTTAATTAATTTTCACAACCCACATCATGTGTTGAATACACTAGCTGCTGTTCTAGTCAGAGAATACGATGTTGGGAATTTTTTGTAAAACATAGCGGTCTGTTGATGTGGTCTGTTTTAAAAATAAACTTATTTGTATTTTTGTGAAACTGGGGGTATGACTGAATAGAGAAGAAATTGGAATTTAATTAGAATAGATTATATCTTCTTTGATAAATATTATGAGTCATTTTTCCCCTACGATGTTGAAAAGCAGGCATATTGAGATTTATTCTGTGAATAGAAACTTTTCCCAGTTTCATTAGTGTTAGCCAGGGACTGTGTGTTCTGCAGTGGCATCATCATAGCTCACTGCAACCTCAGACTCCTGAGCTCAAGAGATCCTCCTGGCTCAGCCTCCAATCAAAATTTCAGAAAAGGACCCTTCTCTCTTTACTAACTGCACAATAAGCTTCACACACGTATCCTTTCCTAAGTGAGGGACAACTTTGTGAGTCCTGGCCCCAGCTAATAGGTGTCCATACAATGTTGCAAATAGTTTTTCCCTTTGTAAAACTTTTTCCTCCATAGGAATTAAAACTTGGACTTTAGCCTCATTAACATTTCACAATTTAAACAATGGAGTTAATTGGATTATAATGTGTTCATTAACGAAAAATATATATAGCCAATATTCTATTTATCTGTCTTTTCTTCTTAGGTTCTAGGCCAAAGGCACATTTGTTTTGACGTTGCCTCTCACAAACCCCAAGTCATTCTATCTAAAGTGTTTGAAAGGCTTGGGGAAAATTCCTTGAATTTTCTAACTTAACTGCACAAAAGCAAATGAGTGAAACTGTTTATCCAGAAGTCAGTCTTCTAACCAACTGACAATGTATCCCTAA
>NW_012148930.1:906741-922447 GCF_000956105.1 Propithecus coquereli
ATCTTCCTTAATGGAATTTTGGAAGACATGTGCAAGTTTCTGTTGCTGTGTTTTGGTTTTGACACCAGTTCTATCTTAGTCACATACACTATTAGATACCCTATAGAAGACCTCATAGGATTCATATAACTTGATAGTATCACAAAATGATTTGCATTGTTTCTCTTCCTTTTTGTATATGGGTAACAAAACATGTAACAGCATAAAAATTGGATTTCATGCTATACTGTCTGCCTCAGATTAAAGACATTCTTTAAAGAATGTATGAAAGATGGTAATATTACTAGGTTGCCTAATAACTCCTACTAGAACTTTTAAAAAACACTATTTGCTATGTGTCACTCTCTTACTTTGCTATGAAACTTACTGGCATGTTGAGGAAACATTGTATTAATGAATTACTTCGGTCTTTTGAAGCTTATCTCTCAGACTGATTGAGTAGAAATAGGTGCTTAGTAGTTTGTGAGAAATGAACATATTTTTCTGAAAGAGAGACTAGAGTAACGTTCACATGTGGTACAAATAACAGGTGCTCAGAACTCAGCCTCAGCCACAGTTAACAAGCACTTTCTGTTGTGCCAGCCATGCTGGAGGAAAAACACAAAACAAATCACACTCTTGATTTTTAGTAATTATTGTTCTCAGTGAAGGTACCATCTAGCCATTTCCTTCTGGCAAATGTGGGCATTTTCCATAACAGCATTCTGTTCTAAACAGCTTTACTGCCCTACTGAACTCATCAGATATCAGCACACAGAATACTTACAGTGACTCACATTTACAAGAATACATGTTTATAATGATAGAACATTATTTGCTGATTTCAGAAAGGATTTGTAAATGATTGACAGATAATGAATGACTCCAGGGCATCCCTGCCAAAATCCGAAAGGTATTCAACAAAGTCATCTGAACCCATATTGCAGGATGAAGTTAAAGTTCAGTTAATGAGTTACAGTCACTGTCAACTTCCTGCATACACTTCTCCAAGGGATTCTGACATATCCGTTAGAAACTGATATTCTTGCAAAATTGGGTTTATGGTCAACACCTTGCATGAATATGCCAGAAAGCTCCTTTAAGTGCGTTTATAATTTGGGTTTATTAAGAACAAGCACCCTAAATTACTAATCATTCAAATAGACTGATTGTACCAGATATTGGGGAATTTTTACAGAATGCTTACAGATACTAAACCAGTTAGTTCCTGCCCAACCATTGCTAAATAGTGCATTTTTTGCTTGTAATCTTCATTAACAAAGGCATTTGTCACTGATTTTACATAGGACCTGGGCTAGGGTTGGTACTTTTTTTTTTTTAATCAACTTCCTTAATAATCCTGTCCTCTGCCAAATTATATAAGACGGTAGAATAGTAGATTTTGGAAAGGAGTGACTAAAGATTTCTTCCCATTCTTTCTAATAACTGTGAGAAATGTGGCACCTGGCAGGAAAGATACGTGACTTTTACACAGTACTATTATGGCCAGGTAAATATTACTCACTTTTTATAGCACTAATAATTAAACAGACAGTCAATCTTTCGACAATTGAAATGTTTAAGACTTTACTTGTGCTGAGTTCCCCACGTTTATCACAACCTGTGATCTATGTCTGGTGGCTTATAGTTCATGTCTTTATTCAGAGTAAATGAAATAAACTCAGTGTCATTTTGTTTCCATTTAAGGCCTTTAAAAACATTTAAGCAAATAACTAAATGATCTAAATTGTTCTTAAAAGAGGAAACTCTAGAGCATCCGAAGTGATTTTCCTAGGAAACATATATATCATCATTATTAAAATATAGAGCTACAAAACAAATCTCAGACATTCTTAATTCATAAAATTGAACATTATATATTGCCTAACATTATCTAGTAGACCACATGGATAAAACAATCATTCAAATAATAGGTGTTCCTCTGGGCTGAAATATTTTATATGGCTAAATCATATGTGGGGCTATATAACTCAATTTTGACTTGTGTTTCAGTTATTCTAACAGACGTTTTTTTGCCCTCTCAGTCTTTTGTGAATAGAAAATGATTAATAAAAAATGATACAGTAAGCCTGGGAAAGGTGGCTGACACCTGTAATTCTAGCACTCTGGGAAGCCAAGGCAGGAGAATTGCTTAAGCTCAGGAGTTTGAGACCAGCCAGAGCAAGAGCGAGATCCCATCTCTACTAAAAACAGAAAAATTAGCCGGGCATGGTGGCATGTGCCTGTAGTGCCAGCTACCTGGGAGGCTGAGGCAGGAGGATCCCTTGAGCCCAGGAGTTTGAAGTTGCAGTGAGGTAATGATGATGCCACTGTACTCTAGCCTGGGTGACACTTTGTATGCATGTAGGTGTACATGTCTAGTATTTGCTGATTTGAATACTTCTGGCCTTGTCACTTACGAGCGGTGTGACCATGGACCACTTATTTAATCTTTTTGTCTCTCAGTTTCTTTATCTGTAAAATGGGGAGAGTGATCGTATAGGGTAGTTGTAAGGCATAAATGACTTAAAATATGTTTGCTTATAACTGGGCCTGCTACGTAGTAAGTACTCAACACATGATCGCTCTTAGGAAGATCTCTTCAGCAGTGTATGGGAGTTTCTTCTTTCCTAAAATGAAGATGATGCTGTCTACCCCATATTACTGTTGTGAATATTAAACAGTATATTCCAAGTGCCTAATGCAGTGTCTGACACACAGCAGGCTTCAGTCCATTCTTTCTGGGCCTTGGCTGGTCTCCAGTCTCGAAAATGCTCATCCTCTATGCTCCAACAGCACCCAGCATATAGCTCTACTATAGGACTCACCTCTCTGTGCTGGGATGGCTTATTTTCTCTTTCACCTCTTCATTAAGATGTGAGTCCTTTATTTGCCCGCCCCCAGCACTAGGCACAATGGCTCACACGGTGTGACACCCGGTAAATGTTTGATGAAGGAATAGCAGTGAGGAGGAAGATCTAAGAGGAAAGTTATTTGGGAGAACAGGGAAGAAAAAGACAGAAGAAAAATGATCATGGGTAACGGGATGAAATTGTTGGGGAAATAGAGAAGGTAAAAAAAGGAAGATGATGCAAAGGTAACGGGAGCAGTGAAACTGGTGATCACCTCTGCGGTGTGATCTGGGGCCGATCACTGGAGGAAAAAACAGAGTGAGGAGATTCTGTCCCTGACGGGTAGGGTGCAGGGCTGGGCTACTCCACCTAGCACTTAGTAGCTAACTTTTGTGTCCCTGCTGCGTGGTAGGCACCAGACTAAGTTCTGATATAGATTGTCTCATTTGATTATTACAAGCACTGTGCGTTAGGTAAATGGTATTAATTCTCCCGCAGGGGAACTCTTCCTGCAAACCTATTTTAAGGGTGAGAAAACCAGAGATTTGTGAAGTTAAATTATTTGCCCAAGGTCCACTGGCTAGTAAGGACTGGAGCTGAGATTCATGGGTCTGTCCGGTCCTAGAGCTCAAGCACTCATCACTCTGCTTTCTCCGCTCCTTTATGGAGCTGGGACCAGACCTGAGTCCAGGGTTTGTCAAATAAGGTCAAGTGCGTCCTGTCAGTCACCGTGGTAAATTACATAGCCAGCCTGGCTCTTAGTATTTTTTCCTTTAATAGTTTGGAAGATGGTTATTGACATTCTTACAATGCTATGCAGCGATCTGCAAAGAGACGAAATCCTGTAGGAAGAAACCAAATCAAGAAGGTCAGAATGTCCCTCACGAGGCAGCGGAAGGAGCCTGGTTTCTGTGTACCGAGCTAAAGGTACGAGTGGTCGTGCCCTTTCTCCTCCCCAGTCCCGAGGCTGAGCCTGTCTAGAGGCTCACATCTGTCATCCCATTGCTTCTGAGTCACCAGTGAACAGAAAATTGAGGGCAACGAGTAGACACAGGGGACAAGAGGTGGGATTTTCCTGCAGTGGTGGAAAGGGAGGCACAGTGTCCAGTAAACAGGCAGAGGAACTTTAACCAGGTAAATGGCAAAACTAAGACTGATTTTATTTTTAAACAAGACATGTGAATCCTGAAACCTTCAACGGTTGAGAAGCTAAAGGTTAAAACACTGGACAATATATTTTTTTACAATCCCAAATTTGTGAGCTTCAAGGAAACCATAAGCGCTGGACACCGTGGTGCGCACCTGTAGTCCCAGCTACTTGGGAGGCCGAGGCGGGAGGATCGCTTGAGGTCAGAAGTTCGAGACCAGCCTGAGCAAGAGCAAGGCCCTGTCTCTACTAAAAATAGAAAAAAATTAGTCAGACATGGTGGCGTATGCCTGTAGTCCCAGCTACTTGGGAGGCCAAGGCGGGAGGATCGCTTGAGCCCAGGAGTTCGGGGCTGTAGTGTGCCATGCCGATCGGGTGTCCGTGCTAGGTTCGGCATCAATATGGTGACCTCCCGGGAGGAGGGGACCTCCACCTTGCCTGTGGGGGGATGAACCGGCCCAGGTCGGAAACGGAGCAGGTCAAAACTCCCGTGCTGATCGGTAGTGGGACTGAGTAGCCACTGTGAGTAGCCACTGCGCTCCAGACTGGGCAACATAGGGAGACCCTGTCTCTAAAAAAATAAAAAATAAAAATAAAATAAACAAACATTTGAAGAAAATTAAAAAAAAAAAAAAAAGAAAACCATAAGCTAGAGTGCCAAGAGAAAATGGACTACTTTAAAACAAAGATGTAAATTTTTCAGTTGAGGGTAGGAAGCTTTCTAATTGCAGTTCTAGGGAGATGTCCACGAGCAGTCCATTTTAATAGGAGAACCACGGCCGAATGACAAAATAACTGCAAATCCGCATTGGCCCTGATTCTGCATTTCTTGTTCTGATATGACAGGACTTGCAAAGAGGCTGCCCAACTGGAGGGAGGTTTGAGGAATGCTTTCTGTTTATTTCGTTCATTAAAAGTGAAAACTATTTAACATTCTTTCTCAAATTCAGTCAGAATAGGGCATTACCTTGGATAGTTAGACTTCTCTGCAGCTAATCATTGTGTCAGAGATTTGGGGTGTCCATTAATGGGAGATAATCAAACAATTAACATTGATTTTCTTTTCATAGTAACAGCTAAGGAAAGCTCCATACCTTGTGATGAGGGACAGATGCCAGATTTGACTTCTAATCTGGCTATTTGATGAACTTGAAGGCATTTAACAAAAGATTTCCAGTGATTTTGGTCTACATCATAAAAGCCATAGCTTTGTATTCAGTATAGCGCTAAGTATTTTTACACAAAGTTTATTGAGTGAATATTAAACATCAACGTTTTTTTGAGACAGAGTTTTGCTCTGTTGCCCAGACTAGAGTTCCGTGGCGTCATCCTAGCTCACAGCAACCTCAAACTCCTGGGCTCAAGCCATCCTCCTGCCTCAGCCTCCCGAGTAGCTGGAACTACAGGCGTGCGTCACCATACCTGGCTAATTTTTTCTATTTTTAGTAGAGACGGGTCTTGCTCTTGCTCAGGCTGGTCTCGAACTCCTGACCTCAAGTGTTCATCCTGCCTTGGCCTCCCAGAGTGCTAGGATTATAGGGCGAGACCCACCACACCCGGCCTCTTAGACATCAACTTTCACATAAGTTACAGGATAGGTCATTCTTATCGCTAAGACAATAGATTAAAATATAGCCCGAATCCGTCACTAAGTAGCTCATGTTCTCCTCCCCCTTCTTTCTCTCTTCCCCCTCTCTCTACAGATCTTTAGGTTATTTTCCTCTTGAAGACATTCTTTCCCTTGGTTTCCTTAAGCTTCAGCAACAGAAAGCCCAGACTGAGCTGGCTTCAACAACAAGGACAACATACTCTCTCTCTCACGTAATCAGAGGTGCAGCGGTGGGGTAGTTCCCTGTAGTTAATTCATGGCTGGGTGACCTCATCAGGATGCCACTTCTATCTTTGCCATTGTCAGCATGAGGACTTGCCCTGTGGCAGCTCTCATTGTTGCAGGCTGGCAGCGGCAATTTTAGGAATCATATTGGACCAAAAAACAAAAAGAATGTCCAATGTACGAAATGTCCTATTTTCTCTTTTCACCAGAAAAGAAATCCTCTCAATAAGATCTTGCAGGTTTCTTGCTATGTCATTGACGAGATATTCATCACATGCCCACCCCTAAACCCGTCAGCGGGAAGGGGAGTGGAATGGCTGTAATTAGTTAGAATATTTAGGGTTTACCTCTGAGCTGAGCTCACAAGAGGCTCAGGGGAAAACTGGGGTTCAGTTGGCAAGGAAGAGAGAATGGATTGGGGTAAGCAGTCAATACCACGTGCCACATCCCTTAAGTTTTGTTCTTCTCCTGCCCGCTTTAACACCTACGCCATTTTAGCAACCATTAATTTGACATAAGTAGGCAGGATAGAGTTTGCGAAGTTGGAATGAAACAGTCTGTGTGTGGAGGATTTAACAGCCTGAGGCAGAAAGGAGACTCACATGCAGGGAGGTGAGAGAAGTGTACACACATCACATCAGGGAGGCAGGTTAGCTGGAGGTCACACCTGTCAACAAACCATCATTTCCTACCCAACTGTACAAAGATAAGATATACAGAGGCAAGAGTCCTGAGAACCCAAAGTAAACCTGTATGACTACACAGAAGCTTAGAAACCCCCTATTTCCCCGGGGATTTTATACCAGCAATAGAGAGCTGTAAAAACTGCCACCTGTTCATTGATCTGGGCGGTCACTATCAGGATGCATAGAGGGAGTGCAGAAAGAAAACAGAACTGGGCTCATCGGAACATCTGTGCGCAGCAGGAAGAGAGTAGAACCAAAATGTATGTGGTGCTCATATGTATGTTATCACATCTGAATGTTCCTGTCCTATCTTCTGTCTCACTAATAATAAAAGTGAACATTTAAATACTCATTACTGGTCAGGCATGGTGGCTCATGCCTGTAATCCTAGCTTGGGAGGCCGAAGCAGGAGGATTAGTTGAGGCTAGGAGTTTGAGAGCAACCCAAGCAACATAGTGAGATCCTGTCTCTATAAATACTCATTATCATGTACCAGACACTGTTCTACACACTTTATATATGTACTCAGGCTCCCAAGGAGCTGGGACTATAGGCATGCACCACTGTACCCAACTACACACTTTATTGTTTTTTTTAATTTTTATTTCTTTCAAGATAAGGTCTTTCTCTGTCTCCTGGACTAGAGTGCCATGGCATCATCATGGCTCACTATACCCTTGAACTCCTGGGCCTAAGGGATCCTCCTGCCTCAGCCTTCCAAGTAGCTGGGACTATAGGTACACACCAGCATGCGTGGCTAGTTTTTTTATTTGTGGTAGAGACGGGGTCTTGCTATTGTTCAGACATGACTTGAACTCCTGGTCTCAAGCGATCCTCCCATCTTGGCCTCCCAAAGTACTGGGATTACAGACATGAGCCACTGTACCCAGCCCCAGCTACACATTTTAAATTAATTAACTTATTTGTTCAACAACCCTGTAAGGTAAGTATTATTATCATCACTCACATTTTAAAGACAAGGAACTGAGGCACAGTGAGGTTGTGTAATTTGAGCAATGTTGAAGAGACTGTAAATGGAAGAAACTGAGATTTCATTATTTATTTTTTGCACCTAGCCACTCTACCCTACTCCTTCTTTTAGAAGGCTTGAACCTGTTAAAGATGTTACTTTGATAAATTTTTGCCTTATTAAATGGTTTCACTTGACCATGTGTTATTTTTTCCATCAGAGCAAGTCCTGTGGCGAAGGGAAGAATCCAGACTTCGAAGTTAGAGGGCAGGGATCCCCGTTCTGCTATACAGCCGGACAGCATGGTCCGTCTGTAAACTGGGTGCAGTAATGCCACCTTCATTAGAAGAGTGGTGGTGATGATTAAATAAGATACCGGAGTCTGAGTGCTTCATTACAATCTGATGGCCGTGACATGTCACTCAAATGACATTAGCATATAGCAGGACAAACCCATCTTTAATCAAGGAGCACTAGGATGCGAACACCCTCTCTTTGGTGTGTTCTTCTCAGTATCTAAGAGTGCATTGTAAGAAGACATTATGAGGAAATCTTTCAAGGAACCAGAGACATTTGCTGTGGGGAAAAACGGCCAGTTCCTCATGACCAAGGAAATACTGGGACTATACTATATATTAATTAACTTTGTCCTTCCTTGTGTTTGATGTGTTATTAGATCACATTGTTCCCTGCATGTCCAGTAAGAAGGTACATTCCTAATGCCAAACAAGAAAGAGGATGCTGGTTTGGAGCTGAAGAAGTGTGTGTGTGTGTGTGTGTGTGTATGTGTGTGTGTCTGTCTGTCTAGAGGCAGCAGTGTGCTGGGGTTGAGTGTGCAGGCTCCAGAGGCTGCTGCATTGATTTAAGCTCAGCTCTGCTGGATGACCTCAGGCAAGTTACTTAACCCCTCTGTGCCTCAACTATTTTATTTGTAAAATAAGAATAGTAATTTTATCTATGGCCCGGGGTTGTTGTGAGGATTAAATGAGTTAATCATACCAAAAGCCTGGCACATGGTACCAACGAATGTTAGTTATTACTTTCTCCCCATTGTTTGCATGCCACTCAAGTATCCCAAGGTGAGAGTTTTTGACTAGAGCCAGAAAATTATTGATTGAAATTGATTCTAGCAATCATTTCTTCATCTTAAAGCTACATATGCTTTAATAGGAAAAAGAACTCTAATATTTGCTTGGGAAGAACAGTGGGAATTACCATTTTGGTAAAGTCCACTTTTTGGCCCTTCTTTTGATATCAAGTTGATATAGCCTAAAAATAAAGTATGGAGAGTGGTCTGGTGAAGGGGGACAGTGTATACTAGGATTTTTTTAGGGGGGTAGGGGATGTCGCTGACTTTGTGACCGTTCCTGTTTTTGTTGCCCATCTAGAAGAGAAAGCCCATCGAAAATAGCACATCTAGCTGTCTACATTTCAATCTCCACGATATCTTGATTTTGACCTGATTAGTCAAAAGATTGGAAGAGATGACAGGACCCGGCCTCAACTTTGAGAACTAAGCGAGGCAGGCAAAGCAGGGAAGGCGTCTTCATGTACACTGGGCTGTGCGTCTATTTCTCATCTACAAGTGCTGATGTTGTGTTTTCTTTTTTTTTTTTTTAGGCACCAAAACTTTTATTTACCCATCTTCCTGCTTTCTTTTAACATTATAAACATTATAGAAACATTATAAACCAAATTAATCTTTTTGATGCAGGGTTGTGACAGGAACCATCATGTTTCAAAGTGGTGGCAGATCTATGCCTGCTTTTGTGTTTTTCTGACCCCTCCCAACCTCTGGCTGTCACTTCTCTTGTTCTTTCTTGGTTGTCCCTCAGTAGTGTACTCTAACCCCTATAAAATAGGGACTGAAAGTACCAACCTCATTGTTACAAGGTTTAAGAAAAAAAAAAGGCCCAGGACTAAGCCAGGCTCTCAGGAACATTCAAACTTCAACAGTTCCTCCTTACCCTTCGATAAAGCTCCTTCTCAGGCCAGGCACGATGGCTCACTCCTATAATCTTTGCATTTTGGGAGGCCAAAGTGGGAGGATCACTTGAGCCCAGGAGTTTGAGGTTGCTGTGAGCTGGGCTGACACCACTGTACTCGAGCCTGGGAGACAGAGCAAGACCCTGTCTCAAAAAAATAAAAAATAAAAAAATAAAGCTCATTCTCATCTGTCATGGACTGAGGGACTAGTTAACCTGTAAACCAAGCACATGGGTAGAATAAGTCCACAGGCCAGGTGAAAGCCTAGATGATAAAACACACGGGCTTTGTGACCACCGCTACCAACTTCCAGCCTGGAGAAGGACTGACGTAGTGAGCAGTTCCAAGACCACTGAGCCCATGGTTTCCTGTGGATGTCTCTCTTGCACCTCCATCACGACCATCCCCCTGCCAGGCTTGGAACCGTTAAGGGACACAGCAGAGGGCACAGACTGAGTGACCAGCCCCAGGGAGTTCATGGTGGGGACACTGTGATGTTGTGTTTTCTATAGAAAGTCCCCATTCGTTAACTATTTGATCAGCGAAGGTGTGTGAGATTTGCCTAAGCTTAGAAATGGAAGGCGAAAGACAAAAAATCTGGAAATGCTTGCATGTGTGAAATGACTTATGAGATT
This sequence comes from Propithecus coquereli, assembly GCF_000956105.1. Taxonomy (NCBI): domain Eukaryota; kingdom Metazoa; phylum Chordata; class Mammalia; order Primates; family Indriidae; genus Propithecus; species Propithecus coquereli. Next base: position 916,831 of record NW_012148930.1, read on the forward strand.
AAAAATATTTTCTTGAAGAATGGATTTCAAAGCAAATTGATAACAAATTAGGTATTCCTGGTTTTATCTTATTTGATGTTGGTAATAACATTGTCAAAAGTTGGCGTAATTTAGGGATTCACAATACTTTGTACCTCATCTTAAGCCTCAGTTGGATGACTGTCATTGTTCTCTAGGTGGTTGAACAATTTTGAATTACTACAATGATCTACCTTAGTCCTAAAGTCACTAAGAGGTACAAAAGACCTATTGTGTTGGCAACTTTGGAAAGATTATGGGAATCTCTATTATGTTAACGCTTTCTAAATATTTTGTTAGATAATATCAAAAATCAAGTGCTTCAAATGAAGCTTTTTAAAGAAATACAATTTTCAAAATTATTTCTGAACCGTATTCTAAACACTTAAAGACGTTTAATTAAACTTACAAATTTAAAAACAAATTTTGTTATACCTAGAGACTGAGGAATAGGATTTCAAGAGCTTAAGTTCAAATTCTTTTTGTGATGATGTGTTTTCCTTTATTCAACTTCAGTGACCTCATCTGTAACTAATGGCAATTATAAAAACTGCAATTATAAATCTGCCTTATCAGATCTCTGACAGGGATGATAGAGAAAAAATGAGTCCAAAGTCCTTCATGGAATATTTAATTAATATTTCTACATCCAACATAAAAGTTATACTTTATAACTTTAAAGAATTTTTCTTTATAGCTGTTGTAATCTACATTAAATATTTCATGCTTTCTCAGCTTAGCTTAAATCTATCTCTAGAGCTAGCACATGCATGAGTGCGTGTGTGTGTGTGTGTGTGTGTGTGTGTGTGTTAAGAACACTTAAAATAATACCTTGGAATTTTAAAATTTTATCACTTTGAAAAGTAGTTAGTGTTTAATTTTTATCATTGCTTTTCTATTTTTAAGTTTGGAATGAAAACCTTACCTAATGTTGCTCTACATGACTTGTTTATTGGTTTATATATATTTTGTATACCTTCTTCTGATACATATTGTAGACAGCCTGAAGAATATCCTTAGATTGCCAAGATTTCAACACTTCCCTTCCGTTTGCTCACACTCCCCATTGTACCAAGAGGAAAGGACAAATATTATTACCTCCACCTAATGGATAGAAAAACTCAGACGGTTGTGAAAGTCAGAGTAACAAATCAATGACATACCTGAGATTCGGTGGGAGATGACCCCAAGGGGGAATGTCATGCTCAGCTACCCCTCTGATCCTGGGCAGGCCTCTCCAAATGTTGGTGGCCTTCCAGAGAAGACCGCCACGCCACAGCACACAGAAAGCCTGCAGCCTGAAATTGATTTGGCTGCATTTTTACACTGGCTTAATGTTAAGAGCTTGGTTATTCTCTTTCCTTGTTTCACCTCTGAAAACCAGCAGATGTAAATCCTCCCCGAACATCTTTCAAAGAGCAAACAAATCCCACCAAATGGGTTGTACCCAAGCTGCCAAATGAAAACTAAACCCCTTTGCACCAACAATACATTTAAGCAACTCAACTTCTTGTCTTTTAGTGAAAAACCTGTTTTTATACCTCTGCCTTGAATCTTCTATCTTGTTTAAGATACTGCTGAAAGACCTCTCTGATTTGTTAAAGACGTCTGTATAGTCCAAGAGACCCCAAATCATTTTATCGGGAGATTTTCAAGGTGTTCCATTTGGTCACACTAGGTTTAAGATTCCTTCTTTTCCTTTTATATTATTAAAAGAAATCACAGACAAGAGAAGACAATTGTGCCTGCCCTATGTCTTCAGGACCTGGACGAGTCTTTTGGCATTTGGGACTGGCTAACAACAAGGCCATTTTCTCCCTGAGATAGGGCCAAGCTGCCAGTCTCCATCAGTTCCCGTTTCTGTTGCCCATGCAGAAGAGAAAGCTCATCACAATAGTGCATCTAGCTGCCTGTGTTTCAGTCCCTGCAGTATCTTGATTTTGATCTGATTAGCCAAAAGATTGAAAGAGATAAAATATCCAGAATTTTTAAGCCACTGGGATAGAAACACTTTTTGTGTATAAAAAGAAAAACCCTAGCATTTTAGAAAAATGGTCATAGTAGTGTATACATATTAAAGATCTGTTAAGATCAAAGCCTTCTTGTAACTTTAGAAACAGACAACTGTATTAGTCATAATTAAATTTGCTCATAAAATAACCATTTCTGATTTATTTTAAAATGAAAGTCTTGAAATAATAATCCAGGACAAAAAAACCCAAAAAAACCCTCCCTTTCTTTCATCTCTCTACCACTCTCTTTCATATTTTTGACTAAATATAAATAGCTCCCTGCATCTTCCTCCTCCTCCAAATGTTTCTGGGTTCTTTTTCCTAGACTTTCACACCACTAATCTGACTCTATCTGTTTTCTCAAGTTATGGAAGATTTTTTTTTGACAATAGCATTTGGTAGCCTTTTCGTACCAAAAGTAAGCAAAAGAGGACAGGCAAAGTGGTGGCTCATGCCCGTAATCCCAGTACTGTGGGAGACCAAAATGGGAGGATCATTTGAGGCCAGGAGTTCAAGACCAGTCTGGGCAACACAGCAAAACCCCGTTACTACAAAAAAGTTTTTTTAAAAATTAGCTAGGTGTGGTGGTGTGTGCCTGTAGTCCTAGCCACTCAAGCCACTCAAGAGGCTCAGCCAGGAGGATCACCTGAACCTGGGAGGTGGAGGTTGCAGTGAGCTGTGATCACGCCACTGCACTCCAGCCTGAGTGACAGACTGAGACCCTGTCTCACAAAAAAACCAACCAAAACAAAACAAAAGTAAGCAACAGAGAGAAGATGAAATCCTAAAAAGAAGGTTTCAATTCATAAGAACTAATGATCAACTTGTTGATATTTAGGTATTTATTTTTGGGTATTAATTCATATTTATGAAGTACTTAATTTGTCTCAGGCATTGTGAAAGAAGCCGCAAGCAAAACAGAAACCAAGATGCATCAGTGCGCGGGAGCGTCTCTGAGAGCGTTATTCAGTTCATCACCTCCAAAACCGTCACAGAAAAAAATGTCTGTATTTTCTTTTAAATTATTATTATTATTTTATTTTTAGAGATGAGGTCCTGTGACGTTGCTCAGGCTGGAGTACAGCAGCTATTCACAGGTGCGGTCTTAGCGCCTCCGACTCCTGGCCTCGAGGGGTCCTCCCGCCTCGGCCTCCCGAGTAGCTGGGGCTACAGGCTCCTACCACTTCACCTGACTATATTTTTAAAGAGATTGAATCTTCTCCAATTTTCTAATTTCATTCATATTTAAAGAAACAGTATAACAAACATTTAGATAGGGGTATGTTTATAGAACTGGCTAGGAGCTTCCACGCCCTCCCTGGGTCCACCACCCTCCCAGTACCTGCATGTTCAACACCCTGGAAGTTCCTGGTCACTCAGCTTATATCATCAAAGTGTTTATCAAGCATTCTATAGCATATTCACGATGTCTATGCAAGAAAGAGTAGAAGCCTAAGACATCATCCTTGCTCTCAAGAAACTTACCACATTTGAAGAATGATGGGGTGGGGGGAGGTTTGGCATTTTGCTAAACTAGTTTTTTCCTTTTCCATGTTATCAGGACTTAGTGTGAATAAACCCAAATACACCATTACTTACTCTTAGATTTCTGGTTTATAATTCTTTTGACTCTGACAGAATAGTAAAGTAATTCTTCACATAAATAAGCACAAATACAGATCTCTTTCATACTGTACATACATTCAAAAATATTCATAAAAGCTTATACAACTCTCATGTTCAATTTTTATTATTCAGTTGCATGGGCTTTATAAATCTGAATGTGACTGTTAAAATTACCCCATCTAGTCTTTTGATTGATCTTCAGCAGTGGCCAATTGCATTCTCTTTACCTGTTTGAATCTAAAATAGTCTTCTTTCACAATCTGATACATGCTTTGTGCTTTTACTCTGAAATCTCTGACTAGCTGTGTCTAAACCAGTCTAAACTGCAGAGCTGTTCATCAAACACACATTGGCTGAGTGTCTCTTGTATGACACACACTGAAGATGGTGACAAGGGTAAGAAGAACAAGGGAACAATTAATTCATGGTCACACAGGAGATAACAATATGATGTGATACAAGCCATCATATTAACAGTGTGCTTCAAAGAGTCCAAATAACTGGTACCAAGAGACTTCAGATATAATATTAGTTTGGGAAATAAAAATTAAAGCAGCAGAAATTATATTCTTCTCCCTAAACTATTGCCAAAGGGTCATACATATTGTTTGCTTGCTATGTTAGTATTTGGCCTTTCTCATGACAAGACAAGAAATTGATTAAGCTGACATGTTCAAAGTGAAAAGTTGCATTAATGTTGTGTGTTGTTGGGGGCAGGGTGGGTGGGTCTTGTTTTGTCCTCTGTAAGTCTATCCATCCTTGGACAATTGTCGATGTGCAGATATTTATGGGTCTCTAACAGTTGAACCAATGGAAGGAAAGATGAGAATCTTGAATGCAACTGAAAGTTTTGCCCTTTAAGGAAGCTAGTCCTGGGGGTTTGAGTCAGGAAAGCTTTTGCTTCAGCCTGTAGTTTTAATTTGGGGCAAGGTTTGGAGGCTGGTAGCACGATGAGAGCTGTCTGCCAGATTTTTTTTTTTTTTAAATCAATCAAACACATTGTTTGTCCCTTTGAGTTTGATAGACGTGCTATAATAAGGTCCTGAACTGTTCACTACCTCTTTATGTACCTTCCGTCTAAAGGCTTGTTACTATTGTGACCTATATTCATGGAACCACAAACAATGGGTTTAACCATTAACTTTCAAACCACCTTTAAATGAATTCTTTTATAAGATGAGAATTATACAGGCTTCCCCTGGTTGCTTAGAGGAAACAAGAAAAGGATTCAGGTTAAACTAGGTTATTAAGGAGCTGGGAGTTGATGGTTAGGGTGCCCCTAGACTAAGCATATCATCTGCCTTGACCTGACCATATGAGATAACACGGTTTAGCCGACATTCCAGTGTCCCTGAAAACATAATGCATTCTGAACTTGGTTTGGCTGAGAATAAAGTTAAATTGTGGCAATATGTTGCATTCATTGAGTACATTTCTCCAGTCCATCCAAATACTTAGTTTCTGTTAAGGTATCGTTGGATGTTACATATGTATTTTCAGGGCTCTTTCTGCTGGGCCTGAGAAAGTTACAAGCTACAAAGGATACATTATTTCCTCAGGGGATATAAAGGACTGAAGACAGTAACCGAAAGCCTGCCCCCTCAGATTCATAACGATTTTGATGAATTTTCTCTTCCATTTTAAATTGAGCAACAATCAGAAAAAAAGAGTAGCTTTCCAGGAGGTTATATGATCCAGGAAATGCCTGGGTGCTTAATTAATTTAAAAAATATCTCACATAAAATAAAGGGATTGTCCCATTGGAATAGTGAAACTGACATTATTTGGGTTCATGAAATACTATCAGTAACATAGTAGCCCAGTTGAGGTCTTCCATAGTTTCTATTTTTTTGCTTTTTCTTGGAGTTTTATTTCCAATTCTGTTTTTGTTTGTTTGTTTTTGGACAGAGTCTTGCTCTGTTCCCTGGGCTAGAGTGCCGTGGCACCAGCCTAGCTCACAG
>NW_012148930.1:926677-928295 GCF_000956105.1 Propithecus coquereli
GTGGCCACATGGTGGCAAAGGTGGCTGGGAAAAATAGTTTTTATTGTGATGATCACATGTCTAGTTAAAGATGAGGATTTTCATTTACACTGGAAGAACAATGAGCAGTTTCTGATATGCTGGGCCAATGTGAAGACCCTTACTACCATTAGCGCAAGAGATAATTGTGCTAACGAGACTAAACTACAGTTTTACAAAGCACTGGGTTTCTCCAGAGAATATTGAAATCTATGCCAATCTCCTGCAAACTGGTGTCTCCATTTAATGGCCAACATGCAGATGGTGGTTTGACGGTGAGGTAGAAATGATTAAATTGGGAATACTCATTTAATACCAAAGCTGGTTCCATATATTGCCATAGATCATTCCAAAGCATCTTGACTTTCAAATTTGATGCTACTCTCTAAATTAGCAGGCTTCCATTGGAACAAACAAACCAACTGAATTTTGATAAAATTGACATCAGTATGTACATGGAATATCACTAATTTGATTCTGAGACCTTGGTTCCAGCAATTGCTGCTGTGTCTTTGAATTGGGAGCTGAGGTTGTTTTAACATGTCTTTGCTTGATATTGAAGATGACTTTTTGATTGTGGAGATGAGAGGCTCAAGTATATAAAGGTAGCAAATAATCTAGCAATGAGTGAGTATTCTCTGTATGCGTACTGTCCAAGGAAGTAACCACCAGCTATTTAAATTTAAATCAATTAAACTTTGATTTATTTTCTCAGTTGTACCAACCACACATCAAGTGCTTAAAAACCCTTTATGGCTAGCAGCTTTTGTCATGGATAGCGCAGATATAAACATTTTCATCATTACAGAAAGTTGAATTGGACAGTGCTGCCTACACTCTTGAGATACATGAAAAAAAGCTCAATATCATTGGTCATCAGAGAACTGCAAATCAAAACTACAATGAGATATCATCTTACTGCAGTTCAAATGGCTTTTATCAAAAAGACAGGCAATAATGAATGCTGGTGAGGATGTGGAGAAAGGGGAGCCCCCGTACACTGTTGGTGGGAATGTAAATTAGTGCGACCACAGTGGAGGACAGTATGGAGGTTCTTCAAAAAACTAAAAACAGAACCACCATACGACTCAGCAATCGCGCTGCTGGGTACACATCCAAAAGAGGGGAATTCAGTATGTCGAAAAGAGATCTGCACACCCATGTTTATCGCAGCACTGTTCACCATAGCCAAGATTTGGAATCAACCTAAGTGTCCGTCAGCAGATGAATGGATAAAGAAATTGTGGTACATGTACACAATGGAATACTATTTAGGCACAAAAAAGAATGAAACCCAACATTTGCAACAACATGGATGGAACTGGAAAACATTATGCTAAGTGAAATGAGCCAAGCACAGAAAGACAAATCTTGCATGTTCTCACTCACACGTGGGAGCTAAATATTAAAAATAATTGATCTCATGGAGACAGAGAGTAGAATAATGGTTACCAGAGGCTGGGAAGGGCACTTGGGAGGAGGGGATAAAGTGGGGATGGTTAATGGGTGCCAAAATAGTTAGAATGGACAAAATTTGATAGCACAACAAAGTGACTATAATCAACAATAAGTTAGGGTGTACTTTAAAATAACTAAAAGA
>NW_012148930.1:928895-932519 GCF_000956105.1 Propithecus coquereli
AAAAAAAAAAAAAAAAATATCAACGTTCTGTCACCTTCAGAAACAGGAGGGAATGCAGACCTGGCAGAGGCCGCTGTTCCATTCCCGGCTTGCTCAGTAGCTGGCAATTAAAGACACTCCACAATAGTGTTCAAGAAATAAAAAAATATTTCTAAGATTACCAACTGATTCCATAAACATTCCGTGGAGTGCTGCCTGTATATTTGTCACTGTGGCCGGTGCTATGGGTGGTGCGGTGTGAGAGGTGAGTCCCATCCCTAAGGATTCAGACTCTGGTTGAAGGGAGTAGAGGAGCCGAAAGACAGTGAACATATGAGATGTGAGCCTGGTAGTAAGCAGCCTCTATACCTCGAAATGGGGCTTGATGGGCAGCTAGGAGTTAGATGGGTAGAAGACCTGGGGGAGACCTGTCTACACAGTCCAGCATGGTGGTGAAGCATGTGGACGCTGGACTGCCTGAGTTTGAATGGCGGTCCTATCATTTAAGCCTCTCTCACATCGTGGGGATAATGAATATGGAGTACTCAGCAAAGTGGTGGCACACAGTGGGTGCTCAATAAATGTTAGCTGTTGTCAGGCTCTGGAAACAATAGGAGGAAGGCATTGTATAAAAATCAGCATGTGAAGTAATGACATGTGATAATTAACATCTATGAGCTTAAAGGGTTCCATTTATGTCTGACTCTTTCTTTAAGACACATAGAAGATGAAATAGCCTCTTGTGAATGCACTGAGTATCTCTGCACTAAGCGCTGGGGTTACAAAGATGAACTAGACATGATCACTCTTGAACTGAAGAGCTTGACTTTATTTGGGGACTCCCCAGGCCCCAGGTTAGGAAACAGGACGTTGGTTTGATGCTAATGGTAAGAGTGGTTGGCATTGTGCTTGTCCTTTGCACAAATCCATGCTAGCAATTGTATGGATGCTGGCTGACACTTGTTGTATACGTAACTTTTACTTTCTGATGTAAAGTTGTGGAAAGAGCATGGACTTTTGAGTCACCGTGACCTGAGTTTAAATCTGAACTTAGTCACTTACTAGAATTCTGTTCTTGGGCAAATTTATTAACTGGCTTGAATCTCAGTTTCTGCATCTGTAAATGAGGACAATACCCATGTTTTAGGATTTAAAATGGATTAAAAGGAGTATATTTAAAGCACCCAGCCCAGTGATCCTTGCCATTGCTGGTGGTAGCTGTGGCTGTTATTGATAATGGACGTTAAAGATTCCAGCAAGTTGTTCTCATCAAGATTGTGATTTTTGAATGTTTATCTCACAGAGAGCCATTAGAAAGGGCCACAAACACTAGATGGAAATCCTCATCTCCTGTCTCTTTCACTAAATCATTCTCTTCCCTTTTCTCTTGTGATTTTTAAGAAAAGGAATAAGAAGATCTAGAAGTTTATAAAAGTACAGAATACCAACTTATGTGGCAAACAAATAGTATAATTTTACTCATATTAATTTTCATTAGCCAAAGATCATATACATCAGCTGGGTGCAGCTGCACGAGGCTGTAGTTTCAGCAACACGGGAGGCTGAGGTGGGAGGATCACTTGAGCCCAGTTCGAGGCCAGCCTGGGCAACATAGGGAGACCCTATCTCTAATAAAAACAAAAAAACAAAAAATATACAGATCTCCTTTGGGAGTGCAGCAGTTAAAAGGAAAACAACAACAACAACAAAACCCCCCAAAAGATCATATACGATTGGTTCCTTAAGACGGTTATTTCCATATGCTCAAACTCTCCTTTGACATACATCAAAATGAAACACTTTAGTTACTATTTTTACCTCTCTCTTCTTGCTTTAGTCTTAATTCACCAAACAATATATATAAGTGAAATAAAGTAGCATAATCTAACTCTTCCATTCAAACTTCCAGACTGGTACCTGTGAGAGGGACACTTTGAGGACTCTGTTATCTTGGAGATACATTTTGGCTGGAAAGCTTAGGACATTTACAGCAGCAGGCCAGAGTGAGCTACTTGCACTTTTGGGTTAGCTGGCTGCCCCAGAGGGACATTCAGTGGGATATTTTCTTGCTATTTAACTCTTTCATAAACCGTCTTTATTGGTTACTTTGTTTGTTCTTTTCAGACTGGAGTTTGTGTTCACTATGGAGTTTTCAAATTTAAATTGGTTTTAATGGCGCTATTCGGTCTTCATTTTGGGGACTCACCAGGACCATCCATGAAAGAGGGAAGGCAAAGACTCATGATGAAAGTTCACCTTGCAGTTCGCTCATTCATTTATTTAACAAGTATTTACTGAGTGCTCACTCTAAGTCAGTACACTGGGTGCTGGAGACACTATGGTAGATAAAACACAAACCCTGATTTTCTAGTAAGTTTTCCAGTTCAGTATGAGATTCAGGCGCATTAACAGGCAGTTAATTGGAAACAAGAGGTCATTGGAAATGGAATGGCCCACGTAGAGGCACTGAGATCCTCTAGCTGGAAGGACCTCTTTCAGAGTCACCACCTTCTGCCCTGCGGCAGTTCGCGCCTTCTCTCCTGTGCTATAGCACTAGCTCTTTGAGGCAGGGACCCTTAGTCTTATTTCTCTTTGCCCTCCTAAGTAACAGCCGCTCAATAAATGCTCAGAGGATAAAAGTGTTATCTCTCTCCGTAACGTTTGCTTTATCCAGAAAAATATTACACAAGTGAATCCCAGCTTCCAACTTGTAAACTGTAGGAAGAATATTACAACCTCATAAATGAAAAAAGGTTATAACACACATAATGCCACCACCATTACTCGTTCATTAATGAGTTGAAATTCAATAGTAAACAAGTAGGATTTCAAAAAGCATTTGTGTGTTCCTGCCATGAGCAGACACTGATGTAAGCATGGGGATACTTCAGTAAGGACCGCAGACATGGCTTCTTCCCTGGTGGAACTTAGAACCCAGAGGAGAGAGTAAAAAATGCATATCGAAATTCTAGCTGTGCTCAGTCTCCTCTTTTCTCCCACTGGCCCAGGACTGGTCTCAAGCTCCAAGAGCCATTGGCTCCTGTGGTCAGGAGGGAGGAAGGGCCAGACACAGGGAGGAAGGAAGTTCAGGGGAATGTTGTGGAGGAAACACCAACCTGAGTGGTGATTCCAACTGGGTCACCTGTTTCTCCCTCCTCGGGCCTTGCCTGGGGTGGCCGTAGCTCCTTAGGGAATATTTACAAATCAAAGGCTGCTCCCAGGGCAAAGTCCTAATGCTGCATTTATCCAGTCTTGGAATTCTTACCCTATAAAGAGGAAAATAGATTTGCTTTTTTATTCCATCCCTTAGGTTTCCATTTTGCTACCTCCCTCCCCCGGGGGAACCTCAGGAATTCAGAAGCAGCCTTTCAACTTTTACTAATGCAAGTTTTACTACCACAGATACCCTAGACCAAAACATTAACATAGTTTCTTCTGATGATAATAAAGATGACTTCTATGTTGAAGATTACCCTAAAAAAAAACTCCTGAGAAGTGCAAAAATCAATATTTTTCATTCAAATGTAACAAAGTATACTAGTTAGAATACGGGTCAACTATGAATGGTGATAACCCAAAATAATAGTAGCCTAAACCAGACAGCAATTTATTTTTCTCTCACATGGATATGGGTAATCCAGACCC
>NW_012148930.1:934434-937948 GCF_000956105.1 Propithecus coquereli
TATATATTCATAATTAAAAATAAAAAACAAACAAAAACCTAGCTGAAGTAGGTAGACGGTGTATTGCATCAGCTTTCACAATTAACTTTATTGCCACAATATCACATTAAAAGAATGGATAAATTCTGACGATGAAGATGAATCAAGACACCAAAATTAGAGATTCCAGAATCAAGATACTAGAATGTGGACTGGGAAAGGTGGCTTATGCCTAAAATCCTAGCATTTTGGGAGGCTGAGGCAGGAGGATTGCTTGAGCCCAGGAGTTCATGAACAGCCTGGGCAACATAGACAGACCCTATCTCTACAAAAAATTAGCCAAGCATGTTGGCATGCACCTGTAGCCCCAGCTATTTAGGAGGCTGAGCAAGAGGATCACTTGAGCCCAGGAGTTCAAGGCTCTAGTGAGCTATGATCATGTCACTGCATTCCAGCCTGGGTGACAAAGCAAGACTCTATCTCAAACAAAAATGACAACAACAATAACAACAAAAGATATCAGAATGTGAACAAGGAAGTGTGTGTATGTATGTATCCATATATATATATATGCCAAGTTAAGTATCCAGAACTGAACTCAAATCTGATGAGAACTGTTCTTCCAGTATAAGAAGACCCAACATACGATAGACTTGATTGAATTGTTGAGTGCTGTTGTTATAGAAATTCATCAGAGTAATTTTGGAGGCTGTTTGCAAATGTTGGCATTTATACTGTTGTTGCTATTTTTACTATCAGAGAATTCTTTTAGAGGTCAGCTATCTATTATGTGATGTTTGATGCAACATGTCACCTCTCATAGCAAATTAAAACTGAAATTCCCCCTTAAGGGGCAGTGAAAGAATAATATGCCGGCTCTTTGCAAATATCTTGTGCTATGGAGAGTAGACTAGAATGTCATCCAGCAATTTACACTTCGACTAGCATTGAAGTAGCTGTTACTAGTAGTTTGGGTTAAATTTAAGGCATTTTGTAAGACTTTCTAACTCTATTCCAGTTAGTTTTTAAATGCATTGGCTCAAATGAAACTATAAGAACAGAAGGATGTCTAGGGTGTAGGAGCGTATTTGTCACTGTTTCTATGGAAATGATTTGAATGTTTATTTTATGCATTTTTCTTATTTTGCAAATTTGGGTAAAGATTATAAATTCAGTTTTAGACACGGTCAGTTTGAGATGCTTGTGAAACATCCAAGTATAGATGTTTCCATTTTTTCTTTCTTTTGAAACTCATTTACATTTTAGATCATTATAATCATTGTGAATATTATACAAAGAATACTGGTTTATTTTTAAGTGTTACCATATATTTTAATATTTTTTCAATGTTGTTACTTTATATTTATCATCACATTTTTAAAAGTTACTTAATAGTCCACCAAGTTTTTGTGTCATCATTCACTGAATAATTTCCATCTTTCTGTCTGAGAATGGTGGTTTCCAATTGTTTGCTATGTTGAATTAATATGCAATAAATATCTTTATAAAATCATCTCTTTTTCTTCTTTTAAATTATGTCCTTAGGATAAATTCCTAAGAAAGGAGATTATCAATACAAATGGTATGAGCAACATTATGGCTCGATACATGTTGCTATTTCTTTCAAAAGAGTTGTATCAGTTTGTGCTGCTACCACGAACATGCAAGCTGGCCAGTTTCACTATCATCTGCCTACATTACAATCCTTCATAATAGGTACCCCGAATACAATGGGATCTGCAATCAAATTGCTTGTGTTCACATTCCTGTATAACCTAATACTAGTTATGTCATCTTGGATAAGTTACTAACATCTCTTAACTCTCAATTTCCTTGAGAAGTGGGAATGAGAATATATACTCTTGGGTTTACTGTGAAGATTAAATAAAATAATACCTATAAAGTGTACACCCTATTGCCTAGCACATAGTAAATGTTAATTATTACTGTTATTATTATTAATGTTAATTATTACTGTTATTATATTTATTTTTATTTCTTAAACTATAATACTAATAGGTTGAATATTTTTTCATATGTTATTTCATAATTTTCATTTTCTTTTGTGTGACTTAGCTGTTCCCATCTTTTATCTTTTTGTTTTTTAGGGGTATTATTTCTTATTTTCCTCTAATGTTTAATTTTTCATTATATAGAATTTAAATGTTTTATTTTATTTGATCTAGCTATCTTCCATATTTTCTTTTACTGTGTCCAATCTGAGAAACTGATTATTATCATTCTTCCAAAGATGTATTTGGTACATCTTTAAAGATGGACCAAATTTTAAAGATTTAAAATTGCTAATTTTAAAGATTTAAAAACTATTTAATGTATTCTATTTTGGTGTTTGATTTTATGCAGTAAGATTAAATCATTATCTTTCCTTCTATCTCTTGTCCAGAGAGTTGTTTTGTTATCCCAATATCATTTAAAAACAATCTTCCCTTTTCTATTGTTGGTGATAACTTATTTTCCAAATATTACCTTCTGTTATGCAACTGTTCTGTTCAGTAATGAACTGTGACTTGATCGTTTCTTTGAGGTCATTGGAGCAAGTGGTGTTCAGGAATTTTCACTCTCTTGGAAGAGTCCAGCATTTGCAAAGAAGCTTGGCAACCATATTCTGTGTCACAAGGTGATTGTGGGTAGTGCACAAGAGTTTAGTCTTACTTGAAAGCTGTAAATCTTATCTTAGTAAATAAAATAAAACTGGCTAATGATCACCAACCATATTTTCTTTTCTTCTGAGGGATGGGCTTGACAAAGAAGAGACAGATTCTTACAACAGCACTAAAACAGCTTTTAAGCAGAAAATGGCCTTATGTCAACCAAGACAGGTCATCCTCATTACACAAACACACCTTTCTTAATTCAGTTCTTTTGTGTTACAATTGTTTTTACATCTGTAGAACTCCATGAGAGATACACCAAAAATACATTTGTTTGTACCTAAGCAGTGTAAAAGTACTTTACTTTCTAGAAGGACCGGGAGCTAGCTTTCATTAAAGCATGTCAGGGCAGGTTTGTTTCTCAGGAAATAGGTCCTAGTGCTAATAATTTGTCTGTCATATAAAATTCCACTAAATTGTTCATAGAACACGGTAAGCCAGTGGGTGTAAAGTTGGGGGAAGGCTGGCCTGGTTAGCTGTAGGTCATTTAATCATCTAGTGAAGGTGGAATCAGTGTGTTTAGATCTTGGTCGGGAAGCTTTGCTTGGAGATAAGTTTGGATTAGCTGTAATGAGTTGATGTGATCCAGGTCTTTGGTTCTATTCCAGTTCAACTGAAGCATAAAGAGAAGGTCTTTTTTTGTTTGTTTGTTTTGTTTTTGAGACAGGGCCTCATTCTGTCACTGGAGCTAAAGTGCAGTGGTGTCATCATAGTTCACTATAGTCTTGAACTCCTGAGCTCAAGCGATCCTCCTGTCTTGGCCTCCCAAAGTGGTAGGATTGTAGGTGTAAGTCACTGTGCCCAGCCTGAAGCATAAGAAGGTCTTTGTAGTCTTCCGAGCTTATCTACTTTCTTTTTTTTTT
>NW_012148930.1:942518-942966 GCF_000956105.1 Propithecus coquereli
GCTGTTTTTTGACATGGAGCAAGTTTAATTTTTCAGTAGATGAATCCACACATGATAACATTTGATAATTTTTGGCTGAGATTTTCTTTCTCCATTGCAGGTTTTGAAAAATCCTGTACTCATAGGCAACATAGCATGGTGACTAAGTGCGTGAGCCTAAACCCTCAGTTGGCTTCACAGGCTATGCGAGTTGGAGCAGGATTGCTAACCCTCTGTGTCTTAGTTTCGTCATGTGTAAAACAGAGAAGATTATATTTAATATTATTTCCCACTTCATAAAGTTAATGTGAGGATTAGGTGACTTAGTATATGTAAGACATTTAGAAACACATAGTGCTATGCAAATAAGCATTAGCTACTGTTATTGTATATTTAAGTCTTTAATCCAATTGAAACATGTTGTGTAAATAATGATTGTAACATTCTTTCATAAAAGCCTTTGCTTATA
>NW_012148930.1:943016-944514 GCF_000956105.1 Propithecus coquereli
TGTGTATATATATATGTGTGTGTGTGTGTGTGTGTCTTAAAATATATCATCTCAGCCATGATGGATCTCCTCCTCACCATCTTATTTGTGGACTAGTCACATATGTCAATGTTTTTCTCTACAAAGCAAGTTCCACGCTCTTGTCCCTGCCACCTGGGCAGTTACAGCACTGTGTTTGGCAAGACCGTGCAGAAGTAAACCCCAGAGGACTCAGCAGCTGGTTGTGCAGGGCCAACGGAAGGCAGCAGCTTCTATGTCATTCAGGATGAGGTTTTTCTTACTTTTTTCTGTTTGTTTTTGGTTCACCTCAACTCTCCTCCCAGTTGAGGAAACCGAGGCACATAAGTTCAGGGAGCGAGGGGGCTTGTAATGAGACCTAGAGGTGGCAAGGGCCTAAATGTGTTTATTTTGTCTATCTGTTCTGTATCCCCAAATTTTCTCATCTCAAATTTCTTATAAACATTTTGACATTCTGTTGAATTTTTCCAAATGTCTTCCATCTGGGAAAGTAGAGTTTTTTTTAAGAGACAACCGTGACCATCTTGTCCACCTTCAAACTCTGTGCACCACAGTTGCTGACCACAGAAAAAAGTATAACATATACTTGCTAAGTTGGGTCATGCAGATTTTCCATTTTGAAAGAACATCAAGAAAAAAAAAGTGGTGAGTGAGCCTAATGAAATACAAGGAGAAATGGTTATTTCTATTGCCAGCTGTCAAATTATTTTTGTTGTTTATAAAGTCTAGTCCTCCAGGGAGTGTTCCATAATCATGCAATGTGCTCCAGTGGAAAATCCAGTTCACACACGTGCTGCCAGCCGGTGTTGTCTCTGTGGGCCTCGGATCTGCAAAAGGTTGTTGAGGCTGTTACATCACCTGCAGCCCAGCTACACTCTATGCTCCTGCAGGGCTTGACACATTGTTTTCTTTTCTTTTGTTTTGTTTTCCTAGCCACTAGACAGCTAGGGAAGGGCTTGACACATTGCTTTCAGATGGTCACCCCTAAGTCATTTGAACTTGGAGTCTAGGATGCCTTCTTTTGGTCAAATGCCAGTACTTCTAAAATTCTAGGACTTGATAAAGAGAAGAATTCTTTCAGAAATTCTTTTTAAAGAAATTATTTATTTTTTCAATGGTAGGCTGTCATGAGGAAAAAGAAAAAGAAAAAAGAATTTTAGGCCGGGCGCGGTGGCTCACGCCTATAATCCTAGCACTCTGGGAGGCTGAGGCAGGAGGATCGCTTGAGCTCGGGAGTTTGAGGTTGCTGTGAGCTAGGCTGACATCAGGGCACTCTAGCCCGGGCAACAGAGTGAGACTGTTTCAAAAAAAAAAAGAAAAAAGAATTTTAAAAAAACTTATTTCATTTTTTTGAGATAGGATCTTGCTATGTTGCCCAGACTGGCCTTGAACTCCTGAGCTCAAGCCATCCTCCTGCTTCAGCCCGGAGTAGCTGGGACTACAGACGTGGGACATCATACCCGCCCAGGAACTCTTTTAA
>NW_012148930.1:944564-945696 GCF_000956105.1 Propithecus coquereli
AGAAACAGGGTTTGCTATATTGCCCAGGCTGGACTCAAATTCCCAGGCTGAAGCAATCTCGTACCTCGGCCTCCAACATAAGTGGGACTACAAGCATGTGCCACTGGGCCTGGCTAGCTTACCTACTTTTCTTAGGGTGAAAATACCATGGGATCGGGTAGATACCATTTAGTCAAAAGTGCTAAGAATTTAGTGAGCTGCATCTCTATGCATGAAGCTACATTTTCCTTTGAGGAGAGAAGAGACAGAGCCCTTGTGTTTTAGCTGTTTCCAATTCAGTTGCAAGGACAAGACCTACACATAAGAAAATTTCACTAGCAGTAATGACTGGTTTATAAAGGGGAGCAAAGTGATAGGGCCGTCACTGAGTGAGAGTCATAGGGCACGGGGTAGGGGACACTGTGGCTTGGAAGAATCAGCAGCAGCCTCCTGGGTGCGGTGGGCACAACCAGGTCTTGAAGGATGGCTGGGTGGGGAGGGGGAAGACTGGAGAGCGCCCAGGCGAGACGTGGCCTAATGCAAGATAAATGGACGGGAGAGAGCCAAGTGTGCTGGGGCCGCAGCGATCAGGCAAGACAGGCTGGCGAGGAGAAGACTGGAGGGAGGAACTGTGAGTCCGACTACGAAAGCCTTAGCTGCCAGACTTCATTTTTTGTGAATAACTAAAGGAAAACTAAATTTATTCACTTATTAATCTTATTCCACAGCTCTTTGAATTTGAATGCAAGACATCATTTTAAATGCATTGGAATTTCCCCTTATGTTTTCTGTGAGTAGGGTAACAGTGAGAGGTTCGTTTGGATTTTTCGGGAACGCAAGAAAGGTGAGGCACAGAGGATGTTCAGAGCAGTGGAACAGGTCTGCATGGTCCTATGTAGGTGGATGCGTATCGGTACACACTCGTCCCAACCCGCAGAACGTCCGACACCAGGAGTGAACTCTGATGCAAACTCTGGACTTCGGGTGGTAAGGATGTGTCAGTGTAGGTTCATCCACTGTAAAAACGCACCGCCATGGTGGGGGACGTTAATAATGGGGGTAGAAGGTATATGAGAAATCTCTGTACCTTCTGCTCAATTTTATGTGAACCGAAGCTGCTCTAAAAAAAATAAAGTCTACTTAAGAAATGATA
>NW_012148930.1:959116-960872 GCF_000956105.1 Propithecus coquereli
AGCAAAATATGGTATTTTTAATGTCCAAATAAAACTATTTGAAAATATTTCTTGTTCTCTGATAACTGCTATTGAACTAAGGACCAAAGTCAGTTTGATTTGAAACCTTAGACTTTAAATATTTAGAATCCACAGAGGCCTTATTTGGATCACAAAACAATTAAAACTAAAAATAATTAAAACCAGCTTGTGTTCATCATTCAGGACTTACTTAGAAAGATCCTTGAAAAGCTCAAGCAATTCTCATGAAGAAACAATATTTTCCCATCGAAATGAGATGATAAGTATAGCAGTTTTTTTTTAAAACTGGATAGCAGTTTTGAAGGAGAAAGGATAGCAGTTGCCCTATATACATGATATGTGCCTGGAACACAGTAGGAGTTTAATAAATGTTCAGTAAGCTGATGCTGGAAACATGCTCTAGAATAAGGTTGGGAGTAAAAATCACTTGAATCATGTCTATCTACATTGTATCATTTAATTTAATTCATTTTGAAAGTAAAATAATAACTTTAATTTTTGTTGAAGATGTATTTGGCTTTATGGCATCAAATAAAGAGTTTGGCAGCATTTTCTGTGTTCCTCTCATTTACCTGTGCAGACACTGTTGTCTTTCACCCAGGTATGTTGGATTCTTAAGAAATCAGTAATAATGTAGGGAAGAAGAGATACTGTCTTGGTTTGGGCTGCTATAAACATAGACTGAGTGGCTTATAAACAACAGAAATTTACTTTTCACCGTTCTGGAGCCTGGAAGTCCAAGCCCAGGTGCCAGCGTGGTCGGGCTCTGCCGAGGGCCCTTTTCCGGACTGTACACTGCTGTCTTCTCACCGCACCCTCACCTGGCGGAAAGAGGGCAGGCCAGCTCTCTGGCCACTTCTTCTAAGGACACTAATCCTGCTCGTGAGAAGTCCACCCTCATGACCTAATCACCTTGCAAAGGCCCTGCCTCTTCATACCATCACTTTGAGGATTACTTTTCAACCTATGAATTTTGAGGGGGACACAGACATTCAGTCCCTAGCAGGTATAGGGAATGGCCGTCTGTATTCGGCCTTGTCACATAACCTGCCACTCATGACAGGGAGAAAGACTGCTTCATCCTGCATTTTTTCACACTATAAATAAAGAGAATCCTACAATATATGTTTATTTGTGACTTTTTCAGTGTTATGTTATTGAGGTTTATCTGCAATAAAACATACAGCTGTTAACCACCGAATGGTATTCCATCGTGGGAACACACCCTACCTTGTGCTGGGGCGTACTTAGGAGACGCGATCATGTTCAGATGGACAAGTCAGAAAGGGAGAGGGTCTAAAGGATTTTTCTGGTGATTGTGGTGCCACTGACAAGATCAAGACTGTAGGGGAGCCGGGCGCGGTGGCTCACGCCTGTAATCCTAGCACTCTGGGAGGCCGAGGTGGGAGGATCACTCGAAGTCAGGAGTTCGAGACCAGCCTGAGCAAGAGCGAGACCCTGTCTCTACTAAAAATAGAAAGAAATTACTTGGACAACTAAAAATACACAGAAAAAATTAGCCGGGCATGGTGGCGCTTGTCTATAGTCCCAGCTACTTGGGAAGCTGAGGCAAAAGGATCGCTCGAGCCCAGGAGTTTGAAGTTGCTGTGAGCCACGCTGATGCCCCAGCACTCACTCTAGCCCAGGTAACAGAGCGAGACTCTGTCTCAAAAACAAACAAACAAAAAATAATAATAATAATAAGAAAAAAGACTGTAGGGGAGGATTAGTTCTC
>NW_012148930.1:961819-963979 GCF_000956105.1 Propithecus coquereli
GCATTCAAACAGGAATCTGCGTGCTGAGTCTCACTCCCATTGGGAAACAGCCAAAGTTTTTGTGACAGGACAAAACATTTTGAGCAATGTTGGCGATTTGTTTTTTGGAGCACAAAGCAAGCAATAAATCTGTCACCCTGAAAAATCAGGTTGTGACCTAAAGGAAGAAGCAAATTGTGACTTTAGGTAAAAAAGAGTGACCTACCAGGGAGGGTAATTTATCATGATAACAAAATTGCTGTTGCTCTCTTGGCCGGCCAGGAAGAAGGGCTGCGGTAAGCAAATTCAAGAGATGCAAGCGTCCGAATATTTGTAACTGATCAATATTTCCAGGGCTCACATGCAACCAAAACACTGCCATCGTTCAGGGTACGTACACAGCTCACCTGATTTGTAAGAGGAAAAAACTGGGAGCTTTAATTATATTCTCTTTAAAAAACATCACCACTCAACGACAAGCATTCTTTGTTGGATGAAAATAAATTATCTCCTGGGGATTTAAGCGAGAATTCTTGTTTTTTTTTTTTTTTTGTGAGGACGCAGGAGATTATGTTTCCTGAAAATGCTTAAGGAAATTGACTATTAGTTTTTTTTGTTTTTTGTTTTTTTTAAATTTCAAAATCTTAAGGGGGTATAAATGTACATGGAAACCTTTATAATGTTTAAGTCGGGGCTCCTAGTGTGCCCATCACCCGGATAGGATCCATTGTACCCGATAGGTAAATTTGACCCCTGGGTTTTAACGTCCTTCAACCCACTCGTATGTTAGCATTGTTCCTGCTAGAGAGGAAACCGAGCAGATAACACTGTCTAGGGAATCATCAATGAAACAAAGACTTGGGCAAAACTGGAGGTTATTGAAAACAATAACCCTCTCTTCCCACTTACGTTGGATATCTTCCCTTTGCCCCTTTCAGATCCACTCTTTGTCCTGCCTACTTCGTCCACCCTGCTCAGCACCCCCAGGCACTGTTTCCAAGGACTCCCCTGCCCCCTAGCTGTAGGCTGGGCTCGGCCAATGGGCGGCACCTGCTGGAGAGAGGAGGGAAGAGAGGCTGGGGCATCATTCCTGCCTCTCTCCCAGCAGGGTGGCTTCGGGCTGCCTGTGCTCCTCTTCCGAAGGGCGTGGCTCCTGCAGGGTGATCTCTTCTGCGCAGCGTTTTCTATCCCCAGTTTCCAGTAACCTCTCTCTTCCCTCGACCCTTTACTCCCAAGGGTGGTAAATGCGCCACAAGGTACTGCACTAGTGTGCTGTTCCCTGCTCAGCCCTTGGCTGATGCACAACCTGAGTAACATACTTGAGTAACAACACATCGTGACTTCTTGGAGATTCTGGATAACTATTATTAAGACGCCTCCACAGGCTTTCGACTCCTTCAACAGTCATGGCAAATCACGATCAGTCATTAGATGACAAACGTGAAGTTTACATTTTGTGGCTTTATTTCTATTAGTTCCTCGATATTGATAGCAACAAGATACACTCAATCTTTGGGTTATGATAAAACTATGATTTTATCTGTAGATTTTGCTGACAAGTACGAATGTGATAAATCCGGCTTTATGTCGTCATCACTTCCCAATGAAGTTCAAGGCTAGACAAAGCATTCCGATTCTGAGCATTAACACCCATTATCTCTCTCAGCCACCGTGGCCATATGGCGCTACTTATTTTCACTTCAACAGCCTACAAACTCAGCCGTCCTCCCAACAAACTTGGCAGGCTCATCCCATTTCTCAGAAGAGATTTAATAGCAGTGAGTTCACGTACTGCAAAGACTTTATTACTTTTATTAGCTCTCCATGCCCACCGCATACTGGTGCACTAAGAGGTGTTACTGAATAATCTATAGTTGTCAGAAATATAAATGTGCCCTGGCCTAATATGGCATTAATTCTGCTTATTTTACTTTCTTATTTAGGACATTTTGGAAGGGATTAGACAGATTTCCTCCTGCAAAGGAATCTGCTGCTGAGTAATGTTGGTTGATGTCCAATACATGAATAGAGCAGGAACACCCAATTTTCATGTGCCTGTAGCACCTGATGAAATGTGTTTGTAATGGCAAGTGGCATGCTAATTCCTTATGCATTTCAGACTGCAGCAGATTTTCAGGAAGAAAAGACCTTATTCGCTACTTCTGTTGATTGTATTCTTGA
>NW_012148930.1:964029-965531 GCF_000956105.1 Propithecus coquereli
TTTTTAGTTGCCCTGCTAATTTCTTTCTATTTTTTCAGTAGAGAAGGGGTCTTGCTCTTGCTGAGGCTGGTTTTGAACTCCTAACCTCAAGTGATTCTCCTGCCTCAGCCTCCCAAAGTGCTAGGATTATAGGCATGAGCCACCGTACCCCACCAGAAAATCACATAATTTTTGGAGATGGATGAAACCTTTGCAATTATTTAGCTGAACTTTGTTGTTCAAAAAACCCGGAAACCAAGGCAGAGAGAAGACAGGATCCCACAGCTGGGAAGCAGCCACGCTGGGACTAGAACCCAAAGCTGCTTGTTCTTGTTCCAATTCTTGTTAAGTGAAGAGCGAAAAACCAAAAAAACCTATGCACACATATCTGTAATTCATTAGTGCTTCACTAATTTGAAATCATCAGTTGTTGAAGAAGGAGAAAAATCCCTTGCCCAGTGTCAGTAGAAAAGCCGTTTCTAGCCCGATTTACACATGCAAAGTCAAGTCTAGAATTGCAGAAACTGGAAAGATTAACTGTCTCTTGAAAGGGATGGTTGAGGTCAAAGTGGGTTTTTTGCATTTGAATTCTCTGGTTAACTGCCATAGTACTTGCTTTTGACTTGCTCATGGGGGATTTTGCCCACGGAAATGGAGAAATTTCGAAGTGGCACTGTATACTGACCACCACTCAGGTAACCCAGGCCTTGCAGTTGTTCATTTGACGATAATTATTTATGGGGCACCTCCCCCCGCCAGGATCTGTGTGCGCCCTGCTCCTGCAGGGGAGAACAAACTAGGTGCTCGCCCTCATGGTGTCTACATTCAAGTGGGAGAGAAAGCAAAAACGAATAATCAAGATTGTTGCAGAGAAGTGGTGACATCACAAGGGCGGTTGCTTTACTGCAGAGGGGAGGGAGGCTGGGGGCAGGTGAGAAGCAGCCGGCTATGGAAAAATCTGGGGAAAGTGGGCTGCAGGCAGAGGGAACACCAAGTGCCAAGAGCCTGAGGTCCAGCAAGGCAGGCTGTGTGATCTATTGGGTTTCCTCTATTTCACTCAAATCTCCCAACTGTTTATGTAGACAGATATGATTTACAATCATCTGGGGAGGAGATTCTCTAGACGATATTAGCCATAGTCCTTGTAGATGAGAACAGGTTTTGCCTCCTTCCATTACCCTGCAGAGATGTCAGCCTCATCTGCGCGACGGTGTGGGGGGGAAGCTTTTAAGAGGGCTGACAGCCTTAAATTGCCACTGTGCTTTTCCTCGAGCGTGCTAATGTTAGCACAAACACCGGCTGTGCTGCCAGGGTATTTCCACACAGGTGGCCACAGGGATGATGGAGGTAGTCATTTATTGATTCGAGTAGTTGCAACATTTTTTCCTTTTAACTAGAAAACGCACATTCTGGCAATTTCTCCCTGGGAGCTCCCCAGGGAGAGAAGTTTTGTGAGAATTACCTTCCATCTTGATTTTTCACATGTTGATGCTCAAGAAAGCAGATAAATTGACTAGCTGGTT
>NW_012148930.1:977301-981026 GCF_000956105.1 Propithecus coquereli
AAATCTTAAGGATAGAATTGCTCATTGTATTTAAAAAAAACACTCAAATGATGTGTTTGATTCTAAAGGTCAAGATCTTAGACAGAAAAATTTAGCACTTAAAAATGTTTAAATTATTTTCTGCTTTTTATTTTTATAGATTTAGGAGGTATAAGTGCAGATGTACATGTATATGTTGCATAGTCGTAAAATATGGGCTTCTGATGTAACCATCACCTGAGTGAACATTGGACCCTCCCATCTCCCACCTTCTCACCCTTTTGCGTCTCAGCACCTGTTATTCGACGCTCTCTGTGCCTGTGCGCACGTTATTTAGCTTCCATTTATAAGGGAGAACGTGCGGTATTTGCCTTTCTGTGTCTGGGTTATTTCACTTAGGATAACAGCCTCCAGTTCTACCCATCTTGCTTCAAAAGACAGGACTTCATTTTTTATGACTGAGTAGATCATGTCACCCCCCAATCAAAGCCTTTCAAATGACTTTATTCTTAGGATGAAGATTAAAAGTCTTTCTCAAACAGGCCTTGCAACTTCTGGCCCCTGTTTTCCTCCCTCAGTTAATTTTGGGTCAGTCTCTCATTTGGTTTCTGTGCTTCTGCAACCTTGGCCTTATTTCAGTCCCTCAGATATACCAGACTGTGTCCTACCACGGGGCTTTTGTGCATGTGGTTTCCTTACCGGACTGCTCTCCTGTATTTATTTACTTGCTATATCCTGTCTTCTTCACCAGACTTCCAGTGCCATGAGAATAGGGGCTGTTTCTGCCTATTTTACCTCCAGGTACACAGCTCTGGCAGCAGAAGCTCAGTAAATATTTGCTATGAATACATGTATATATATGTGCATTATATATATGCATAGGTGATATTAACCCTATTACCAAATTATATTTTTTATTTTCCTTTTAATTTTGTAGCAAAATATAAAAATTTTGTGCTAGAGTTAAAATTTTGTTTGCTCTTTAAATATGTACTGATATTTGAAATTTTTACATAGTTAAATCTATCAATCATTCCGTTATGGCTTCTATTATTGGCGTCACACTTAAAGAGATCTTTCTTACTAGAAGGTAGTATAAATTACTATCTATTTTTTATGATATAGCTCTTTCTTTAAAAAATATTAAATTTTTAACCATCTGGTATGGATTTCAGGGCAAGATGTCAGGCAGTAGTTTTTGTTCTTCATATAGTAGCCACTTGTCCCAAAAGACTTTATTGAATGCTCCATTTCTCCCCTACAGACTTAAAGTGCCACTTTTATTTTACATTTTTGTGTATTTCAGACTTTTTTGAAATTTAATTTTCTTCCATTAATCTGTCATTTTGGTGACACATTATTTTAACAGTGACGTTGTAAAACATTGTAATATATGATTGCATCAGTTATCTATTGCTACAATTATGCTGTATAACATCACCCTAAATGCAATAGCTTTTTTTTTTTTTTTTTTTTAAAGACAGGATCGCCTTCTGTCCCCCAGGCTGGAGTGTGGAGGCCCAGTTATATTTCACTGCAGTCTCAAACTCCTGGGCTGAAGTGATCCTCCCTTCTCAGCCTCCAGAGAAGCTGGGATTACAGGCACGCACCACCATGCCTGGTTAATTAAAAAAAATTTTTTTAGAGGTGGAAGTCTCACCATGCTGCCCAGGTTGCACCCAAACTCCTGACCTCAAGCGATCCTCCTGCCTTTAGCTCCCTGAGTAGCTGGGACTATAGGCATGTGCCACCACGCCCAAATTAAAATAGCCCTTATTAACACAGTTCCAGGAGATAGTTAAACTCTACTAACATAAGGCATTTATTATACGTAAAGAATTAACAATATGCCATCTTGGGAGAATTGAAAAAATAGACATGAGTAATTGAGAGGGCTTACTTTTCTTATGGAAACCCCACTGAGAAAATATGGCTTAAAGCAATAAACATTTAGCTCATGAATCTGTAGTTGTGATTTAGGCTATGAAATTTTTCTGGTTTTAGCTGGGCTCATTCTCATATCTGCTGGTCTGCTGGCTGGGGCTGGAGGGACGTCTGTGACTAGGCCACACACCTTTTATCCTCCGGTGGGCTAGCACAGATGCAGCCACGTGGGGAGGTGCAGAGGCCAAGACAGGAAGTAAACGCACCTGCACTTTTTCAAGCCTCTGCTTGTGGGAAGTTTTCTAATGTCAAAACAAGTCATGTCACTGGACTCAGACCCAAGGGACCAGAAATACACTCGACCTTTTCATGGAAGGAGCTGCAGAGTCACATTGCAAAAAAGCTGGATGCAGGGCTGGATAGAGAATAAGAGCCGTGGTAGTCTTCCGTTATTGCTCTTTAAGACTGTTGATGGGCTCTTCCTGCGAACTTAATTCTATAATATTTTAGAATTATTTTATCAAAATAAAAAACTCCCATTGGGATTTGCATGGAAAGAAAGCGTAAATCAGATGCTAAACTAGATGCTTTTATGTATTCATTTCATTTAATCTACAGCAAATGAAAGTAGCTGTCATCACCCGCATTTTATAGGTAAGGAAATTGAGGTTCTGTTAGATTAAATAGCTGTTTATCAGATAGCAAGTAGGTGGAAGAATATGGACTCAACTCGAATTTCCTGCTCTGGGTACACTTCTCCTTCCCCTGCCCGTGTCTGCTTCCCCCGATGATTGCTGTGAGGCTCCAGCACGTAATGGCCATGAATGAGCTCGGAAACTGTAATGTGAGCTACTGCCCGCTGATTTTGAAGTTCCCTACTATCCACGTTTCTGTTAATAGAGCTCATGAAGTTTTTAATTTGGAGAGGACTCTCCTTCCTGTTTTATCCATAGTTTGGCTTAGATAACAATTTACATGATTGACTGAAGGAGATTAAATAATCACGAGAAGTGTAGTTGAGGTTTATTATGGGGGCACTAACTTTTATGGCTCTATTGTGTTATAATCCATTCAATTTTCTGGCAATCTAGAAGAACAACTATTTATAAGGGGATTACCTATGTCATTCAGGCTGCCAAAACATTCCCTGGGAGGCTTTGATCGGGGTTCAGAAATGAAGTGAAGCAGGTGGGGGTGAGCGCCGCAGGGGCTGGTGGCTGCACGGATGGTGGCAGGTGCTGTCTCGTGTCATTTGATTCTCTTGGCAAACTGTGCTCAATAGGTGACTTCTTTCTGTAGGATGCTAATCATTTCAAAAGTGAAATGTTTTGATTAAAGTCTAAGTGTTTTGCTAGAAATTCTAAAAGCAAGCAGTGGTATAAACATCAGTAAAGGAAATTGCTTGAAGTCAAACTTATTTTGTTGTGGGTACTTTCAGTAAGAGCCAGAGCACCTTGAGTGTGAAAACCTAGTCATGAAGCCAGGTGTCTCAGTGCTTTGGGCCCATCAATCGAAGTTATGAATTGGACCGACACGGAAATGGCGAGAAGTGGGAAGGGGAGGTTGAATTCTGGGAGCCCTGGCTCCTGGAACCGTCTGGAGCTCAAGCACCGTGGGTCTGCACTGGGTGGTTTACACCAGCTTGCGATTCATGAACACGCTAATTTCGCAAGAGTTTGTTAATCTCCTTGATCGTCCATGGGATTTAACACAACCCAACCCTGAAAACAGTATAGTCTCTATCTTAAACTTGCTGTCGGTGAAAAATGCAACTCAATCATTTTGTCTTCTTTGCTTAGATGGCAGGATTTTTTTTTTTTTTTTTTTGAGGACTGGGTCTCCCTTTGTTGCCCGGGCTGGAG
>NW_012148930.1:982163-983818 GCF_000956105.1 Propithecus coquereli
AAAGAGAAAAGAAAAGAAAATGGATATTTGTCAGGCACTGAACTAAAAGCTTTACATGCATTATCTCATTTTGGTATTTAAATTAAATTTACTTTTTATTGTTATTTCTTACAAACCTAATGATAAGGCCTAACATGTATTGTGTATGACACAAGTCTCTCATATATTTTAAACTAATATTATATGTCCTGTAGTTATTGACAAAGATGTTGGAGCATTTGATTGGACAGTAGTGTGTTAGTATCATTTTAAATTTGGTTAATAGAAATAAAACATATAGTAAACTTAAAAGAGAAGAAAGGTGTTGTAAGACCAGTAGGGTAAGATTATTCACATCCCTTGATAATCTTCCCCCTACTTGTCACAGCCATGTTTTCATTTATTTATTTATTTTAAATAAAGACGGGGTCTTGCTATGTGGCCCAGGCTGGACTCAAACTCCTAGGCTTGAGCGATCCTCCCATCTCAGCCTCCCAAATAGCTGGGACTACAGGTGTGTGCCACAGTACATGGCCACAGCCAAATTTTTAAAGGAAATGCCTATACTTGCTGTCTTTATTTCCTCATCTTTCCAATCCTTTAGTAGTTCTAGCTTGAGATCCCACCTTATCAGAAACTCGGGGTCCTCATTTTACTTGTCCTCTGCACATACCTGGACACTGTCAACTACTACTTCCTGTTGGCTTTGGTGTCTTTACTCTCTCTTAGCATTTCTCCTCTCACCCCAGTCACGTTCCTTCTCAAATCTGCAGTCCCCTGCAGCTGGCCGTCAGTCTTGGAGTTTCTGAAGGCTCAGTGTCAGGGCCCCTTATCTCCCTCTTCTCTCTGTCCACAGGGCCCATCCCACAATTTCAAATACCGTCTCCGTGGCTTCAGTTATGTATTACATGCTGATGAGACCCCAGTTTATTTCTCCAGCTCAGATCTCTACTCTGTGTTGATTTGCTTACCTCACTTTTTTTTTTGTTTGTTTTTTTGAGACAGGTTATCACTCTGTCACCCTGGCTAGAGTGAAGTGGCCTCATCATAGCTCACAGCAACCTCAAACTTCTGGGCTCAAGCAATCCTCCTGCCTCAGCCTCCAGAGTAGCTGGGACTATAGGCGCTCACCACAATGCCTGGCTGATTTTTTTATTTTTTGTAGAGACAGGGTCTTGCTGTGTTGCCCAGACTGGTCTTGAACTACTGGCTTCAAGTGATCCTCCTGCATTGCCCTCCCAAGGTGCTGGGATTACAGGCCTGAGCCACTGTGACTGGCCTACTTCACTTCTACGTACGAATGTTGCAAAGACAATTCAGTCCTAATATGTCTAAGACAAAGCTCACAATCAATCCTTCTCCCACCTCATTTCTTCTGGTTTCCCCTGTCTCAGTGAATGCCTCTACCACATTCTGGCACAATAGATAGTTCCCTTCCCTTCCCTCCCCAATCCTATTCATCATCAAGACCCAGTGTGTTTTTTAATCATTAAAGTATCTCTTGAATCCATTCACTTGTCAACATCTACACTAGCACCACTCCAGACCAAATTCCTAGTGCTCTTGCCTGCACTAATACAGTAACTCACTAACTGCAGATGCTCGAATCAGTTAGATTCAAGATTTTACAAAATACAAATCTTTAGAATTTTAAGTAGAGAAAATTTATTTTTTTA
>NW_012148930.1:987778-1000490 GCF_000956105.1 Propithecus coquereli
GTGAAGCCACAAGCAGCACATACAAACTTAGTAATGTCCATCAAGAGCATATTAAAGGATAAACTGCATAAGAATAGTGCTGAACATCTGGAGAAAGGAGACTGTCACAGGCTGTCGACTTGCAGCATGGATTTGAGAGTAGTTGCAAGGGTTCGAGGTAACGGATGTTAAAGCGTTGGTCCGCAGGAGGCACTGTACACGTTAGCTACGATCTCGCAATAGTGGATCTGTCTGTGCCGGCCTTATCTGAATGGAAGGAGGGGGGGCGATGAGATCAGTGGTTTGCAAAGCTGACTGATCCTCAGCATTTCCTTAGGAGCTTTCTAAAATTTAACTTTCCAGGTTCTAGCACTGGAGTTTCTTTTTCTTATTTAATGGATCTTTTTGTATGATGCTCTGCAGCTGATTCTGATGGCCAGCTAGATTTGGAAACCACTAGATTAGATTTCTAAATTCCCTCTCAGCTGTGCCATCCAGGGTTTGGAATATTGAGAAGGTTTCTTTTTTGATGCTTATTTCGTAAGCTCATGCGCATTTGATTTAACCAAAGTCAACTGATCTTATCCTGCCTCATGTCAAGGTGCGAGAGTCTGTAAGCTGGTTGCAAACACAAACAGGGGACTGCATCTGATAAAACACAGCTTCTCTGCACTCACACAGAGCACTTCCGACACCAGATACGCGGGTTTCTTCCCCACACTGACCAGTTCTCCAGCACCAGCTGGGTGTCCTACAGTTCGATCGAATTCTGACCCTGTCTACCTGGAGTTAGCGTCCGACCCCACAAGTTAAAGGGCTCGGTCCCGCAGATTGCCCCCACTGCTGATGCCACTTGTAAGTCTGGACCTCCTGTACTTCCCATGCCCCTCCTTGGGCTTGATCATTTGCTAGAATAACCCGCAGAACTCTGTTTACCAGTTTATTATAAAGGATACAGATGAATAGCCTGGTCCATAGGGAGAGATCTGGAAGGGTCCCAAGTGCAGGAGCTTTTGTTCATATGGAGGTGGGGTGCACCAGCCTCCCAGCGCACGGATGTGTTCACCAACCTGGAAGCTCATCAGATCTTTTTTTTTTTTTTTTTTGAGACAGAGTCTCGCTCTGTTGCCCGGATTACAGTGCCGTGGCGTCAGCCTAGCTCACAGCAACCTCAAACTCCTGGGCTCAAACGATCCTCCTGCCTCAGCCT
Source organism: Propithecus coquereli (assembly GCF_000956105.1). NCBI lineage: Eukaryota > Metazoa > Chordata > Mammalia > Primates > Indriidae > Propithecus > Propithecus coquereli. Next base: position 988,968 of record NW_012148930.1, read on the forward strand.
CCTAAGGAGCTGGGACTACAGGTGTGTGCCTCGGCGCCCGGCTAATTTTTCTATTTTTTAGTAGAGATGAGGTCTTGCTCTTGCTCAGGCTGGTCTCAAACTCCTGAACTCAAATGGTCCACCTGCCTGGGGCTCCCAGAGTGCTAGGATTATAGGCGTGAGCCACCGTGCCCCGCCCAGATCACTTTTCAAAAGAGTTTCTGTGGAGTTTAGTTAGTCTCCAGGCCCCCTCCCTTGTTTCTTGGAAGTCAATGGGTGGGGCTGAAAATTTCTCCCTCTGCTGGTCGCCTGGTCTTCCTAGTGACGGGCCCCATCCTGAGGCTGTCTAGCAGCCTCACCCTATCTCTTCATTAGCATAAACTTTGGTAAGATCAAATGGGACTGGTTATGAATAACAAACCACAGTCCTATCACTTCATCCTGGAAATTCCAAGGGTTTTAGGTGCTCTGTACCAGAAACTGGGGACAAAGACCAAGTATATTTTTTATTACGCTACATTGAGGAAACCTAACATTCTCATTTCTCTTTTAAGCCAGAATGAAGAGAGAAATCTGTCTTTAGAGGGGCATTTGCAGGTGCTGTGACATTGTTAGAGCTGCTTATTCTCAGTGCAGATTGGCACATCGGCCTCAGCTATTCCCTGAGAGCCATCCCCAAGCTTTAGCGACCCAAGACCTGGGAAGCCTGTGGGTGCACATCAGCCCTTAGCTCTTGTCCAAATTCTCACATCCTCATTCTCAAGCTTATTCTATGGCATGAACAGGAGTAAGAGAATATAAACAAAGTATCTGCTATTACATTTTTCTGCAGCCACATACAATAATTTATGCTCATATGTGAAGCACATTCTTGAATGTGTACCCCCTAGAACCCAATACATTTTTCTCCTAGACAAGAAAGCCTATTGGAACGCAGGTGACTAAGAATAATTCACTACTGCGTACATTTATACAATCATTACGTGTATGAATGCGTGTACATTCACATATCCACTTAAAAAAATCAAACAATTATTTGTAAATGATTACTTGACACATCTCCTAAGTAAAAAGGATGCACATTTGTGTTCAGACATCATGGTTGAGAGTTGTCAACGTAAAGATTTCTGATGCCCAAGAAAGGCGCACGTAGTTTTCATTCCACAGTGATAGTGGGACTATGGGGTCTTTACTCCCAGATGAGGTGTTTCCTGGCTTCTGTGTGACTTTGGGTTGGTGACATGGGCAGGTTTTTGCTAGCACATTTCTCTATTATCCTATCTAAAATAAGAGAGGGCTGTGGAAGACTTGTGGTCTTTGAGGAAGTTGGGATATTTAGCACATAAAAATTTAGGAACCATAAATTTTTCTGATTGGACATTTGCCAGGAACTTGAACTGAATGGAACCAGGAACGCAAACCTGGGGCGGGCTAACCAGCTTCAGTTTCTGAAACAATAAATTAATTGGTTAACCACAAACCAGTGAAGAAATGCTTCAGTTTAAATCTACTCAACTTATTCAAAACGGAATCAGCCCTGTGTATTTTGTCTAAGACCACAGGACCATAACATCAAAATGTTTTCAAATCAAACCTGAACTGAAATAAAATGTGATTTGAGCTACTGGCATTAACTGTCATAGTTGAAATGGTTTTATAACATTCTACATGCTTAGTATTGATGATAATTTGATGAACACTTGGCCTTCCATATCTGTGGATTGAAAATATTCAAAAAATAAAAAATGATACATATAACAACTATTTACATAGCATTTACATTGTATTTGATATTATAAGTAATCTAGAGATGATTTAAAGTATACAGGAGGAAGTGCATAGGTTATATGCAAATTCTATACCATTTTATATGAGGGACTTAAGCATCCGAGGATTTTGGTATCTGTGGGGTCTTGGAACCAATGCCCCATGTGTATGCAGGGATGACTACACTAGAATTTTGTGTTTGAAGAGCTTAGAAATGTTGCCAATGTTTATAAATATAATTTCAAATATATTATCTTTATAGTATGGATTGATAAAATCTGTCATAGACTAGATTCACTGAAGCTGGGCATGGTGGTGGCACCTGTAGTCCCAGCTGCTCCAGAGGCTGAGGCAGGAGGATCCCTTGAGCCCAGGAGTTTGAGTCCAGCCTCCAATCTGGGCAACATAGTGAGACTCTGTCTCTAAAAACAAACAAACAAACAAACAAAACCAGAAAAAAGAATAGCTTCATTGAGGGTTCACTGAAGGTGAAATAATGAGTCAGAGGACAGAGGTAGTGTTGGATATTGCCTGGGCAACTGCTTTAGATGTTTGTCGTGTTGGTCGTTGAGCCAAGTTGCCAACATTTATGTAAAGTTTTTCAGCAGTATTTATAAAGAAGGAAACAAACCATGGATCCATCCTCTTGCCCATATATGCTCATATACTACCTGCTACTTCGTACTACTAACATAATTTAGATTTATTCATGATTATGACTCTTTGGAACTTAGTTAAAAGAAAAAATCAATTACAGTTATGTTCAAACAACTGCACTATGGTTGGAGGACCTAAGGCTCCACTTCAGCCAGGTGATTAGAAGATGAAGGATTCAGACACATTTACTTGGTTCCCGGTAATTACTGGTGTGATGTTTTTGGATGCGTGTGCAAGCGTATTTCAACTCTTTCAAGCCTTTAGGATGCCAGTTGGTCAATTAGAACTTTTATGACTTTAAGGGATTTATCTTTTTCTCTGTCTTTTTTTTTTTTTTTTTAAATACAGCCAAGGTCTGGCTCTGTCACCCAGGCCGGAGTACAGTGGCGCAATTGGAGCTCACTGCAGCCTTGAACTTCTGGGCTCAAGCGATCCTCCAGCCTCAGCCTCCCAAAGAGCTAGGACCATAGGCGTGAGCCAATACACCCAGCCATTATCTCTTTTTTGTTATGAAATATTTAAAATATTCAGATAAGTATAGAGTACCACGTACAAATATCTACTCTTCACTTAAGTCAACTCAACGTTTTTCTTTATTTTCTTCAAACCTCCTCTTCTTCCTTCATGTTTTCCATCTTCCCTTTCTCTTCTTCTCTTTCTCTTCTTCCTCTTTTTATCCATTCTCTTTCCTCATCTTAAGAAATAAAATAATATCAGTGTAGTGGAAGCCCCCTGTGTGCCTCTCCTAAGACATATTTCCTCCTTTTCCTGAAGTAAAGACTCCAAATGTACTATTTTTCATTCTCATGCATGTTTTCAAACTTTATAAAATTGAAATCACATTGTACACAGTTTCTGTATTTCTCTATATTAGTAGAACCCTACTGCACACATTATTTTGCTGCATTTCATGTTTTTAAGATTGCTCTGTGTCATACAGTAGCATGACGTCATCTATTTTTACTGCGTGCCTCATTCTTCTTTAGTGATCAGTTCTTTGTTCCATGGTCATTTAGATTATTTTTCACTTTTCATTATCACAAACCATGTGAAAACAGACGTTCTTATAAATGTCTTGTTGTACATATTTGTGAATGTTTATCTAGGAGAGGTATCTAGGAGCATTACAGGTAGAGTATAGACATCTTCCGACTTTATTAGATGTTGCCAAATTGTACTGTGAAGTCGTTATATTAGTTGTGAGATTTCTTCTTAGTCCGCATACTTTCCACTCTTTGGTATTGCTAGAGATTTACATTTTGGCAATATGATGGGTTTCAAATGTTATCTAATTTCAGTTTGTATTTCCCTGGCAACTAGTCTTTTCATGTTTATCAGACATTGTGATTTCCTCTCTGCCAACCCATTTCTACTGAGCTGAGTGTCTTTTTCTTATTGATGTATAAGAGTTCTTTATATATTCTGAATATTAGTCCTTGGTCAATTATACCTGTTTCATACACCCTCTGTTTTGTTGTTGTTGTTGCTGTTTGTTTTTCATTGTGTTTGGTGTCTAGTTGAACAGAGATGGTAGAGAAGATGAGGTACTAGACGTAGAAAGAGCCAGAGAGATTAGTCTAAGTCCAAGTTCTTGGAAAAGGCCAAATCAGTGAAAGACCAAAGACCAGTGAGAGATCAGAATTTAAGATCAAGACCATCTATAACAACTAAGTCCAGCCGGAGCTTGGTGGCTCCCGCCTATAATCCTAGCACTCTGGGAGATCGAGGTGGGAGGATTACTTGAGGCCAGGAGTGTGAGGTTGCAGTGAGCTATGATGACTCCACTGCAGGCCATCCTGGGCAACAGAGCAAGATCCTGTTTCAAAAAAAAGAACCCCAAAAACAAAAAACAAAAAAAACACACAAAAAACAATTAAATCAAGTTTATAAAGCAGGCAGAAATGGATATTTTTATCCTCCTTGCCTATAATAAACTGTTGCTCAGGATGGTGAAGGACTGTCTTAGTCAGGGATAGAAGAAAGTGGTGGTGGTTGCAACATCCTCCTCCTTAAAATGTTCTACAGGCTCCTCAGTGCCCATGGAACAGACCAACTGCTTGCCTTGGCACACAAGGCTTGGTTTCATCTCCTGACCTCCTCAAGGATATTTACCCTTCCTACAGTGAAACCTCCGAAAGTTTCTTGCATATGCCCAGACCTTTCCCTATTTCAACTCCTCCGTCAAGGTTCAGCTGAAATTCAGCCTCCTCTGTCAATGTCATTGATTATCCCAAGCAGTGGAAGTTTCTCTATCTTCTTTCATCAATTTATTTATAGCTTTCTAATGGCTCTTACCTCCTTATATTTTATCTTTTCAAGTGCACTGTGAACTTGCCCAAGCCAAGAAGCATAACCCACTCAACTTTTGTGCCTGACACAGTACGAAGAACACTGCCTAGAGCTCAGCAGGTACTTAGTAGGTATTTGCTGAAAGAACGTGTGAATCAAGTGGTCCTTCAGCCTGTGTTAGAACACCTGAATGTAGGGAATTGATTTTCTCCTGGAGAAGTATTTTCCAATTGGACAAGGAAGTGTTTGAACATTTTTTCTGAGATCAATCACAATCTTCCCATGGCTTCTACTAACCTTGAAAGCCCCTCAGATGCCACGATCCTTAACCTCTTGAGATGTCCACATATTGAGTATTTTCCAAAAATGATAGCTAATTTGGAATAGATACTTGATTTTCACGCACATATCAAAGTCATTCATCTATTGAGACTTTAACATTTATTGGGAAATAAATATTTTTCATTGATCTGTGCCTTTTTTGTCTTTTTTAAATTTGAGAAGTAGTCTTTTTAATGGAATCGAATGGACTTAAAACACATTTTTTTTTTTTTTCTGAGACAGAGTCTCACTCTGTTGCCTGGGCTAGAGTGCCATCGTGTCAGCCTAGCTCACTGCAACCTCAAATTCCTGGGCTCAAGTGATCCTCCTGCCTCAGCCTCCCGAGTAGGTGGGACTACAGGCATGCGCCATCATGCCCGGCTAATTTTTTCTACATAGTTTTAGTTGTCCAGCTAATTTCTTTCTATTTATAGTAGAGATGGGGTCTCACTCTTGCTGAGGCTGGTCTTGAACTCCTGAGCTCAAAGATCCACCTGCCTTGGCCTCCCAGAGTGCTGGGATTACAGGTGTGAGCCACCGCGCACGGCCTTAAAACACATTTTTTTCTTGCAATTATAGAGCCAGTAAGAAAGAAGAAAAAAACACAGTTTTTGGTTTCATAACTAATAAAATACATTTTAATGAATGCTTACTTCTCTGGCCAAACCCTTTACCTATCTTACCTCATGCAATTCTTATTATCAGGTAAAGTCATACAGCCATAAATGGAAGACACAAGTTTTAAACTCCGCTCTGTTTGACTCATAGTCCAAGGCGTTAACTACCAGCTATATGCCTTCTCTCTTCAGACAGCGTCCTGTTGTTGCCTATTTATTCCCATATTTCCCTCTATTTTGAGGGAATTAGCTAAAGACTGAGCTGATCACTCTTACGCTTTGGCAATACCACACTGAAATTAACTTTTTTCATTTCATTTTCTCATCAGAGAGAAGGAGCAAGAGCATTTATAACCGAGTGAGAGAAACCCAGGGCATGGTCCACTCCTCCCTTCCGTGTGGGCTGCTGCACGTTAAAGGAGCCTGAGCACCGTAAGCCCCAGCACAGTGTTGTACTTTGAGTTCTGTCTCAGGTTCCTTTTCTAAACAAAAGCAAACCTGATACAGCAGAAAACCAACTAGTGAACAAAAACTACGAAACTGACTCAGCCTCTGTTTTACCATCCGTTCTAAAATGAACCTCTTAAATCCCTTATTCCCATTAGTGGATTGTTTTAAAACGTATACTCGAAGAGATGAATTTGGTTCTTTATTTGCCCAGGTCTGTTTGGCCCTCTATTACTTTAACCGCAGGCTCACATTTTCTGAAGTACGTCTGCAGGGAAGCCAGGCAGAGCACATTAACAGACCTAGCATGCCACGGCTAAGTAATCCAGTAAAAGTATTCTTGTTGTGCAGCGCATGCATTCATAGGACCATTTTAGTTATTGCTGTCATTAGTTCTGATTCAAGTATTCCACAGAGAATGAGGTTTCTAGATTGAAAGTGGTCAGAGGCAGGTGGGCAGTGGGGATGTAGGATGCAGGTGGCAGACAGAGCCTGAAGGAGAGATGAGAGATGTTTCTATATGCCTCAATTTGTGGCATTTCTGATTTTTATATGGACATTAAACTTGGTCAAGCTGAAGTGCCATTTGCTCTAAGAGAGGATAATGTACACTTATCACCGTGCTTTCTAAAAACACAGACCGAAGCTGGAAGGGGCACAGGCACGGGACGGCATATAGTGACATCTACATTGCATGGTGCCTGTAACACAGGGCTTACGAATAGGAAAAGAATAAGCATATTTTAACTGTAGAGCTCTAGGTGAGCTTATTTTGGCTGTTGACTGAAGATACAAGATCATAAATCTCAGCTCTGGAAGAGACCCAAGAGATCAGGCAGTCTTTCTTAAATTACAAGTGTGACAATTTTTATTGATGAGTCAGCAGAATATTTACTATGCGCCAGGGACTTTGCTAGGCATTGGGAGTGCAAAAATAAATAATATGTAGGATCCCCTTCCCTCAAGGAGTTCACAGTCTAGTGGAAGAGACAGAGATCTAAGTAATTTTTAAAAACAATACGGTAAGTGGTATTCAGCATTTGTCTCCTGGGAGTTAAGAGGGACACTCACACTGTCTGGGACAGGGTTCTAGAAGGCTAGGAAAGGTGTCAGAGAAGAAACTCCCTCTTGAACTGACACTTGAAGGATGCCAGGACATCTCTAGGTTAACGGGCTGCATTAATGGTTAATGGGTGTGGATGGCATTCTAGGCAGATGGACTCTCAAGTTCGAAGATTTGGTGATGTCAAAGAGTGCAATGCATTTGGGGAAGGAAGAATTTCAACAAGGCCAGAGCTCACGGGGGAGCTGACAGGAGTCAAGACTGACAAAGGCAGGAAGAAACTAGATTGTGAAAGGATGTGACATCAAATTAGGGAGCTTGGACATCATGTGTGCAGTAGAACTATTTTGGATTTTAAAGAGAAGAGTGGCATTCAGATTTGTTATTTTCTGGTCATTTTTTATCATTTTTCTTGCTTTAAGGAAAAGGTGTATTGTTAACTGTAGAGAACAGCATTGGGAAGACAACACAGGGAGGTATGAGTTAAGGCCGTGGGGATGGGGAGGAGGGTACTTATTTGAGGGATGTTAAGGAACAGAATCCCAGTGTTGATAGGGGATAAGGGAGTGGACAAGGTAAGGAAGACTGCCAGGTTTATGGAATGGGAAACTGATGGATGCTGATGCCATTAGCTGCAAAAAAAGAAGAAAAAATCCAATTTTGTGAGAGTTTAGGTTTGGACATATAAAGTTGGAAATTGAGATATTCAGGTGGAATGTCCACTTGTCAATTAGAAGTGTATTTCTGGAACTGAAATGAGATGTCCAACTAGAGATATAGTTTGGGGAGTTAATCAGCCTTTAGATAGCAGATGAAGCCATGGGAATAAATGCCACCCACTGACAGTTTATAAAATAAGATGAAAAGAGCGAACTTCTGGTCCGACAATATGGCAGACCAGAAAACTTGAAAACCCACCCACTACAAACACATAAAAATGTTAGATACAATGTAGCAGATCTTACTAAAGTGAAGCTATACTCAGAAAATAAAGGATACTTCCAGAGGCCAGAACTGAAGAGGGAATGGAAAACCATGCTGGTAAGATGGTGCCTGTCTGCTGAGGTGAAATAGAGTTTTCAATAACCTAAAAGATCAGGCTGTAATGCCCATATAGGGTCAGGAGATGAAGTCTGTGGCCTCACTGAGCTGGAGCAGTAAAATTCAAACCCAGTTGGGATCCTCTAAGGCTGTGTCCCCAACCCCGGGGCCACAGAGCTCCCCCCATCCCTGCCCCCAACCCTGGAAAAATTGTTTTCCATGAAACGTGTCCGTGGTGCCAAAAAGGTTGGGGACCACACTGCTCTGAGAGGTATATGCAGTTCAAACAGTGGATTAGGGGGAAAACGTGCCCACTGACACAGAAAGAAGACAGGTCAACTCTCTGTTTTATTTTGGCTTCGAGATAGGGAAAAAAATGTCTTATTTGGAAATTTTAAAATAAAAATTTGTATCAATATGGGTGTGGGGTTTAAAATTTTTTAGTGTCATATTTACTGAGGTATAATTTGCATAGTGTAGATTTTATTCTTTTAACATGAACAGTTTGATGCATTTTCACAGTGTGTACAGTTGTGTAATCATCACAATCATCAACATACCAGAACATTTACATCACCTCGAAACTTCCCTCCCGTTCGTTTACAGTCAATCCCCTTCTCCGACTCCCAGCCCCCGGCAATCACTGATCTGGCTTCTATGCCTATAGTTTTGCCTTTTCTAGAACGTCATAAAATGGAATCATACAGTGTATAGCCTTTGATGTCTAGCTTCTTTCACTTATGACGCTTTGCACATTCACCCACGTTCGTGTGTATCAGTAGTTCGTTACTTTTTATTGCTAATGGATAGCCCTCATCATATGCCTATAACAGAATTGGTTTATTCTCCATTTGATGGACATTTGGGTTATTTTTAATTTTTGTCTATTATGAATAAAGCTACTATGGTCCTTCATATAGTTCTTTGGGTGTTCACACTTGTACTACATATTTGGTCTGGGAATTACTCGGGTCAAAATATTAATGTAAAATTTGGTTCTCGGTTGGAAATACTCCTGGGGCACCTAATATAAGCAAATGTACAATGTTTCTGGAAGGACTCATGTCCCCAGGGTACATAGGAATCCCCCCTAAAAAAAGCCACCAAAATGAAAATTCACTGGATACAATAAAACAGGCTTATGCTCCCCAAGACTTCAAATAATGAAATAATTTACCAGAAACCATAAATAAGAAATTTTAAAATGATGAAATTCATAAAATAAATTATTAAAAATATAAAAAAAGATGCTCTGACAAAAGAGAACATAGATTGAAAAAGAAAAATGTAACTTCTAGGAATGAAAAATATAGTCCACAAAATAGAAAGCTCAGTGAATGGGTTATACAGCAAATTAGCCACAGCTGAAGAGAAAAGTGGTGACCTGGAAGACACTTTTGAGAAACAATGCAGAAGACATTTTAGAGGATACTAACAAACACAAAACACGAAACGCAAAACAATGATACGGGAAATACACAATTAAGTTAGCACTAAAATTCTGGACAAACACAACTAGTAAAATAGGAGGGATGTTAAAGTTTTTTTAGGTCTTTGTATTGTTCAGAGGAGAACAGAACTATTCATTAATTTATATTTTGTTAAGTCAAATATGGATATTAAAAAGTAAACGTAACCTGATTTCTACTTGTGGTAATAATAGACTCTCTTGCAGGAAAAAAATCATCACTAAGCACATTAGAAAAACTTGACTAAATATTTAAAAATTTGTTTGAAGGCCTTGGAGATCTTTCCAGGTAGCAAGAATATATTCTCTCTCCCTCTCTCTCTCACACACACACATACACACACCCACACAAAACCTTCTTGAAAATCAGAGAAATGCAAGTTAAATGAGATGCCATTCATACCCACCAGTTACGCAAAACTAAAAAGCAGAACTGCCAGATGCTGGGAGCATATTTCTGGGGCAACCACTTTGGAGAGCAATTTGGCAACATCATAACTCAGAGATCCACAGCCTTCCCCATACCGTGTTCGTCCAGTTGTGTGGCTGGAACAAAATATCACAGATTGCACAATTTATAAACAATAGAAATTTGTTTCTCACAGTCGTGCAGGCCGGGAAGGCTGAGATCCCCACATGGCAGAAGGCAGAAAGGCAAGAGGGACGGATGCCGCGTCCTAACATGTCGGAAGACATGAGAGGAGTGAACCTCTCCTTTAAGCCCTTTCGTAAGGGCACTAATCTCATGACGTGGGCTCCACCCTCAGGACTTATCACCTCCAACCCCCCCCACTTCCACACTTGGGATTAACTTTAAGCATATGAATTTGGGGGACATAGTCAGATTATGGCATATACCTTAGAGCAGCAGCTCTAGGAACGTGATCTGGGACTGTTGGTGGCGCCTGAGACCATTTAGGGAGTCAGTAAGGTCAAAACTTTCCATAATAATACCATGAAGTTATCTGATTTTCACACTCTCATTCGCTCACAAGTACAGGGTTTTCCAGAGACTGCAGGACAGATGATCACATCCCTACGGTGACAGTTACTGTGCTGTATGCTGTGAATTCCTGTGTGTTTTTTTCTTTTTTTTTAGACAAGAGTCTCACTCTGTTGCCCAGGCTAGAGTGCCGTGGCGTCAGCCTAGCTCACAGCAACCTCAGACTCCTGGGCTCAAGTGATCCTCCTGCCTCAGCCTCTCGAGTAGCTGGGACTACAGGCATGCGCCACCATGCCTGGCTAATTTTTTCTATATATTTTTAGTTGTCCAGCTAATTTCTTTCTATTTTTTTAGTAGAGACGGGGGTCTCGCTTTCTCTTGCTCAGGTTGGTCTCGAACTCCTGAGCTCAAACGATCCTCCTGCCTCGGCCTCCCAGAGTGCTAGGATTACAGGCGTGAGTCACTGCGCCTGGCCTGAATTCCTGTGTTGTAAAAATTTCCATTTTAATTTCTAATATGATAAATATTGATATAATCTACACAAACAAAAGTTCTTGGGGTCCTTAGTAATTTTTACAAGTGTAAAGGTGCTCTGAGTCCAAACAATTTGAAGAGAAATTTTTACTCATGTGCACAGAGAGAGATGCAGAAGAATGCCCACTGCAGCCTTATTTGCAGTTGTCAAAAGTTGGGGACGCCTAAACGTCAACAGGGGAAAAGACAAAGAAATCGTTTCAGCTCTCTAAAAAAATAATGTTGAAAATTTGACGGAAAAGAACAAGTTGTAGAAAGATATGCACAGCTTACACCATAAAGTTTTAAAATCTGCAAAATTATTACGTTTGTATATAAATAGTTAAAATGTCTGCATGCATTATAAGAATACGTATGTGAATAAGCAACACCAAACTCAAGAGGTGGTTATTAGCGG
>NW_012148930.1:1002208-1005529 GCF_000956105.1 Propithecus coquereli
TCAGAAACTCAGAATGTTGTCACCAAAGTGAAAAAAGAAGATGAAGTACAGGCTGTTGCAACCCTAATTGAGAAGCAGGCACAGATCCGGTGAAGCCCAGAATGGTGTCAGAAGAAGACCACATTCTAAAGAAACAAATTTTATTTAAATCACACACAAAAAAACAAAAACAAAACCAAAAAACTTACATTTACTCAGACCTCTGAAAATTGCCTGAAGCTGGAGGGTTAAGAGGATTATTTTACTTGCAATTTACTTAACCTGTTTTCAAGAATAAAAAATATTTTTTAGTATCCCCAAATGTGTTTCTTTCATTGTAGCTGCTTTGATAGGTGTGCCAACTCAACGTGCGAGTAAACGCTTATATTTCAAAAATTAATTTGTGGAGCCATTTTTAAAAAATTAACCCACAGAGGTGTTTTGTGGCAGTTTATCCCCCTCCTCCAACTTTATTTCCCGTTTTCCTCTTGTCCTCCTGGCGCTCAATCCCACATCGCACACCTCCTGCTGTGTAGAGCGATAGGAGACCTTGCCCGAGACGCCCTCTTCTTCTTGACACCCGACACACCACACTCTCCTCGTCCACACCTCTTTGCCATCCCCCGTGCTGTCGAAGGACTCGCCAACTGCGCTCTGGGTCGCATCGTCTCCCACCTTCTGGGAGCCTCGCCCTAGTGACTGTTTCTATTTTCCCAAGCATATTCTCCCTTTCTCTTGGTTAGATTCTTCCCATGGTTTCAGTCACGCTAACTACATCCAAGTAAGAACAAACACACCCTCATTAGATCCTTGATTTCCCCGTGAGTCCCTGTCGTGCTGGTCATCGTCCTTTCACAGCTAAATTACTTTACAGAGTTGAAAGGACATCTTAGCAGCCTCCGTTTCCCCACCTTCTACTACTCGCCAGCCTCCTTCGATCCGGCATCCAGCCTCAGCGCTCTGCAGAAACACCCCTCTCTCTCTTTCTCTCTCAGGGTATCAGTGACCTTCCTGTCAATAAATCCAATGACTGTTTTTCAGTCACCATTATATTTGGCTTCTCAGCAACTACGACACTGCCGACCATCCACTCCTTCTAGAAGCATTTTCTAGCTTTAGCCTCCATGATACCAACTCTCCTGATCTTGCTCCTGCCTCTTTTGCTACCCCTTCCCTGTTTCTTCTGTGGGTTCGCCTTCTTCCATGCAGTTGTTAAATGCGGGAGCACACTGAGGCTCCCTCTTAGACATCTTTTCTTCCTACACTGCACTCTCTCTAGCCCTCGTGGAACAGGGACTGATTGTTGGGGAGAAGGGGTTCCCAAAAGGAAAAATCAGGTGTTGTTGCCAGAACAAGGAAAATGGGTACTGGAAATAGATCTGGTCAAGCAAAAAATAAACAACAAACAAAACAAAAACTAAAAGTCCACTACAATAGACAATCTATTATTTATAATCTATCCTTAAACTTATCCATCATGTTCTCTCTCAGCCAGCCTATATCCAACAGTTTTGAGACCATGCTCTGCCATTTATTCCTCTATGCTTTTGAACAAATGCATATTTGGAATTTTTGTTTTCCTCCCAAATCTGCCAACTGAAATCCTACCCACTTCTTAAGACTCAGAAGCTATCTCTTCTGGAAAACCCAAACTGAACTTCTCCTTCTCTTTGTTCTTATAACACTCTACTTTTCTTCTTGGGTACTTGCCATATTCCTTTTTTTTTTTTTTTTTTTTTTAACAGAGACAGGGTCTCGCTCTGATACCCAGGCTGGGGTGCAGTGGCATGATCACAGGTCACTGCAGCCTCAAACTCCTAAGCTTAATCGATCCTCCTGCCTCAGCCTCCTGAGTAGCTGGGACTGTAGGCATGTGCCACCACACCCAGCTTGCATTCTTATTTATAGTATAGTTATATCTGTTTTGTAGTTCAAATTCCTACTAGAGTGTAAGCTCCACAAGGATGAGAACTATACTTTGTTCATCTTTTTTATCTGTCATAGGATCTAGCATGTGGCCAAGTTCATGGTAAGTGCTGTGGAGTTTTTCATTGGTTTGATGATCATTGTCTATTCCTACTGAGTCATAAGCAGGTGTATTGGAACTTCAGAGAATTTTTAAAAAGAGCCAATTAAAAAAAGAAAGGTTGAAATTTTATTTTTTACACTTAGTTATTCAAATAATTAAGTCAATCAGAAATAGCTGCAGATTTTAGATTCTTAAGAGCTACTACGGTGTAACAAGAGCTCTTTCTGTTTTGTATTGTTACATGGGGAAGATATCCTAATGCTAAATATTGTGGGTTTTTCCCCTAGTCTGGCTTTATCTCTAATAAATGACCTGCTCTTTGGTTGCTTGTGTTGGTCAATCCTGAGCCTTGTGTCCTAAACAGATGCAAACAATTATAGACTAACCTCTCTAAATGAGTAAGTGCTGGGAAAATAAAATCACCACTGTGATAATTTGGAATGACCTTCAGCATCAAAACAATACGGTTGCAGCCTCCTGCATGTATTATTTATGAGAACCCTGATCCTATAAGTCGCACGGGGAGGGGAATGGCTCATGTTTACACACTGGAGACAGCCGTTCTTTCCCAAGGATGGGATCGGAGAACATCATCGTTGGTATCTTTTTCTAAACATTGTAGGTCTGAGGTGAATGTGACCTCAATTTTTCCTTCTCCAAGTCAGTTCTGCTTATAGGAGTTTTGCATAATAGTGTCAGTGAAAGCAACTTTTAATCTGAATACGAGACCCTGACAAACACTGGTGTTTCCAATTGGGCTTACTCAGCATTACATCACGTAGAGAGCTGTTTTTCCGACAGTGGTAATGGGGAAGGAATTGATGTCAGAATTACTTCGAAGGGCAAGTAAAATGGCCTCGGCTAGTGGTCCCTCAACTCCCTATGTTGAGTATGTTTTTAAAAATCATCTTTTTTGAGAAGGATGTGTTGAATATTTCAATCTTCATACAACTCCGGATTTCTTCTTCTTTTTTTTTCCTTCATTATCAAAAAGTAGGATGGATTACTTCTTAAGACCCACCCTGCCTAGTACTTTCTCTGACACACAGTGTCACAATTTCTGGAACCCCTGGATTCAATAATCTTAAGCTTACCTCACATAAATATTATAGCTTTGGCTAAGAACACAGGAAGACCTTAGTATATCACATTTACAGAACAAAGTATAATGGAGTCAATCATATTCTGCTTGATTAAAATGATGCAAAAGGCAGTTTTTCTTCCTCATTTACTTTAATGTCTTTGTCTTCATCTTTATAACTGAGTTTATCCCTTTTTCTGCTACCTAAATCTTTTTATGGGTATGTATTTCT
>NW_012148930.1:1006180-1009825 GCF_000956105.1 Propithecus coquereli
GAAAATTTTATTTGTTGATGTTCTTATTGTTACAATCGATACTGACAATTTAATTGCATATAACTCATGCACAGAAAACAATAAAAATAAAAAAATTTTCATGAAATTAGAAAGGATTATTTTGTTTTTGAAATTTTTATTCTATTTTTGTAATAAAACACGGTGGCCCCAAGGGAAAAAATTTCTTTTCTAGTGTGGCAGTCAATGTGTTAAACATTGTATCACACAATTTCAATTTGTAACAAACAGTTTTTTGGTAACATTTGTCTTATTTGCACCATCTGAGGTGAGCTGTGTTAGATGGATGATACATTCAAAAGTTCCTTGTGAACTGAAAATAATGGGTACAAAAATTTTGTTCATATGTGGTAGGAACAAAAGCATGATTCAAGAGTGTAACACTCACAAGGCTATGACAAGGAAGGCTTGTTGGGAGGGAGGTCAGAGTTTTTTTTTCTTTTTCCTGATTTCTTCACCACTATTCCAAGCTTCCCAGCCCCCAGTCACTCTTATGTGGACCCTTTCACAAGAACATACACACGAAGCGAGCTGCACTGGGTGTGAATTGAGAGCCATGAAAAGAAAAGGAGCAGAAGCAGTGAGAGTCCAGGCACCACGGTAAAAGTAATCTGGGTCAAAATCCTGGATGCCTCGATCACATTACTTCTTGTTGTCATCGTTTATGCCACGGCTTTAGAAAAATGGCTTCTCTGTATAAGGTGACTGGATCATATCAGGCATTCACTAGATGGCAGCTATTATTACGATTATTGGTAAAGATATAAGAAGAGAGCAGCCAAGATGAGAAAGAAAGAAGGCGAAGGAAAGGAAGCAGGGGCTGAGAGGAGAGAAGAGAGGGTGGAATTTAGGAGTCTTTCTTAAACCTTTGAGGGATTGAAAGGAAATGAAAATGAGCAGCCATCTCCCCCTCTCCCAACAATAACAAAAACCTCAGTGTGTTGTTTCACCTTCCAGTTCTTCCCAAGTCTTGCTGTGACTAATGCAATAAACAAAGTTGTAACTTATGAAACAATTAGTAGAATTTGCCTAATAAAGTACTCAAAACAGCTAAGAGTAGGCTATCCAACTCCCACACTTCCGGATGAGAAATGAAAAATTAATATTTTGAAATATCAAGAGGAGTAACATTGCTTTGGCCAGTTTTCTAAGTGATTGATACATTTTTTTCCACTTTTTAATTTTGCAACACAGATGGTCTATCTTTTAGGTCTCTTATGAAGCTGCTTGTTTTGTACAACATACAATTGATTATTTAAGAAATCATTAGAACAAAGAAAGCTCAATTCTTAATAAGCAGTTAATAAACATACAACTTGAGGGCTAGGTGTGATGGCTCACACCTGTAATTCCAGCACTTTGGGAGGCCAAGGTGGGAGGATTGCTTAAGCCCAGGAGTTCGAGGCTGCAGTGAGCAATGATAGTGCCACTGCACTCCAGCCTGGGTGACAGAGTGAGACCCTGTCTTAATAAATAAATAAATAAACAAACAAACATACAACTCGAGACCCCAAGATCTGAGAAAATTCTAACAACCCTGCTTAAAGAATATCAAGAATATCATTGTGTTAACGTAGAGAACAGGGATGTTTTTTATTAATAGAGAAAAATTAGACTTGAATCAAGGTGTCATTAATGCACATATTTTGATAAAACCTTATAAACTAGGATCCAATTGTCATTAAACAGTATTTGATCCAATAAATACTGTGCTTGGCAATATGTAGGTTAACAAAATGCTAGCATATAAAGGTTCCTGAGAGTTATGAATACAAGGTCCAGCATAACTCGTCTATGGTCAGGAACTTGCCCTAAGTTATGAACAATTTCCCAAATTTTCTAACATGCCTTAGAAACTGTGAAATCCCTGTACACGGGTGGAGAGAAGCTTCCCTGAGCCCCTCAGGTCATCAGCTTCTAGCCTGAGGCACGGGTTTCATTACCGCACATCATTATCACGGCTCGCATAGCTGCAGAGGCGAATGACAGTAATTAATCCATTCGCACTTTCAAAGAAAGGGTTTAGGAGGCGCTTCCACCTTTCGCTAAGGCTCAGGACCAAGTGACCACGGTGCTGTCGATTATGACCTCTGACAGATCACGTCCTAGGCCTTGTTCAAACGCACGCTTGAAACCGAGACAGATCAAGCACACGACTAATGAGTTTAACAGCCTCATTAGGTAACTCTGCCTACCCTTAATAGTTCACAGAAATGCTCTGGGCACTTTAAAACAGGCATTAATGGAGAAAGCTTTGGGGATTTCAAGCAAGTGCTTCCTCGCCTTTGCCTCCCTCTGTCCCAGATGCCTTCCGACCAGCAGCCGAGCTCGGTGCCGTCTCCGGGCCACTGGAGTGCCAAGTCCTATCTGCGTGCCGGGCCCTCTGCGCGGCTGCTGGAGGAGGCAGTCATTTTAAACGGCTCCAGACGAAGTCATTTATCGCCCATTATTTATTTACTTGATCTTAGAGTCACAAAAAATTATACAGGCCAAGATCTGAGGCTTCTTTCTTTGCCTCGGCCTGGGCTTTAGTCCTCCGAGTTTAGCTGGAGACGTTTCATTTGCTGTGAGCTGCATTTTAAGTTGCTCCTGCAGTTTCCTCTGGGCCCGCACGTCCTCGTCTTTTGTGTAAGCTGCGTCCATGCAGCTCTTTCTCTGCATCTTTTTCCGTGTTAGACCCTTGTGAACCCTCCTCTACCCCTACTTGGGACGTTCATTCCTTAACCCTCGTGGTTGGTTCAATGTCTGAGTACCTATAGCACCATTTTTTCCTCGTTCTTCCCAGGATACATAGTTGAGCACTATATATTAGATAAGTAGATAATACATTAATTTAGTCTCCTGGCAATATCTGAAAAATCACGAAGAATTAGAGGAGACCACATTACTTAGGAATTGGGAGGAGGAAGAATTGGAGAATCAGGGTTACTTTATAAATCTCAGGACTTCTCTTTCATTTCCAAATAGGAGCAAGAGTAGCCTTTCCATGGAATGCTCTGATACAGACATCTGTATCTATCAAATGTTCCTCATTTGTGTTTTTTCTGCAAATCTTACATTCAATGTGTATCAGCGTAAATCAGTGCCTCCCAACCTTTTCCATTTCGGAGTACACACACACTGGAATGAACGGAAGGGGATTTGAGGGTGTCTATATGAAACCTGGGGGAAAATTCATTATTTTTTGTATTAAGTGGTTATGAGGAGAAAAGGAATTATAAAACATTAGGGGAGACAGTAAATATACACCAGGCTCACCCTATAAATCCAGCGCTTTGGGAGGAAGAGGCTGGAGGATTGTTAGAGGCCAGGACTCCGAGACCAGCCTGGGCAACATAGGGAGACCCTTGTCTCTACAAAAAAAAAAAAAATTAGCCAGGTGTGGTGGCGCACACCTGTAGTCCTGGCTACTTAGGAGGATGAGGCAAGAAGATCATTTGAGCCCAGGCATTTGAGGCAGCAGTGAGCTATGTTGATGCCATTGCACTTCAGCCTGGGTGACAGAGCGAGAACCCTTTCCTTAAAAAAATAAATAAAATCCCCAACAAAATATTTTCAAAATTTTTAATGAGATGAGAACCTTAAACTTGCTTTTATGACTATAAGTTTTTAATATTAGATGTTACC
>NW_012148930.1:1013856-1014350 GCF_000956105.1 Propithecus coquereli
TACAAATAACTTCAAAATATTGGTAATAAAAAATAAAATTCCCTTCCAACACCATCTTCTCAGCAAATCAAATCTTTTTGCCTCTTTTTTTTCCCAGGAGAATGGAAAATATTTAGATAGGTGCAAACCTATCAAGCATCTCTATAAATATGTAATTTCCACTCACATTTATTTATAATTCCTGATATAGTCACAGATTTTCTTCCCCTTGGGAGAGAAGGGGAACCTTTTTAGAGTTGGCAGCTCTTATCTTCACTTAACTGAGTTTAGACATCTCTCCCTCAAGATGATTCTCCTTCTAATCCCAAAACAATAGAAACCTGGAATTAGGTTAAGACTATTGGCTAAAGGACAGATTATTTTCATTAATTTGATAGGCATACTAGAACTTTGAGATACTTGTTTTCTTTTCTTTTCTTTTTTTTTTTCCAGGCAGTCTCATTCTGTAGCCCTGGGTAGAGTGCAGTGGCATCATCAGAGCTCACAGCAACCTC
>NW_012148930.1:1014400-1018386 GCF_000956105.1 Propithecus coquereli
AAAAAAAATTAGCCAGGTGTGGTGGCGCACACCTGTAGTCCTGGCTACTTAGGAGGATGAGGCAAGAAGATCATTTGAGCCCAGGCATTTGAGGCGGCAGTGAGCTATGTTGATGCCATTGCACTTCAGCCTGGGTGACAGAGCGAGAACCCTTTCCTTAAAAAAATAAATAAAACCCCCAACAAAATATTTTCAAAATTTTTAATGAGATGAGAACCTTAAACTTGCTTTTATGACTATAAGTTTTTAATATTAGATGTTACCGTTCAACAGCTATATGCAATTCCTTGCAATTTCTGATTAAGACTTTCAAATGATAGTCTCTTTCATATTTTTATGGTCAACATCACAATAGATTCTCTTCCCACAAATATATGACAAAAATTTAAACCAATCTTCACAATTATTAAAAAAATTATAACACTTGAACTCTATTGGAAATAACTTTTCCTGTCCTTTCCCTTGTAAACATAATGTTGCGATTTCTTATGATAATGTGATTTGTATAAAACTTTTTCATATCAAGTATTTCAATATAATAATAGCTACATTTTGCAGAATGCAATTGCATTGTTAGAGGGGTCACTTAGGGCCTATGAGTAGCACCTGGGCAGATGGATCTGACTTATGGGATGACAGAGGTTGAAGCTACTGCCTGCCCAGTGTCTGCCAGGAGTCCCCATCCAACCTCCTGGAACAAGGGGCCCCTGGAACTGCTGTAGGAGTTTATGTAACAGGTTCCGAAGAGCATTCCAGCCAGTGGTATTAGGGTAGAGAATGGTGGCTACGCTGACGGGGCTTCTGGCAGACAGTAATGGGCAGACAGTGGCTCGAGTCTTTGTCCTTGCATGTATTGACTATATCTATATATGTCCATTGGCATCGGTGTATGCTAAGTGACCACTCGCAAAAGACAAGCACATTCTTTACTTTGAATTTCTTTATTTTGAAATAATACAGAGAGCTGGCTCCTAAAGTTGACATTTGGGCAACAGAACACTTTTCTGGCTATGCTTAGCAATTGGTGGAGCAGCAAGTACCAGACAGCCACATTTTGCTTGTTCCCTGCAGGCACTTCTGAGATATGTCAGTCTCTGCTCATATCCCTTTGACTCTGAAGATCCTCGGAGGAGGCTGCTTAAGAATGAAGGTGACTAGCTCAAGGACAAGCCAGCCTGGTTGCCTTTAGGTGCCAAGGAGATTAGTGTCTCTCAGCATGCCTGGAATCCCTTTGCTGTTTACCTGTGTATTTTGGCACCTTGGTTAGCAAGCAGTAGCATGAATCGTATTCTAAAGGAGGACTCTGTACCTCTTTCCCTGGGCCATGTTTACGCCTGACTAGGATGCCCCCCAAACTGGTTGAGCCTCACTTTGATCAGAAGAACCTGAAATTCTGTACCTGTGGAGAGTTCTGCAAAAGAGACTTCCCCGCTGCCTTCTCCAGAGCCATAGTGGGCTGTGGGGTGTGCAATGAGGCACTCAACTATGACCTACTGGGCTGTAAAAGCTGATTGCAGGTCTTCAGGGCGAGCCCAGGGAGACTTCCTCAGGGTGTATCAGTCCAATAGGTGTTGTTTCCGTGAGTTGTTCCCATGAGTGGAGGAAGCAGGAGGTTAAAGAATCTGCTTTGAGGACACAAGGTAGAAACTTCCTGACCCTTAATATACAAAACGATCTGCAGTGCTATTGTGCCTCACTTCTCTCCCTCTCTCAGAAGTGGAATATTTCTTCTTTCATTCAGGGCTGAACTCTGCATTTGTGCTTTCCACCTCTTTCCTTTTCACTTCTTACAGGACCTCATTTATCTCGTCTCCATCCTGTTTGCAGCTGCTTCTTCCTTCTCTGATTCCTTCCCTCCAGCTCATCACTGTTCTGTTTTGTTCTCCCTTCCTAAGACAATTCTTTCTTCACCTGGCATCTTCCTCTGGCTGCACTTCCATTTTCTCTTTCCCTTATTTAATGTCTCTGAAGTACAATAAACGTCAATTCATTTCTCAAACACTTGACTTCTGCCTTAACCGCTGCACTGGACTGATCTCACCATGGTTCCTTGTTGACCTTCACATTGTCAGAACCAATGTACATTTCCCGGCTCTTATCTTAGTGATCTTTTTGCTGCATATGCACTGTTAGTCATGCCTTCTTTGGGAGATTAAATAGGCTCAAGAGTTCTTTGACACGCCTCCCAACAAGGGATCATAGTTTCTGTGTCCCTTCCCCTTCAGTCTGGGCAGGCTCTGTGAGTGCTGTAACAAATAGAGTGTGACGGAAATGACACTTTGCCAGGTCCCATGCCTTCGGAGACTGCCCCTACTTCCTGCCACTTGGAAGAGTTATTCTTGGAGCCAGGAGCTGCCATGTAAGAAACCTGACTACCCTGTTATGAGACCACGTGGAGAGACCCTGACACTCCATGAAGAGGGAGAGAGGCTTAGCTGAGCCCAGCCTCCAGCCAGCCTCCCAAAGGCATCAGACGAGAACGAGTCCATGCGGTCCAACCGCTGGCTGATGCCAGGAGTGCCTTCCATCAGTGCCAGGCGGAGGAGTTGTCCAGCCAAAGGCTGCCTTAGCTCCTGCCCCATAAAATAGAGATATAATAAAATGGCTATTGTTTTAAGCTACTAAGATTGTTACGTAACAACAAATAACTCCAATTAATTCACTTTTGCTGTGCTCCTCCCATCTCTCCTTGGACTTCTGACAGCCTCTTGTCTCTCCTTTGTGGCTCCCTCTTCCTAGAGAGTCATCCTGAGATGTGGGTGTGCCCAGCATTCTGTTCCACCTAAGTGTTCTTATTATCCAGGTATACATGTTTGTT
The DNA here is from genome assembly GCF_000956105.1 of Propithecus coquereli. Taxonomy (NCBI): domain Eukaryota; kingdom Metazoa; phylum Chordata; class Mammalia; order Primates; family Indriidae; genus Propithecus; species Propithecus coquereli. Next base: position 1,017,219 of record NW_012148930.1, read on the forward strand.
TCTGATGCTATTTTTTCTTTAAACTTTGTTTTTGCAGCAGTTTTAGATTCACGGCAAAATTGAGTGGAAGAACAGAGTTCACATTACTATATTTGCAAGGTCTGCTCCCATATCCTTATCTCTGTGAGATCTTCTCTGATTTCCTCTAGACATAAATCAAAGTTTTCTCTTCCAAAATTTCACAGCTCTTTTTCTTCAAAATTTTAACAAGATTTTCATTTTCTAATCTGTTTTATTTGTCATGCTCATATCTTTTCTTCTTTGCTAGATTGTGAATTTGTTGAGGACAAGGGTCCATGTCTAAGTCATCTCTCATTTCCTTATGCCGTGGCTCCATCGTTGTTTTGGCAAATACTGGATTATGCATATACCACACTGTGCTGCTTATGTATTTATAGGTCTGCCTTTCTTATTAGACTGAGAGTGCTGAGATTATATATTTTTTGTTTTTACATCTCCCAATGCTTTGAGGAATGTCAAATATATAGTAAGTGGTTGATAAATGCTTGCTTTTTTGGTATGAAAGAGAGCTGGCTATTCATGGTAAAATTTCAGTTAAAACAGCAATAAGTATTAAGTAGTAATCATAACTAATTAAAGATTATGGGAAAGTGTAGAAAAGCTTGTTTTCAATTGGATATATTTATTGTGTTCTCAAAGGCAAATGTTTTCACCTCCCAATGTTTCCTAAAGCTTGGTGATCTTTGCGTGGGATTGGATATCTTTCGTGAATGAAAATAAATTTCTAAGTCTTTGAAATTGTAACTTCTTTTTTTTTTGTTTCTGAAATTGTAAATTCTTATGACAGTAGAAATATAGCAAGGAAAAAAGAGTTTGAGTCAAACTACATCTTTAAAGTTTTGTTTTTCTCAGAACATTTGACATTGAAAACTCATTATCTCTTGCCTTTTGGGTCTCAGTGTTGACCTCAAGAATTTTGTAGAAGATACAGATTTGGAGGCACAGAGAAGTGAAAGAAGGTGAAGTGGATAAAAATGGAGAGTAGAGAGGTATAACCTGGGCCTGATGATGTCAAATTCAGAGCAAGAGCAGGGGAGAATCTATGGGATGGATTAAAAAGAAAGGGACTCTTGATGAGGAGAGTAGCAACATTAAGTCGGAGAAGACAAGAAAGATTAAAGAGGCCAAAGGACAAGACACACAATGA
>NW_012148930.1:1019491-1021483 GCF_000956105.1 Propithecus coquereli
TATAAGTATATTTTATTATTTGTAATAAGTTATTTGCAATTCACCTCTCAGTTGGTCCCAGTGCAGTTGTTCATGACACGGTGGCTGAGAACGGTTGCTCTAACACGACACTGTAGTGCGCTATTCCTGCACAGTCACTGCAAAGGTGCCTAACCCTCTGTCAGAGAGGCCGACAACGTGGACTGGAAATAGTTTTTGAATATACGATACATTTTCTTACCTAGTTAGCAACATAAACCACTGTGATTTCTCTTGGGAACCCACTGGCTGAAATTGAAGGCCTTTCTCTAAAGCCAAAATCTAAAATCTCCATTTTATCAGTTTTGAATATATTTAAAAAATGTCAAAATGCATTATGATAATTTTGTCAGATAAAGCCAAAAATATTCATCTTTTATTGTCTCCAAATAGTGAGAAAATTTAACATATGAAGGAATATCAGCAGTGCTTCTCTGGAAACTTTAGCATCATGAAAGGGTCTGCTAAAAATTTGCATTATGGTGTTTATAGCATAGTGTCTTATATTCTCCAAGGAGGGACGGAGAGAGGTCCTAGTGAATGAGTTGTATAACTCATACTTGAGTTTATTCTTTTCTTTCTAAGTTTCTTCCAACATCCGCCTAATAGACCAGGCACAAAGGACCAGATGCATAATTTGAATTATTGAGCACCTTCTGCTAATAATGTATACTAATTTTTTTATATTTAGGTTCTGGGTTTAAAAAACAATGAATGATATGGCTCCAGCCTGAACTTTGAAAAGTTCAAAGTCTAGGTGGGAGAAACAAATAAAAACAGGTCATAATGGAACGTAAAAATCCCTGTCATCAAAGCACTGTGTCACAGGTCACCAACTCTGCCTGTGGAACCCTCCCCAGAAGGAACTTTGAGCTGGGCTCTGAAGAACGCGTGGAGTTTTCTAGAGAAAGAAGAAACCTAATGGTCATTCAACTAGAGGAAAAAGCATGTTTTAGAGAGTAGGAGTTTCGACAGAAATGTGAAGAGTTCTGAGAAACTAAATTAAAAGTAGTGTGTGACTGTATTGGCTTGAGCCTCACTTGTATTGTGTTTTGGAGCACACTCTGTGACCTCTCCTTCTGTCCACTTCTTTCTGAGGTTTAATAAATAGTGACCCAAGATAGACTCTACACCTAGTAGCCTTCCTCTCTATGGTGGGTGGGTCAAGGTGAATTTCTAGGATATTTATGGATCATGCCTTTAATGCACTCACAATATATTGATTAAGACAAGCCAGAAGCATTTTGTTTTTATTTACTCAGGGTGCGAGTGGGGAGGGAACTGAAGCTTAAAGAGCGGTGAATGACTCATTCAGGATGGGTTAGACTATAACTCAGGATCCCTGACTGCAAGGGAGGCCTTGGTTCATACATGCACACTTCCCAAAAAAGGAAGGCACAAAAAAGAACAACTGACTCTGCCAACTTGAGATCCTTTTTATCCTGAAAATAGTGGACCACCTGTACGCACTGTTTACCACCCACCAAGAGAGCACGTATTCAGTAGTTCGGTCTCCCGTGTCACAGAGCCTTAGCCTGTGCTCAGCACAATCCGAGGGGACTTGGACATCGATAAGACATGTTTCCCACCCTCTTAGAGTGTATAATCGTGATGAGGATACAACCCAATTAGAACTTAATTACAGAATTGGCTACAGACATAGGAATTCTACCCTTTCTTGGATGATCAACTTCCAAACCTTTCCTGAATCGGAATTTCCAGAGGCCCCTTGAACTTATTTACCAGGATGTCCCAAAGGCCCTTCAAATTCAACAGATTACACCTTAATATCCACCTGTCACTAAGTCATGTTCATTTAATCTTCAAGATAATTTTCAAATTTCTTTTTTAGTTTGGCGACAATGTAACATTCTACAATTCATATTATGTCAAAGATGCATAGCTTTTTTACTTAGGTAGCAATGGGTGGTGGTGTTGGAACATCTGACAACGTATGTTGGCTCAGTTTCTTCC
>NW_012148930.1:1025073-1026958 GCF_000956105.1 Propithecus coquereli
TTTCAATTTATATTTTATTAACTTTTCTTCTAGGCAATGTTAAAGAGAAGAATGCAAAATAATTGACGTGAAGGGAAAAAGACTGGGAACAGCGGGAAGACGTCGTTAGTTAGTACATCAGGAAATAGATGCAGAGATGGCCCCAGTGAAGGAGGTGGATGTCTGGAGAGGCAGACGTCAGCTTTCTCTTCCCTCCACTCTTCCTCTTGCTCGGAGACATAGTGCAGTGAGTGGTGGGTCTGTTTCTGGGGTTTCCCACTGCCCTCACTTGTCAAACGTCTGTCTAACCCACAGCCCTGAATGAGTCGGTTTGCTTCTGCCTGCTTGGGCCACCTCTGCCACTAACTAGCTGACTCTCTGCTTTTTCTCTCAGCTTCCTGAGAGCACCGTCTCCTGCGGGGCAGGACTCAGACAGCTGCTCCACGACACTCCTGCAGGTTCATTGCAATTCACTGTCCCTCGGTTTCTGCAACTCTCCCATGGAAATAAAACTTCTGTGTTATGTGAAAAAAAGACTGTAAGGGCTAAATGAGTATTTGCGAGGTTTAAGGAGCTACTCAATACATAACTTAGAAATGCAAAATATTCTTATCATCTCATGTCCCATTCTCTTTTATGCCCAGGGTCTCTTGCTTCCAAGTTTCTCTTTTCGTTATACCTATAACCATGTAGAACAATAGTTTTCACCATCCTCTCTTAAAAAAAAAATAAAATCTTTTATTCAAACAAACTTCCCTCATGTGAAAACCCAGTCTATACACACCCGAAGTGGAGACGCCCTGGTGGAGTGTGGGTGGGAGCCTGCACTCTACCTACACCCAGCAATGCCACTATTTGCAGCAATTCAGCCCAGCGCAGTGCATGACAATAAATCAGCTAGACAGATTTAACACAGTTATTTCCTCAACAATTACATACTGGATGCCTCAGAAAATGACTGCTTAGCTGTATGTTCATTTCAGACAGTATTAGGGAAAGGAAATAAAATGGAATCAAATGCTGAGAACAAGGGAAGCTATTTGTGCTTCAGCTTCTGAAATACTCCATTTTTCCCTGGGGATTTTAATCTGACCATAGGAAGAAAGGTGATCATTAGAGTAAGATGGTATCTCCTTTTTTAAATGCTCCATTACACTGTACTTGGTAGTAATTGGTACTCACAGGCACACCAGCCACGGAAATGAAGGAGATTAAGTTGGGTCTCCGCAGCATCCGCTGCTGTAAAACTCACACTCCCAGGAGAAGCCCAGGTTGCACCAGGAGGAGCAAGGATTCAGGTTCAAAGACCAAACCTCTTGCTGGCTGCAAGAGCTGAGGCAAATCCCTGAGACTTTGGGGCCCTCAGTTTTCCAGGTGTAAAATACGGATAGTAATCCTTATTCTGCCTTCTGCCCGGAGCAGGTGGTGTTGGGGACTCAGTCCCAAAGGGAAGGTGCTCAAATCATGTAATGTACAGGACTGCAAAATTCTAAACAAACACCAGCTTTTATTATGCAAGTATTTGAAAAATATTTGTGGGTGAGATACAAAATCATTTTGTGATGGTCCACCGTGCATAGAAGACTGTCTTAGGCTTTTTGGGAAAGAATAATGGGATCAGTAGGTTGTGTATTCAAGAGGTGAATAATCTAATGGGCACATGAGATAAATATATGTGAATACATATGTAAAAGCAATATGAGAGGACACTGGTAGCTGCCATTTGTTGAGCACCTTCTTTGTGCCAGGCACTGAGGAAAGGAATCCTCATGACAGCCTTACTAAGCAGAAACAACGTTTCCTGTTACAAAAGGAGCACAGTTTACAGTAACTTGCACCAGGTCACGCAGCCTGCAGGGGTCAGAACCAGGACTCAAACTCATGCTCATCTGGCCAGCTCCAAAGC
>NW_012148930.1:1027008-1028875 GCF_000956105.1 Propithecus coquereli
TAGTGACTTCCTGAGCACGTGTAACTGCAGGATGTGAACTGAACTTGTGGCCATGATTCTTAAACCACTCAGAGCCTGTCTGTCCCACTATCAGTGACAACAGCATGGCACCTTTCACTACTGATTTCCATCCCATAAAGATTTCTTTAATCACGTTAAGGTGTGAGACTGTTGTCAAGATTGAGAAGTTTCTTGATGTGGAAGTAAAGCCAAATATAGTTGATTTTGTCATTAGTCTGTGGTGCTGATATATAGATGAAAAACTTTTGTTTCTAAAAGTTCATGTGTCTAATATACAAAATATTGAATATACTTAACAATATTGCTAACTTTTTGTGTCAACTGAAATATACTTCAGGTAAAATTTTTTAAGTAAGATAATTTTTAGAATTTGTATCCCAGGTACATGTCAAAAACCCATTGTTTTCAATGTCTAAAAATCACTGGACTCTATGGCAAACATTTCAATAAGCTTTTTGTTTAAAATTCTAGCTTTTATAGGTTCTGCACTATAAAGAGTTATCTTATTTGTCAAGTCTGCTGTATAAAATTTGCTCATAAAATATGTTTGAGTACCTCATTTTTCTTTAGCTCCTCCTTTTTTTCATACAAATCATCTAGAACGCAAAGGTCTTTAAAAGTAAATATTGTGATATTAACACATAACTCAGCTGACTGTAGTACTTTAAATTCATGACTTTTAACCACAACCTGTTGGTGCCGGTAGTTATACGACACTTTCCTGGCCTCTTAGAACTGTGGTCTCCAACCCCTGGGGCAGCCGACTGGTACCGGTGCATGGCCTGTTAAGAGCCGGGCTGCACAGAGGAGGTGAGTGGCAGGCAGCAAAGCTTCGTCTCTATTTACAGCTGTTCCCCATCACTCTCATCACTGCATACGCTCCCCCACCTGTCAGATCAGCGGTGGCATTAGATTCTCACAGGAGCAGGAACCCTGCTGTACACTGCGCATGCGAGGGATCTGGGCTGTGGCTCCTTATGAGAATCTAATGCCTGAATGATCTGAGCTGGAGCTGAGGCGGTGATGCTAGCACTGGGGAGTGGCTGCAAATATAGATTATCATTACCAGAGAAAATTTCTTTGCTGATGCTTCTCTCGTTTCACCAAAACAAGCTGAAAGCATTCAGAAGAAAAGTTCCTAGACATCCACCCTCACATCTCCCCACCTATGAGCATCTGCTCCCACGACTCCAGCTTCTTGCTTGTCCCCTAGTGGACAAACTGCCCGTGTTAGAGCTGAGCCAGTCTGTGCACATGTACAGAGATCCTCATCCCACTCATCTCCAAGGATAGCCTTTCAACAATTCTTCCACCTTTTATAAGACCAATTCTTTGCTTTTTACCAGATCATTTCATCATCAGGTGAACACTCTGTTACCTACCCCATCCTGTAAAAAAGTCCTTTGCAACAGCAGTTCTGCTAGCTGCCCCTATACCTTTGTTCCCCTCTGCAGTAAAACTCTTTAAAAAGAATTATCTATCTTCATTGTCCCTAATTCTTTTTTTTTGAGACAGAGTTTTCCTCTGTTGCACCAGGTAGAGTTCAGTGGCATCATCGCAGCTCACTGCAACCTCAAACTCCTGGGCTCAAGCGATCCTCCTGCCTCAGCCTCCCGAGTAGCTGGGACTACAGGTGTGCACCACCACGCCTGGCTAAATTTTCTATTTTTTGTAGAGATGAGGTCTCACTCTTGCTCAGGCTGGTCTTGAACTTCTGTCCTCAAGTAATTCTCCTGCCTCAGCCTCCCAAAGTGCTAGGATTACAGGCGTGAGCCACCGTGCCTGGCCTGCCAATAACTTTTAAACATTACATTTTTCCATTAGTACAGGTAAGATATGTATCAAT
>NW_012148930.1:1035080-1037119 GCF_000956105.1 Propithecus coquereli
GCATTTCTGTTTTCACAGAGATCTGCAAATATTAGGCATTGCCTTAGACTCAATTGCTATGTATGGGTTAAGATCTTTTAAAGTTCTTAACTTTGTCTGCCAAAGTTGGTTTGTTAGCATGTTCATTGGTAATATTTAATGAGTGCTTGCGATGTATGTACGTGCTTACTATGTGCACACTTAATGTGAATTGTCTTTCTGAATCCTCACCGCCCCGTGATATACTTGGTGTAAGTATCCCCATTTTACAGAGGGGGAAAGCAAAAGGCCATCAGGCTGGCAAAGGGGAGAGTATAAAATGGAACCCAGTATCCTGACTCCAGAGTCCATCGTCTTAATCCCACTGTGTATCTATAACATCACTGTGCAAGAAGTTAAGATTTAAAAATACTACACAAGAAAAGCATCACCCAAGGAAAGATAACAACGAGACATAGGCTGATATTTACTTTTACGTCTCATCCTTTCCCAGGGCAGCGTTGGCGTTTGCTCTTTTTAACTCTTTGGTATTCTTCTTGAGGTTTTCTGCTCCATACGCTATCATATAAATATCTCCAACTTGAAAACTGCTGGGGGTGGCATTCTACTTTGGGGACCACCAAAGTGAAGGTTTCTGTGAAGTAGATGCTCTCTTTTTTAGGAGACACCATGATTTCCCCTGAAACGATGCCTCGTGGTGCCACTGGTGGGTGACCACCTGGATCTTTTGTCCCCTCAGCTGTGGCCCTCTGTGGGCGAGAAGCAGGGGTCTGTCTGCCAGACAGGGAAGAGGAGGCAGCAGTGGCAGAGGCTCTGAAGAAGTGTTGCTGATAGTTCTGTGGTGTGGAGAAAGGGGCAAGTTTGGGGAGTAAGAGGGGGAGAGGGAAGGAAGCTGGCTAGTATAATTCTGTGGAAGCAGAATCAGCCTGACAGCTTTTGGCAGCAGGAAATTGGACATTATTTCTGGAGGGAATTTCCTGTCCCAAAAGGATGAACTTATCCACCTCTCACATTTCCCTACTTGTACCAGGAGCTTCTTAAGAAAGAAATACTCTTGTGTATGGTTCCTATGTCTTTAGGGGTCTGTGGTAAGAGCTACTTCCCAGGAAATCCTTTGGGGGAACTCACAGGACAGGAGAAGGGGTTGTCTCTGGTTGGGATGGACATTCTCAGTCTGTTCCCAGTAATCACCCCACACTACTGATTTGTCTTTAAGCTAATTGACCACTAATTCTATGGGACACAGACTTTTAGGGCTAAATTGGGCCTTTCAAAGTCCATAAACACTACCTACCCTACACCAATCTAACCACTTGCAAACCTTTCTGGAAAGTTTCCAGGCAAGCAGCTGATCCAAAGCAAAGCGTGTAGTACAAAGACGAGATGGAAGTACTAAGCATCACATTTCATGAATTAAAATCAACTCTTTGAAATAGCATTTAAATATTAATAAAAGTATTTTTATATTACCACAAATATGCTTTTTAAACGGAATATGGAACCTCATCTATTCCTTGCAAACTTATTAACCTCATTCTTCTTTCTCTTTGTTTTAAGCCATTTCTCCTCAGTCTTTCATACAGACAGATGGTCTCAGTTATGTACAGTAGCTTCTAGCCTCTGTGTTGCTATGCAACAAAATGCATCCTATCTGCGAGTCCTTTCTCTGTTGTATCCCGTTTCCGTTCAACAACTCAAAATAACTAGCCGAGTGCTTCAACATGCTACTTCCTCCTTTCTACAGAGTTGAATATCTATCAAGTATCTTCCTGGGCTTCCTATCTCTTCCTGTTACAGTCTTGCAAAAATGTGTTTGCTCCAATTTGATTTTCCTCATCACTTCCTATTTACATCAACCCACTCAGTGCTAAGGCAGGCAAAACATGCAGCAGTGAGTCATGCAGCTGTTGGCCCACAGGAAAAAAAAATGTGTCAGCCAATTGTGTGATGTTTGAAACCCCAAGATTTTTTATTGTTGTCAGGTGTGTGGTTCCTGTTTTTCCTTTTTATCATAGCTTTGTTTCCCAACAGATACTAGAACGTAAAAAAAAAAAAAAAAA
>NW_012148930.1:1037169-1038376 GCF_000956105.1 Propithecus coquereli
CTGCCTCAGACTCCCAGAGTGCTAGGATTACAGGCCTGAGTGACTGTGCCTGGCCTCTTTCTCCTTTTTCTCCCATTCCTCTTCTCTTAGTCTTCCCGTCCCTTGTCCTCCCCACTTCATTCCCCCATCTTCGCTGTACACCCTGCAACATTCTTACAGACCAGGAGGCACAGTTTTGTGACTATTCGCCAACTGGAATTAGGATTGTCCTGCCAATTTATAAGAATCATATTTCAAAGCTGGGATATGTAGGGTGCTATAGATTATAAACTTTCAGGTGAAACATCTTAGAGCATACGTCGTTGGATCTGACATCAAATCTATACTTTGAAAATATGACTGGCTTTGTGCACTAAGCCTATTTCTTTCAATGCTATATAAAATCTCTGAAATATTGGGTTATTCATGTAATGAAAATCGTGTTATAGAAAAAAACTCTTTCAATTGTAACTAAAATGTCTTCATGTGACAGCGGTTAGGTTTGATGTGCTTCTTACTGCGAGTGTTATTCAGAACAATAGCTTTCTTTTAACTGGACATGATGAACATGTTCTAACACAGATATCCTCTATGGATTAGTAAATTCAGTCATGGCTTTGTACTTAACCAATATGATTCACAGCTTCAGCTTTTCTTGATTACTTTGTAACATGGAGTGGGGCAGAAGGCACACGGTAAAGGTGAGAATTTTTAGCAAATGCCAAATGTGAATCTCTTAAATTTCCCTGTGGTAGGCAGGTTGATGTTGACTTAAATTGGACTGCAAATTATGCAACTAGAAGTATCACATATGTGGCGGACAGTTTATCATGAACAAATATCAAATAAAAAGGAGTCTAACTTTTCAAATAATAAAATATATAAAATATATATAAATAAGCACAGACTGGAGCAGTGCATGGAAAGTAATGTCCGTCTCATCTTTACACCTGCGGGACGTAGGTTCACGGAGTGGTCCCTGTAGGGCCTGTTCCCCCCACACTGTGGAGAGTCACGTGGGATTTTACTGACGCTAATCCTCCTCCCTGCAGGGGAGAGGTGGTCACCACGACAGGTCACACACTTATCATTATTTCATTTCTGTCGTTTGAGGACTAAGACGTAGTGCCCAGCACCTAAGTACCTGATAAAGTAATGTACTATCAGGGAACTCTTTTTATGAACTGGAGGATGGAAGGAAGTTACCATCTGTTGAATGCCTCTTTTG
>NW_012148930.1:1041461-1055767 GCF_000956105.1 Propithecus coquereli
TTAAAACAAACAAACAAACATAAAAGCAATTCTTTTTTCATTTCTAGGCTGAAGAAAGAGGGTAATAAACTTGATTATTCTTGCAAAATGAGAGGCAAGCAGAGGACATGAAAATATTCTGCATTTTGAAGATAGGAAGCTTGTAATTTGAAGAGAATGTAACCCTCAAAAATGGAAAAAATACATCTTTTTAAAGACTGTATGTTATATTGGGATTTTCTCTCTCTCTTGTTTAATTATTAGAAAATTAGACTCATTTATGGATTCTTCCAAAGCTCATTTCATGCCCCTTTAATTCACGTCATTTTTCTTACCCCTAGCAGTCACAAATCTCAAATAATTAGACTAAAGTTGACCCAACTAAGAAACCAGCGGATGTGGAGTGGGGGCGGTGGTAACACTGAGGTCAGAGTGGTCGGGGAACACATACGCTTCACTCCTTGCTCTTCAGTGATTTCAAATTCCGGTTTCTGAAGAAAAATCTAATGTCAAGTGGAGAAGCATGCAAGTCTTTGAAAATTCAGAGAACACATGTGATTCACATTAGTGTTATTTTTCTTGATTTTAAAAATGAAGAAGCTGCAACATTGCATGATTTGAGACAAAGTATAAATCACTTAACAGAATTATTATGCTGTACGATTACTGTAAATTCAACAAAAAGTTTTAATTGCCTTAAATTTATGTGAATTTTTGTGACGTTCTCTTTAGAGGTGGGCAGTTGATTTTCTTTCCTGGGACATTTGCTTCCTCAGTGAAGTATTCTCTGTGGAGATGTGAAATTCCCTTCTGCGGTGGCTGGGGTGTACTTGTCTTCCACTGTTCGTGTTCTCATCCTGATTTTGCTAGATTTGTGTTGTCCTTTTGCCTGAAGAAGGTTCCGACACCATATACCGATGATTTCCAGAACAAGTGATCATTGTGGCCAGCTCCTCTACCACACTGTTTAGAAATTCAGGACACTGCAAATTATTGTCCCAAGACCAGAAGAGAAGCCATGTTGAGGACTTGGGTCATTTGAGGTTACCGTGGTCTCTTGTTACTGACGGACCTCATCAGTATGGCCACAACACCATACGTACCCTTTGAATACTCTGACTATATTATATGTATAAGCTAGAACAAAGTGAGGCACTGACTTATGCAGCAGCAACGTCAGACTTTGGGATGGACTATGTCTGTGCCTTTCACTTGGATGTTCATGATTGTCTGTGCTTATGGGGGGATTCCGAAATTATTTGCTAGACAGGTGCTGGTGTTCTTTGGTCATATGAAAAAGAAGAAGTAGATAGAAGATTGGTAATGTGGATATGTTAAATTCATAGATATGCATATATATAAATGTCTTTGTGTGTATATGTGTGTATGTATGTATGTGCATGTTTGTATATATACATACGGAGAAATAGCTCTTAAAATTATAAAAGCCACTCAAAACAATTGTATTATTATTTTTTCAAGAGATGGGATTCTCACTGTATCTCCCAGGCTGGAGTGTTCACAGCAACCTTGAACTTTTGGGCTCAAGCGATCCTCCCACCTCAGCCTCCTGAGTAGCTGGGATTAAGGCACATGCCACTGTTCCTGGCTTCAAAACAATTTCAGGTAATTTCTTTAACGTGTGCATCAAATACTACCTTACATTTCATCCTTATTTTATCTGTGGTTTTATAAATGTTAAGTAAAATAACTTTTTTCTATTAGATATTTAAAATATGTTTGAAGAGTTGTAGTACTGTAAAAACTTCATCAGATCTCCAAATCTTTTTAATCTTGTATTTGAGAGAGTCTTCTTTCCTCTCCATTTATATCATATTCAGGAAAAATAAACAATCATTTCAAATAAGAAAGAAACTCATTTTTGAACTTCATTCTATTTTGGGGGATCAGAAACAGTCAGTCTGTCCTTCAACATTTCCCTTAGAATATTTCATCATATCACTTTAAACCATGAGTCTTAAAAATGCCTTTCCATCTTGAATATGATGTGTATTCTAGGCTAGATAGTGAGGCCACAGAGTACAAGTCACGGATCTCCCCTGAGTCCAAGCCAGCACCCAGGACACGTGAGGGGAGCAGCCAGGAGCAAGAATGCATTGACTTAGGAGAAAGCAACCGAAAATACACTGACCCTTCAGCGCAGGAGCGGTGATCAGGTATAATAGAAACTGGCATAAGGACTAACGTCAGAAAGAAATTTTTTATTTAAATAATTTTTGTTATTTCTCTTAATACTAGAGTAAAGCATGTTCGTTGTAGAAATTTAAAAGAAGCAACAGGGTGGGAAACACACTTTGCAGATTACCACCAGTAACGTTGTGGTGTATTTTTTTCCCCTCTCATTTTCCTTCCTTTGGACCATGATTGTTGTGCACATGGCTTTCTAGCTGTTTTCCCCTACTTATCGTGAATGGTTTTCCATGTTACTAAATATTTTAAATTCTGGTTGATAATAACTGCACATATATTCCGTACACAAATACCTTTGGGTAAATTCTTTCCAAAGGGTGAATTCTTTGACTTTTAAAATTAGTTGCAAATTTTATTATGAAATAATGCAAAATTGTGAGCAAGGTATGCTTTGTATCAGGTGCCTACCTACTTCTTTCTGATACCTCCTCTTATCCTGGCATCAAACAGGTACCATACCCTCAATAGTAGCCTATTCAGGAACATCTCTTCCAGAACAATCTGAAACTTAAAAACTAAGCCTTTCTCCTGAACTCAACTGAGTCTTCTCTTTCAGGGACTTTCCTCAGAGAGTCTACTCTTCCCTGGGTATTTGCATTTCAAAAAGGATACTGAAAATGTGAAGTGAATCTCTCCTAGCTTGTGTTGCACCCTTTGGGGGAAATATGCTGCTCTGTCTACATTTGTAGGCCATAGTTGTTGCCCAATTATTTCATAACTTTGAGGCTTGTCTTCTCAGTAATGCTGGCAGTTTCCCTTAGAAGAGGTCCAGTGAGGGAAATTTTTTTCGTTCCTGCTCAAAGCTTAGAATAATTCTTGGCATATTGCAAGTAATAAAAATAGTCATGATGGTAATAATACTTTTAAAAGCAGTTCACTTAATCTGAGTGGTTAGATAAGACCCTCAAATCCGAGATCACAGAACAACTGATCACACAACTAAACATGGTTAGTTTTAGCAATGAAGGGATGTTTTTTACAACACTGCTCTAGGGGCAGAGGTCACAAAGAGGATGGCAAGAGGAGAAACATCAGGAAGGTTTGCCTGTTGAACAAGAGATTCAGTGACGTGTAGCAGAATGGTTAGGTTTATGTCTAGGGTTAGAACATCTTGAGTACATTAAGTATATTTTGAGATAATGGACCTCAGATTGATAACGTTGTCAGAGTTTCTAATTATCATGGCATTCTTTTCTGTTGAACCATGCCCAGCTAAACAGATAATCCTGCTCATCAGAGTCACATTTCCCTGAGTGCAAGATGAATAACAATCTCTTTTAAATAGAGATAGGATTAAGCCCTGAGGTTACATGCCTTTGCAACTACTGTTCCTCTCTCTAAAATATTCTTTGTCTCCTCTCCTAACAAACTCTTATTCATCCTCCAAGATCCAGCTCACGTAGTCCTTCAAACACTTACTGATGCCCTAGGCTGAGCCTACACAGCCCAGGTCTTTCTCTTTAGTGCTTTCACTGCATTCTTACTCTTCGTTCACGAATATCACACTGTGGGCATTATACTGGCACTGAAAGTCCCTGCACCCTACTCTGCTGTGAACTGGGCCAGTATAGGGACCATATTCTATTTTGCTTTGCATTCCAGACACTTATCACAGGCCATTGCTCATCATAGGTACACAACAAATTTTACCAAGGGAACGATGTTTCACAAGTCATGTTGCAAGTTACCGACAAAGCCAATAAAACCAAGTACAACAATGGGCTTTGTTATGCTTTCTTTGGCTATCTTGGTCAAAACACACAACAAATTGGGGTGTTTAGCTTTAGTCCATGACATCCACAAGGCCCTGGTTTCCTTGCTTTCCATTCTTTGCCTTGGGTCACCCTTCTCAAACCATACTGGCCTCTTTCCAATATTCCTGAACACACCGAACACATTTCTATCACAGAAGCCTTTTCTCTTTTGTTTTCTCTGGAATAATTTTCCTCTAGCTATTTGCATGACTCGGTTTATCATTTCATTATGCCTCATACCCTCAAAGATCACCTGGTTTAAAACAGCAAACTTCTCAACTCCATGACTCTAACCTGATTGGTATTTCATTATAACACTTAATTCATATTATGATACATATTTTTTTACTTATGTATTTATTGTTCATCCCCTTTTGTAGAATATAAACTCCTAAGGGGCATGGACTTTGTTTTGTTCGTTGGTCTCTCCCCAGCAATGATACAAAAGGAATTCAATGGAAGAAAAATGAACTTTTCAACAAATGGTGCTGAAGCAATTAGACATCCATAGGCAAATAAATGAATCTCAAACGGAGCCTCAAAAATCAAGTCAAAATAGATCATGCAAAATCAAAATTACAAATCTATCAAACTTTCAGGAAAAAAACAGATGAAATTCTTTAGAGCCTAGGGCTAGGCAAAGAGCTTATAGACCAGAAATAAAAAAAAAAAAAGATTAATGAAATCAAAAATTGAGAAATTGAACCTCATCAAAATTAAAAACGTTTGCTCTATGAAAGTTCCCATAAAAAGGATGAAAAGATAAGCTACAGATAGGGAGAAAACATTTGCAATCTGACATTTACATATATCTGACAAGGGCCTGTATCTAGACTATGTAAGGAACTCAAAAAACTCAACAGTAAAAGCATCCCAAACGATACAATGAGAAAATGGACAAAAGATATGAACAGATATTTCATTGAAGAGGACACACAGATGACAGATAAGCAGGTGAAAAGATGTTTAACATCATTAGCCAGAAGGGAAGTGCAAATTAAAATTGAAATGAAATATCATTATATAACTATCAAAATGGCTAAGATAAAATACAGTGATATAGCACCTCCTATACATGGAGTCATACAATATTCTTCCTTTCGTCTGACAGTGTTTCTTGTACTGCACTATGTGGGATATAAAAGAAGTGTGTAATTTCTGAGATAATGCTTTAGAATTAAATTCTAATAAGATATTCCGTATATCCCAAGTTTTCTATAATCTGCAAAGAATGTGAATCCTGAAGATCTGATCTGTTGATACAGAGATTGTCTGGAATGAATACCTACATTAAAAATAAATATACTATAAGGAATCTTTTCACTCAGTTTTATTTGAAAGGGTACCTATTAGACCTTTTGTTTTCCATATCCTGAGTTAGACACTCCAGGGGTGGAAATTCAATAGCACTGACCCCTTTCCATAAACAGGGTGGATGTTCCATCCTCAGTAGGAAGAATCCCGGGTCAAATAACATTCCAATCTATATGGGAAGAGAGGCATAACAATGTCAGAGAGTATTATTTCTACTTTAGAGACAGTCGACTGAAGACAGAGGGATTGATTTGTCAATTAGTTTTTTAAGGTGGTATAGAGATCCTGAAGATGGGTACATCTTTGCAAAATAGTAGATGTTTACGTATGACAGAGAAAATTTTCTCATGGCTGTTGTATCGGTTTCCCAAGTCTGCTGCAACAAATTGCCACAACTGGGTGGCTTAAAAACAAAAATTTATTCTCTCTTAGTTCCTGAAGTCAGAAGTTTGAAATCTAGGTGTCAGCTGGGCCATGCTCCCTCTGCAAAGAACTTGAATCCCAAAGATCTGACCTGTTGATACAGAGATAGTGATAAATATCTAATTAAAAAGAAATATACCGTAAGGATTCTTTTCCCTTACTGGTTTTGGCGAGCACTAAGAAAGATAAGAGTCAACATCCCTTCCTTAGAGAGAAAGGAAAAGTCTCTGAGGAAAAAACTGTCCTTTGTGTCTTTCCTAGTTTCTGGTGGTTGCCAGCCATCCTTGGTGTTCCTCTCTCTGTGCCTTGTCTATTTTGAGGACACCAGTCATTGGATTAGGGGCCACCCTAATTCAACAAGACCTCATTTGAACTTAATTACATCTGCAAAGACCTTATTTCCAAATAAGGTCACATTCAGAAGCACTGGGGCTCAGGACTTGAATATACCTTTTCGATGGACACAATTCAACCCCCAAGGCTGTCATTGTTTCCTTTAGGAAAACAGTAAAGGACAAAATCTTGTGTCAGCCTTGAGGCAATAAGGATCTATTTTCTGTGGTCAGTTGTTATCTTGGAAAATACGCATGTCTGTCCACATGGAAAGTGTTGGTGGCCACTTACTGGTTTTGGGGAGCAGTAAGAAAGATAACAGTCAACATCTCATCCCTGGAAAGGAAGGAAAAACATCTGTGTTGTCAGGATTCTTTCCAGTTATCTCTGCTATAATACCTTTCACCCAGTTCACACAGCCTGTCAGTAGCAGCCAAAAGACTCAGCACTTCTGTGATTTAAATTCAGCAGCTTAGAGTGGACGAAAGGTCAAATTCCTCCTTTGTGGACATGTGTGTGGATGTGACAATCTAACCTATATCACTGGCTACTTTGTTTTGGAGCCAATATAGGCATTCATTTTAGGTAAACATCATTTATAAGGTAAAAAATGAGGATAAAACATGTCTTATACTATGATGCTTTTAACTGGGGCAGGAAATCAAATCAAGAGCCTGTAGCACGTTCCTTCTGGAAAATCTGGTAAAGGAAGGAAGTTCCCTAAGGGATTTTTAATCCTCCTGCACAGGACTTTGTTTTTAGAAGGCCATTCAAAAATAAAAAAAAATCTGTACAAAATGCCCTACAGGACACTCATGACATGCTCAGGAAAAATCTATAATGCTGTAGCATTATGCTAAAAGATATTGTATCCACTGTCCTCCTTGAATAAGAAGAGTCACATTAAGAAATTGCAGGTGTCCTCAGAGTTTTGGGCTTATTAGGAAGAGTGAGTAGTGGCAGGAATAACAATTCAAAAGCTCTGAAAATAGGGCCAACCCAAAGAAAGCAAATTGGAGTGGAGCGGGGCAATAGGCTTTTTTCTTTTTTCAAGGAAAATTTCTTTCCTGTTACTTTTCAGGAACCCAGGAACTCAAGACATTGGGTCCCTGCTGGCTTTCCTGTTGACACTTAGTGGCCTGTGCAGTGAATGCATTTCTCACATCAAAGGAAAGAAAATAAAGCTGCAATGGAAACAGCAGAGATAACAGTTTCATGAGGTTATGAGACGAGAAAATTTGAGATTCCACTAAAAGCTGACATTCTTAACCCAAAGAAATAGGTGGGGCTAGTTGGCTCAGGTGGTGAATCCATGGTGGTGATGAGGTGAAGGTCTTGGGTTTCTCCCACCAAGGGTCTCCTCCTCACTCTGGGGCTTGGCCCAGGCTTTTCTAGATGTTCTGCCCAATCATTCTGCAAACGTTCTCAAGTGGTCACAGGGAGTTTCCCTTCAGAGCACAGCTAAATGGTGCAGCAATCTGAGTGGTGTCTATTCTACAAACTTTGGTCGGCTGTTGTATAACTTTGTGGAAGCACAAATAGTGCCTATCAATTTCCAATATTAAAAGTCTGTCCTAAATGTATGGAGTATTTTCTACATCAAATCTCTTTATCATTAACAAAAGCTTTCTAATATTTAATTTTGGCTCAAGATTTAAGCATCTCATTTTAAAAATTATCATTCAGTGAGTGCCAGGGAGAGATCTATTGTTCTATATGTATGACATGAAAAAAATATGAATAATAAATACACTTGCTCTTGAATAGAAGCAGTGTTCCCCTACTAGGCTGGAGAGAGAAGGACAGGGAGAAAAGGACTCCTTGCAGACAGCTCAGCCCGCTGGGCACGCCCTGCTCTCCAAGGAGATGCCCACCCAGCTCTTCCTCCTCCAGAGTGGCTGCCCTGAGAACCACTCACTGTCATCTGTGCCACCATTATTCATGGAAATGTATAAACCCCTTCACTGTACCAGCGACGAGAGAAGGTCGAGGTCATATACCCATTGCAATCCACAATCCTTCTGAGAGAACAGAATCCTGACTGTCTCCACACCTGGAATTGGCTTTGAGTCCTAGTGTGGCAAAGCATCGCATTTACCTGATAAGGATGGATTTTCATTGCACTTGCATAATAACCATATGAATTAATCAACAACAACAAAACACTTTTTTTCAACTAGGGTTTTTCTAAACACAGCCTCCTTTCTAGACTGAACATTCACTTCACCAGTGATTGGTCAAAGTTCTCTGTAGGCAGAAGTGCCAGGCTCCTGCCCTGCTTCCTCTCCCTCCAGGTACACGCTGGGAAGCATTTCTTATGTCTCTCTCTTCTCTGCCAGGGATTTCTGACAGATTATTTGCAGCTTAAGGTAAACACACAAACACATTCCCTCTTTTACTCTATCTTTTCTGTCATCCAAGTTGTAAAATTCAAATACATAAATGAAATTGCTAGATGGATTTTTTTTAATTTTAAGGCAGAGTGCCTCCTTGAGGCAACAGCTTCCCTGGCAGCAGCCAGCATCTAATACTTCGTATCTTCCACGGCACCTGCTATAATACCTTCCAATAACGGACTCTCGTGGACCGGTGTTGACTGAATGAACGTCAGTCCCTGAGAGGCTGGTGGACCTGAGGATGGGGCCTTCCCAAATTTGTGAATGAATGAATTCCAGTGAATAAATTCTAATAATGTTAGTTATTTGCGTTCATTTCCTTTTCTATTCATTCAAACACTATTGATAGAACATGTGCCAGACATTTTGCCAGGAAACTACAGTGAGCGAAAAAAGGGGCACATCCCTGTTCTTGAGAAGCTTGCGTCCTAGTGGGGACATAAGCACACAATCACAGCCAGAGCCAGTGCGGAGTGAGTGAGAGCTTGTGACAAAGGAACGTGAGGCGGACCTGGCGCACAGGAACACGCTCCCAGAGAAGCGGTGCGGAGAGATGAAGAAGTTAGCAGGCGGAGAGGAGAGTGCACAGAGTTACAGGCAGAGGGAAGGATGTTCAGGTAAAATGTTTTTGATATTTATAATGTACAGGCATTGTTCTGGTTACTCGGGACACAGACGTGAACCAGATAGATGAGGTTCCTGTGTTCACTGCGGGGGTGTGTGCAGGGGTGTCAGATGATACATCCCATTGCAGTAAGTGCCACAAAGAGAAGAAAATGGGGTGCCGTGACGGAGAGAGAATGGGTGGGTGGTTTGGCTGCAACATCAGGCAGGTTAGAGTTCCGCTTCTGCATGCCTGAGTTCTGTTGAGCATAAGTTGGCTCCTTCACTACAGATACAATACTTTGAAAAGGTAGCTCGATTGCTGTGAATGAAGAGTCGGGTGGCAAGGGCGAAAACAGGCAGACAATCCGGAGGACCCGTGAGGGTGGTTTGGACCAAAAAGAGTAACAGTAGAGACAGAGAAAAGCAGATGGATTCAGGATCTATTCCGCAGACGGACTTGGCAGGTGTCGCTGTTGCACTGAATGGATGCAGAGAGCAAGGGAAGGAGTGGAGTTGAAGACGCCTCCCGGGTCTTTGGCTGGAGCAACTGGGGGTGGCGCTGCCTTTTACTGAGAAGTAGAAGGCTGGGGGACAATCAAGTCAAGATTCCTCCCCGCCCCATCCCGATGGTTGGATTGGATGTAGTTAAGGTGTTGCTTCTATAGGATTTCTCCTGAACTTAAAAGTCTTAAGTTTAAGTATATTAAGAAATAACTCTATAGCCCCCTCATTAAAAAAATTACTTCTGTTATCCTAATTACTTTTTTTAACTAAACTGAAAAAAAGAAACCCAGAAAAGGGATTATTATTAATTAATATTGAGATGACGGAGTCCAAAGTAGTGAAATGACATATTCAAGTTCATAAAGAGAGTGCAAGTGTCATACTAGATGCCAGAGCTCCTTGTTGCATGTTAGCTGGAAGCTACTAGAAGGAAGGAAGAGAAGGGCATACTTTGCCTCAGATGGAGAGACTGAACGGACACCCGGCAGGCATCTTTAATGATTCAGAGGGCTCTCGCACATAAACTGTGTTCGCCATTTATTGCTCTGAAGAGCACAGGTAGAATCAAAGAGTGCAGGTTAACACAGTCAGATGTGCGATTAGAGAGTGTCGTGGGTGAATTGAAGCGACTTTAGGGTAATCTCACAGTAGCTTAGATAAGAGGTCATAGGCCTTTATAGGGTGGGGAAGGGAAGTCAGAGACGAGAAGAAGGCACAGAAGGGAGGACATTGAAGGGGCAGAATTTATAGGCTTTGCAAGTGATGGCGTGTGTGAGGCTGTGAGGTGGTAAGATGTGAGTTTCTAGCTTGGTCCACTGGATACACGGTGATGGCATTTATCAACACAGGAAGTGTACCAAATCTACACTTAGCTCACCCCAATTGTAAAAATAAATATATTGTGCCATAACAGCAATTTTCTCAGGACTTGTATCCTTCCTTAAAAATCTTATTCTCATTGCATTTATTTTTTAAAACAATGTTCAAAAATTATGGTCTGTTTCTTGAACACAAAGTTTTTAAAAATCACCTGAGATACTAGAGTGGTAGCAAACACATTTTTTTTATTGTTTTTCCCTTGACCATCTAACTTACCTTTCTATTACTTTAAAATGATAGGTTTAGTAAATCATTACCAGCATTGTTATTTGTGATTATATTTCACATTTCATTTTTTTATAGCATGTGGCACTTTGAACAGGTGCAAATTAGTACCGATGTTACGTATTTCATGAATGGACTCCAGGTTCTTTTCCTCTGACAGCAGAACTACATACCACTGAGACAGACTGCTAACTACAGCAGTTGGCTGTCTCCATTACCACGTCAATAACACAGTTAGTGCCCCTTATGGAACACTTCAATATAATTGACATCTGTTTTAAAATCTGGAAGAATAAACTTCCTTTACTGTCCTATTTATGTTTGTGTTGAAAATAATCAGGGAGATATTGAAAACAGGCCATATGTTCAGTGACAATAAATGCTTCAAATGGTCTCTTTGGACACATGCTTCATTTGGAGTGCAGCAAATGACTGATGCAGATTATTTTACAATTTCCACGTGGATAAAAAGATTTGAGACACACTTTCTTCTCACCTTAAATGCTTGTTGAGTGACATGCACTTCTGGTGTTTATTAATACATAAAATAAAAGAGCAGAACATATGTCTGCTGACATGGTGTTCATAGTGGGGCTAGGTGGCAGGTCAAGAGCTGATTAAGATTTATTTCCCCTGCACATTTACGGCACAATTATTCTTGTATGAGTTTGCTTATTGTAGAAGGAAGAGAAGATTATTCCTGGAAAGTTCTCTTTGCTCCAAAAGTTCAGAGTTCAAGACAGTCTTAAGTAAAAAAATGTCTGAGAAAGGAAATGCTTAAAAACAAAAGTGGTAGTCAGTAAATGATGATACAATAATGATACTAATAATGCCAAGAATTCAGCAAAGCTTGTACATAAAACACGTCTGCTTGTTCAGTCATTTATTCCTTGGGTACGTTTTAAAGATCCAAGCAGTAACATATTCTGACTCATGTTTTCCTCTCTTTTGTTCTTTCTTTTTTTAAAACAGTGGCTTCTTAATATTTAATATGTAATCTAAAAATATTTATGTAATATAAATATCAGTAGAGTGGAGTTTCGTACACCTCACTTTTCTTTCATATTTGTTATCTTGAATTCTTCTTAGAGGCAGTTGACTCATTCCCTGTGGGCATCAGTTTGCTTATTCGTGTGACAGATATCGTACTATCTCCCTCCCAGGGACACTATGAGTACAAAATGAGATAACCATGTGACAGTGCTTAGGACAGAACAGCCCTAAGTAAACATTTCTCCTCCTTCCTTCCTCTCTTCTTTCTTCACTTATTTATTTTCTTATTTCCCTTCTTCATTCTCTCCTAGTTTTAAGTCTTAAATTCTTAATAACATCTTTCTCAATTTAAAATTGCAACTATGGATTTGTCTCAGTCAAAATGAAGAATAGTGGCTCTTTTTACAGAATGATCAGTGGAAGGAAGGAAGAAAAGAGGGAAGAAAGGGAGGAAGGGAGGGAGAGAGGAAGATTTAAAATGGGAAAGCTTTTCTTTATTAACCCTATTGGCACTTCAATTTTTGTTCTGTCTCACATTCTTTCTTTCTTTCTTTTTTTTTTTTTTTAAGACAGGGTCTTTCTCTCTTGCCCAGACTGGAGTGCAGTGGTGTCATCATAGCTCACTGTAGCCTCAAACTCCTGGGCTCAAGCGATTCTCCTGCCTCAGCCTCCCAAGTAGCTGGGACTACAGGCGTGTGACACCATGCCCGGCTAATTAAAAAAATACTTTCAGAGACAGAGTCTTGCTATGTTGCCCAGGCTGGTCTTGAACTTTTGGCCTCAAGCAATCTTCCTGCCTTGGCCTTCCAAAGTGCTGGAATTACAGGTGTGAACCACCACGCCCTGCTTCGCATTTAAAAAATATTAATAAAAAGTAGGTGATGAAATATGGTAAACATTCTGGATATTTGGTAAAATTCTACAAACAAAATGCTGTGCCATATTGAATTATTGTCCAGTTCTGTTTAAAAATCTACTGTGCATTTACTGTGGGCGAGACATTGACTTGCTATCTAAAATGGATGTTTAAAATTAAACTTTTATTTTTATAAGATAATTGTAGATTCACATGCTGTTGTAAGAGATAACACAGAGAGAGCCCATGCATTCTTTACCCAGTTTCCCCAAATTGTAACATTTTGCAAAACTGCAGGACACTATCACAACTAGGATACCGACATCGATAGAGTCAAGATACACAATGTTTCTGTTACCACAAGGACCCTTCATGTCCTTGACGGCCACACTCACTTCCCTTTCATTCCCACCCCTCCTTCATCCCTGGCAACCACTAATCTGTTCTCCATTTTATAATTTTGCAGTTTCAAGAATATTATATAAATGGAATCATATGGTATATAATCTTTTGCAACTGGCTTTTTTCATTCAGCA
Source organism: Propithecus coquereli (assembly GCF_000956105.1). Taxonomy (NCBI): domain Eukaryota; kingdom Metazoa; phylum Chordata; class Mammalia; order Primates; family Indriidae; genus Propithecus; species Propithecus coquereli. Next base: position 1,054,471 of record NW_012148930.1, read on the forward strand.
TTTTTGGAGATGCATCCAGGTTGTTGAATGTGTCAATAGTTCATTCTGTGTTATTGCTAAGTAGCATTCCATGGTATGAATGAATCTCAGTTGTTTAACCATTTATTCATTGCAGGACATCTGTTTTTTTCCCTACATTTTTTGCTATTGTAAATAAAAATGCTACAAGTAGTTCTTTTTTTGTTTTCCTTTCTCTGTGGTAAATGCCCAAGAGCACGATTCCTGGGTCATATTGTAGTTTGATGTTTAGTTTTTAACGAAACTGGCAAAATGTTTTCCAGAGTGGCTGTACCATTTTATATTTCCACCAGTGATGTAGGAGTGATATAGATTTTCTGCATCCAGCATTTGGTGAGGTCACTAGTTTTTATCTTAGCCATTTTTATGGAAGTATAATGATAGCTCTTTGTCGTTTTACTTTGCATTTTTCTAAAGTCTGATTATGTGATGTGCTTATCTACCATTTGTATATTCTCTTCTATTTTATGAATCTCTGTTCATACCTCTGCCAATGCCACACCGCCTTGATTACTGTAGCTGTATATAAGTCTTAAAGTCAGGTAGACTGATTCTTCCCACTTAATTCTTTTCTTTCTAAATTGCTTATATATTTCCTAATAGTTCCTTTGCTTTTCTATATAAATTTTGGAATAAATTTTTCTATATCTACAAAATTTTTTCAGGGACTTTGATAGAAACTGTATTGAACTTGTATATCAATTTTGGGACATCTTTTTTATATTGAATCTTTCAATTCATGAACATAGTCTCTCTCTCCATTTATTTAGAATTTCTTTGATTTCTTTCATTAGTGTTCTGTAGCTTTCAAAATATAAGTCCTGTATATGTTTGTCACATTTACATCCAAGTATTTCATTTTTTGAGTGATGGAAATGGTATCGTATTTTTAATTTTGATGTCTATGTATTCATTGTGGGTGTACAGAAATACCATTGGTATTTGTATATTTATCTTGTATCCTGAAAACTTGCTGAACTCACTTACTAGTTGTAGGAGTTTTACTATAGATTTCTTGAGATTTTCTACATAGGCAATCATGTTATCTGCAAATAGGGATGGTTTTATTTCTTCCTTTGTGATCTGTTTGCCTTTTATTTCTATTGCCACATTGGCAAGGTTAAAATCCCGGCACTATGTTGAATAAGAGAAGTGAGTGTAGACATCCTTGTCTTGTTCCCAGCCTTAGGGGTAAAGCATTTAGTCTTTGCCATTATATATAACAATGACTGTATTTTTTTTTTTTTTTTTTTTTTGAGACAGAGTCTCACTCTGTTGC
>NW_012148930.1:1057332-1087820 GCF_000956105.1 Propithecus coquereli
CATGGCCCCATGGAAAAAAATTTTTTTTCTAGTGTGGCAGTCAACGTGTTAATGCTATAAATTTCCTTCTCAGCACTACTTCAGCTGCATAACATAAATTTTGATATGATGTATTTTCATTTTCTTTCAGTTCCATGTATTTTTAATATTTCCCTTGAGACTTTCTAATTCATGAATTATTAGAAGTATATTGTTTAGTTTTGAAGTGTTTGGTGTTTTTTTCTGTTACCTTTCTGTTACTGATTTCTAGTTTGATTTTATTGTGCTCAGAGAATATATGCTGTATGATTTTAATTCTTTGAAATTTGGTAAGGTTTGTTTTATGGCCCAGAGTATGGTCTATCTTGGCATATATTCTACAGGCACTTAAAAATATTGTGTATTCTACTGCTGTTGGGTAGAGAGTTCTATTAATGTTGGGTAAATCCTGATGGTGTTGTTGAGGTTTTCCATATCCTTGCCGATCATCTGTTTAGTTGTTGAATCTGTTGTTGAGACAGGGGTGTTAAGATCTCCAACTATAGTTGTTGAGATGTCTATTTCTCCTTTCATTTATCGCAGTTTTTGCTTCACATATATTGAAGCTCTGTTTTTTGATGGATACATATTTAGGATTGCTGTCTTCTTGGTAGATTGACACTTTTATCATTATATTATGTCTCTTCCTGTTTCTAGTAATTTTCTTTTCTCTGAACTCTCTGTTATCTCATATTAACATGGCCATTCCTCTTTCCTTTGATATTGCTTGCATGATACATTTTTCCCATTCTTTTACTTTTAACCTGTCTATATTGCTATATTCAGGTGTATTTCTTGTAAACAGCATATATTTGGGTCACATTTTTTTACTACACTCTGCCAATGTCTGTCTTTTAATTGGTGTATTTAGACTATTTATATTTAAGTTAGTTGTTATGTTAGAACTTAAGTCTGTCATTTTATTTTTTGTTTTCTGTTTGTTCTCTCTGTTTCTGTTTTTTTCTATTTCCTTTTTCCTGCCTGCCTAGGGATTATTTGAACATTTATAGAACTCCATTGTAATTTACCTGTAGTATATTTTAGTGTAGCTCTTTGTGTAGCTTTTTAAGTGGTTATATATAAAACTTATCACAGTCTACTAATATCATTTATCAGTTTGAGTGAAGTGTAGAAAACATACTCACTTTATATTCCTTTACCCTACCCTGTTCATAATAGTCTTAAATATTTCCTTTATATACATTTAGAATCCCATCAGACAATGTTATAAATTTTACTTCTACCTTCAAACAGAATTTAGAAAACTTAAGAAGAGAATAAAAGTCTACTTTATTTGCTCATATTTTTTGTTCATTGTAGTCTTTCTTCTTTCCTGGTGTTCCAAATTTCCTTCTTTTAACATTTTCTGTCTGTTTAAACAACTTCCTTTAGCCATTCTTTCAAGGGTAGGTCTGTTGGCAAAAAATTTTCTTAGTTTTCCTTCATCTGAAAATGTTTTGCTTTCCCCTTCATTCTTGAAAGATATGTTTGCTGGAAGTAGGATTCTGGTTTGACAGTTATTTTCTTTCAGCATTTGAGATATGTTGTGCCATTTTCTTTTGCCCTCTATAATTTCTAATGAGAAATCTGCTGTTATTTGAATTGTTTTCCCCTTATAGTTAGGTTCTATTTTTCTCTTTCTGCTTTCAAGACTTTGTCTTTAGTTTTCAGAAGTTTAACTATAATGTCTTGGTGTAGGTTTCCTTGAGTCTGTCTTTTTAAGCTCAGTTTATTGAATTTAAAGTTATATACCTCTTACAAATTTGTAAAGTTTTCAGTCATTATTCTTTCAGTATTTTTTTTTTTATCCCTGTCTTCTGACCTGGGCCGGTCCACCCCTCCTTAGGCAACCTGGTGGTCCCCGACACCCGGGAGGTCACCATATTGATACTGAACTTAGTGCAGACACCCAGTTGGCATAGTGCACTATAGCCCAGAACTCCTGGGCTCAAGGGATCCTCTTGCCTCAGCCTCCCAAGTAGCTGGGACTACAGGTGCATGTGCCACTGCATCCAGCAACCCCTGTCTTCTTTCTCTTCTCTTCCTGGGGCTCTGATGAAAATCATGTTATAACTTTTGTCATAGTGCCACAAATCCTTGAGGCTCTTTTCACTTTTTTAACCCCTCTGTTTTTCAGAGTGAGTAATTTTTACTGTTCTATCTATTAGTACATTGATTCTTTCCTCTATCCCCCCATTTGGCTATTGAGCCCATGCATTTACATTTTAATTTTGGTTATTATAAATTTTCATTTGGTTCTTCTATATGTTTTCTATTTCTTTGCTGAAACTTTCTATTTTTTCATTTGTTTTAAGTGTATCAGATAATACTAACATCTCTGTCATCTTGGCATTGGCATCTATTGATTGTTTTCTTTCATTTGGTCTTAGGCTTTCCGGATCTTGGTATGCTAAGTGCTTTTTTGATTAAAACCCGAACATTTTACATATTCGGTTATTAGAGTCTAGGTCTTATTTAAACTTTCTGTTTTAATTGGATTTCTCTGATACCACCTAGGCAAGGGGGGGGCACTGCCTCCTTACTGGTAGGTTGAGGTGGAAATCCAGTTTCCCCACAGAGGTCGGGGGGGGGAGGCGGCCCTTGTTATGGCTGGGTAGGGGGCAGGAGTTCTGGCTCCCCACTAGGCCTTCACTGCTACCTCCCTAGCTGGGAAGGGTAAGAGTGCCTCATCGCTGCTCCCCACTTGGCCTCCATTGACACCACTGATGGTGAAGGGGCAGCAGGAGGCCATTTGACTTTGTTACTTCTGGACAGTGATAAAATTCCTCATTCTTCACTAGGCCTCCTCTAATACCATCCCAGTGGGAAGGGGTAGGAATGTTTCATTACTGCCAGGTGCAGGTGGAAGTCGAGGCTTCCCATATGGTCTCCATTGACTCTGTGGGAGGGGAGCGTGTGTTTGGCAAGCGGGACTGAAAGTCCCAGTTCTCTAGTTGGTCTTCTCTACACCACTCTTGAGTATATGCTGGAATGCCTCATCACAGCCTCGTCACAGCCTGGTGAGTACGGACTTTTGGCTCCCCACTTGGCCTTTGCTGGTGTGAGTGGGGATGGGATCACAATTTTTTTCTGTGGCTTTTGACTGCAGTAGAGCAATTCCTAAAAGTTTCTGAAAGCTTTCTGTCTTGCTAGGCTGACCCTTTCCTGTTCCTTTGTCTAAAGGGAGCCAAAATCCTGGGAATTTATAAGGGGGCTTTTCTTTTCTTGGGGCTTCTTTGGGAGGTCTGCAGTGGCATTTCCAGATTGCTGGTTTCTTTGGCAAGTCAAGATATGTGAGGCAAAAAGACAACCCAGGAAACACGCTGCTGTGTTGTTTTTGGGTCCTGAGTTTTCTTGCTGGTTTGCCTGACTCTTCTCTCTGCCTTTTAGTCTTCTGTTTGTTTTATGTATAGTGTCTCCTCCATCTTCCTAGAAGTGAAAGTCTCCTAAAATGGAAATTTTAGTCAAAATATTCACTTAATTTTGTTTACAGCTTCCTCTAGATGTCTAGGTAGTAGTTCCAAACATTGCAATTCATCATTTGGTCCCTCCTTTTTTATTCCCCCAAGAACAAGCATATTTGAAGTTAAGTAAGGGCAAAAGTTGCAGTACAGCTTATGGTATTTTTATTGTAGTATTTTTAGATTGGTGATGAATTCTTCAAAATAATACTTATTAATTATTAGTTAATTCTGTTACAGAGGATAGCATTATAAGTAATAACATGGATTTTTGCTTGCTAGATAATACTTAAGACTATTTCGTATCTAAACATTATTGAAGTTGCTCACAAGGGACAGATAATTTAATATTGACACAACCTTAAATAAATTGAAAAGGCATAAATCAAAGTAATGAGATTCATAAGGCTGTTAATATTAATGGAGAAACCTTTTGGGAAGCATGTTATAAAATCAAAGAAACTAGGAACTCTAGATGTAAGTGATGAGACTAGTGAATGATTTAAAAATTGGTTATTTTGTTTCAATTTCTTTTTAAGTCAGACTATTGTATATCTTTAGAAAAAGTGTATGTCTGATAACAACTATTATCAGAAAATGGAATGCAGAATTCTTAGAGAAAAAAAGATCAAAATCTGTAGAGAACACTATATACTTATTTTGGTTTTGTTTACAAGGAATCAAAAGACTACTAAACTTAATTTCTGAAAAAAAAAAAGTGAGCTCTTCCCTAAATCACAGGTCATAAATATTTATTGATAAAAAGTGTACATATGTTATGTACACATGCATATGTAAACACCCATATATGCACATATATACAGCTATAATTAAGAAATCTTAGCAATTTATTTATTAGCCCCTAATTTTAAGTACATCTTGCTATAACATAAATTGAATACATTAAGTTTGCAGTTTTGAATGATCAAAAGAAATAAATATCAAAGCTGTGGAAAGACACAAACTAGGCACATGAAAAAATGAGTTAATAACAAACATGGACAAAATATGCTGCGGGAGGTTGTAGAGTACCCTTGCTTGGAGACCTGAAGCTGTGTGGGACGGTTTGGGTATAGAACTGGGCTTTCTTGGCTGTGTGAAAATAGAATAGAATACCCAGTGTCATTTTTGTTCAGTTCTTATTCTCTAAATGTTTGTAAAGTGACATCAAATTCAACAAAACCTTTGGCTATTTTGAAAAGTAACTGTTTTGAAGAAAAGAGTTAATTTAGGCCAGGCAAATTATATATATAAAACACAGCCTGTGGATGATTCATCTAAATCTAATTTTCCACATTCCTTTTAGAGGTTCTTCTTATCCGATATATAAAACATAAAAACTGTTATAAAATAAAAACAGACGAAGGAAGCAGTATGGTGCTTGGTAGTTTTTGTCCGCATGATCTTCTGTAGACCCAGCCATCCTGAGGAGGTTGTCTACTTTGGAAAAGTTCTGTGGAAGGAAAGGGGATAAGCTAGTGGGAGTCTGGGGTCTGGTCCTGTCTGCAACTGAATTGGGGCAATGATGTGCACAAATAACTCAGTCACCGCACCTCTCTCTCCTCATGGAATAAGGAGAGTGGATGGATTCCCTTTAATGGCTTTTCGTTTGGGTTTTGTTTTGTCTTGTTTAGGTGGCAGTATTGGTCTTGTGGGGGAGCTTTTTTCTAGATGCCATCGCTTACGGCATGCTGTTTTCACATCTAAGTCGAGTATTTATTCAGGAATATGCTGGATCTTCTGTGTGTTGCACTGGTCACCCCTGGTGGAGGGTGTCAGCTTGATGTGAGAGATGTGGGCGCTGATTCGCTCATGAAAACTAAAGGACACGTGCTGCCTAAAACAAAAAGAAACTTTTGTAGCTGTTGAAGATCACACACTGGGTGTGGCGATTTTGGAAATACTGCTATTGGAAATACTACTCTCTCTTTTTCTTATGTATTTGTGTCAGATGTGGTGATGGCAGATGCTGTGATCAGAAGGCTGGGAATAAAGGAGCTGGTTTGTCTTTGAGTAATTTGAGCAATATTTGATCTATGAAACCATTATTTTAATAGATCGTTTCAATTTCTATCTATTTATTTCTGTTTCCTTATCAGGAATGTGTCTGCCATGGTCACCAGAACTCATAGACAGGTTGAGGGAGTCAGTATAGATGGACCAAGGACATACAGCTGCTTTAGCAAAGATTGTAGAAAAGATGAAGCTTCTTCTCATCAGAGAAGAAACCAAGACAGGTACATTAAGACATCATGAAGTAGCCAGAGTAAGGGTGTGTGAAGTAGCAACAGCAGATCAGAGGCCTGAGGACCTACTGTCAGGATAAACACGTGAAACAGGAAAATATACATGTTTCTTCTTTTCAGATGTTTTGTCTTTCCTGGCACTTCCTTTTGCTACCTGGTCCTCTCCTCCTTCAGTCATCGGCACTCAGTACTTCAGTGGAGATAGTTTATTGCAGAACATAAGAGTTTAGTTTGTGACTTTTGAGATTGAAAATCTGAATGGTATAAGAAAAAAGGAAATTTGGAAGGGTAAGATAATTCAGAGCCAGTTTTTCTCACTCCTCAGTACCAGATAAAGTTTCCTTGGATTTTAGAGAGAAAGATGTTCATAGAGGAGGAAGTCAACACACAGAGTGAAGCCCTGATGAAAGTCCTTTCTCCCTGTCGTCAGCTAAGATGAGACTGGGTCAAAGTTGCCCAATTTGTTGACATAAAGTTGTTCGTAATATTCTGTGTAATTAAAAAGCATTCTGTAGAGTCAGTAGTGATGTCCAAGAGGGGATTATTTCTAACTACAGAAAGAATAAAAATAATTGATTCCACGGCTCCGGATCTACTCATTTTGGATGTATGAATGTGAACATTACAATTTGTTTATGAGATTAGAAATAAATAATTGCGTCTTTCACAACTGGTGCCTATGACTTTGTCAAACATGTTGTGACATTTGGTGGATCCCCAGTGAGGCCCGTCCTCTCCACTCTGCAGCAGTGGCCCCTTCGTTCCTGCACCTCACGCTCCTGGCTCCCACCCTTCCTTTCAGATTGCTTTTCTGACTCCATGGAAATTCCACAACCTTTCCCCAAGACACGTGCACAATCACCCTTCTCCATCTCTTCACATCATATCTTGTATCTTTCTTTAGAGCTTATTTAGAATCATTTTTGTTCACCTTCAATATGGTGGGGAATCTACAGTGAACTGAATGGAATCTTGCCTCCAAGGAGCTGCCACTCATGCAGAGTGAGATGTGCTCACAGACTACTGTCACACCAATTAGAAGACAACAAGTAAAAACGAGAGGTGGAGGTGAGACACTGGAGATGTAAAAAGAAGGAGCTATTTCTTCCAGTCAAGGGCTAGAAAGGCCACTTGGTGGACAAAATGCCACTGGATCTAGGTTTTTCAGGATGAGTCAAATATAAATATGGCTGGAAACTGTTTTTCAGGTCAAGGAAGAAGCAAGAACAAAGGCACAAAGTGGCATGAGGAGCTACTGAACAAGACAGACAGAAATCCATGCTGGTAAGAGTTGTTCATGCATTGCGTGTGTTTGGATGGCAGTGCTAACAGGGCAGGGTTTACCAGAATATTCGCTGTGGAGAGAGAGAAAGGAAAAGGGCAAAGATGATGCCAAGGGTTTTGGCCTGAGTGATTGGAAAGAAAGAGATGGAGGAGTCTCAAGGGGGAGTGAGTTTTAGGGGTGGAGATCCAGACTTCAGTTCTGGATCCATTGCATTTGAGATGTCTGTTAGATATCCAAGCAGAGATGTGAATAGGGCATTTGGCTATCTAAATGTGAAGTTGGGGAGGAAAATCTAGACTGGAGATACGCAGTTTTAAGTCTTTGGAATTAAGATGATATTTCATAGCCATCAACCTGGACAAATAGAACACAAGTGAGTGCAAGTAGATAAAGAGAAAAGGATGAGAGTTAATGGCAAGGGTTGAGTTCAGTAGACACAGAGAATGTTGGTGTCTCAACAAAATAGAGAACCCAGAAGGGAACGTGGTGAGTTTGGTTTGGGACACTTGAATCTGGACATGTAGTTGGAGATATCTACACACGGTGGTGAGCATATAGACCTGGAGCTTGGGAGAGAAGTAAGGTGAGAAGTGAGAGTTGAAGACGTGTCGGTGATAAACTCACCAAGGGGAAGACAAGAGAAGAGGGTCAAGGAAGTGGGGTACCCAGGGTACTGGCAAGGCTTCCAGTGAAATAGCTGATAAGTCCAGGCTGGTTTGGGAGGAAAACAGAGGCAACTAAGGGGCTTATATACTATGCAAATAATTAGGGAGCTACAAACATTTTGCTGATGAGGAAAGTAAGTCCCACTAACATCAAGTAAATTGTGCACGATCTCACAGTAGGTAATGGTGCTAGAAACAAATTCAGTTTTATTTGCTTCCAAAATCTATCCTCTATCCATCATGACATGGAGGCTTTACTAATCTATTCCCCTTACTTTATAGAGGGGTTAACTAACAAGGGCATGTGGCTTGTCAGCTCTTAAGCCAGTTTTAGAATAAGGTTATCCGACTCTCTTGTGTTCTCGTCACCATAACAGAGTCTTAAAATCTCAGCTGAAATATGATCAAATAATACATGTACCCCCCGAGTCCTTCAAATATAACATTTATAATAAAAAACGAAGTAGAAATTTTTAGATTTCACTAAATTCAGCTTTATCTCTTGGCATTCTAGATTAGAACCAAGTATTCTGCAGCTGCTTAGAGTTCCGTAAGAAAATAGTCCAGTTGGAACTGCATACCTCAATAAATTTATGAAAATTACCAAGTCATTTGCATAGTTTATGTTAGCAAGTTTATTTATGATTGAATTATTAGTGACCTGCTAGTGTATTAAACACAGACGGTATAATAAATTTTTACAATATTGCTATTTTCAGTAATAAAATTGCTAATGTTGAGGTTTAGGTTCACCTTTCTCAGCTTCGCAAGGTATTTCCTAAAAAGCCACATGCATGAGTCATACCATTGAGTGTACCATCACCAGGGAACTGAGTTTTGCTGCTTCTATATGCACCAACAAAAAAGCTGTTTCAGCTGTTTTAACAAATTTACAATGTATTGCTTGAGTCTCTGGTCTATGAATTAGCAAGTGGAGCTCTTATAATTAAAAATCTAATCAAGTACTCAAAGCCATTAAAGTGGAGAGTTGACATTCACATAATTCACATAATTCAAGAAAAAAGTACTTTGGCCTGAAATACTCAGAGTTTCTCTTAACATTTGCTGAAAGTGGTCTCGGTTTTACTTGACCAATGTAAACAATTCTACAACAATATATTTACACATCCTTCCTTTCCAGGAGCTTAAAATATATCCCACACTCTATTTTTCTAATCTCCACAACACTGTTTGGAGCCCAGGGGTCAAGCACTTGGCTTATGGATTTCTTCACAGGGAAAACTCAGAAGAGTCATTTCCCAGCTTGGATAGAAACCATGTCCTTTGCTGCTCACTTATTGTTTATTTGAACATATTTGCTACCTGGCTTTGTGGAGTTATCCATACCCTAGAAAATACTTGCTTTCCTGGATGTCTTTATCTAGGAAATATGTGTAGGGGTGCATACGTATTAGATATATTTAATTACTCTATGCCCTTGTAATTTATGGACAAACTCTACCACCACCCCTTCATGTTTAATATATTGACAACTATATTCTTCTCTACAAGCTTCCTTCCCACTTAAAGCACCTCAGTAAAGAGGGGCATTAAATATTCAGTAGAGAGAAAACTAGCACTTTTGCCTGAGTCTGATCAGGAAAGACTTATAAAAGAGTTTCTCTTTCTTCTTTTCATCCATAGGCTTTACAGGAATGTAGAGTTTAAAATGATTAGTATTGTGACTTTCCTTGGATATTCTATTTCATTTTCAGAAAGCTAGGACAATACGGAATTGTCTTTGGTGATGAGGAGGAAGAAGGAACATTATTTTTATCTTATTTTATAGTAATCAGTTTTAAAATTTAAACTGCAAGCAAACCTACTTTGTTTTGTATCACTTAACTTTCAATTAAAAAAATCTGAACCATTTATAAATTCGTGATAGACAACACAATTTACTTGTAAACCATGATACGAGAAAAGCACACTTTTTTCTTCTGCTAAAACATACTCTATTAATAAGTCCTCTGTTGTCTCAAACCAAGCATTAGACTGATAGGATTACTTCTTTCTCATCACTAAATATATTGCTAATAGCAAGAGTAGCAATTACCAAGTGCCGTGAGCAGAAACTTATCTATACAATAACTGAGCTAAATAAAGTTATTCTTATAGATTTATTGGTTTGAAGTTGAACACTGATAATTTTAAGACAAAGTAACTCATGTATATAAACATGTTAACTCAAATTGTTTTTAGTAACTGCCAGTTGTATCACTCAAACTCTTTGCACAGAGGGGAAGGATGCAGTATCCTGGTCTTCAGGGACACCCAGCAGTGCCTGCTTCATGCTGTTTCCTGCTGTTCTTTGCATGTGTATCGCCTTTTCTCACAACTTTTCCCCACATTGCCACTATTGTATGACTACTTTATCCATCATTCAAATCTCCTTTATGAAGTTTTCCTGGACCTTCACAACTGGTTGTGATATATACTACCTTTACTTTACACTCCAAAAACATTTCCCTTAAAGTCATGAATTGAAGAAGATAGGAAAAAATTAGAAAGTTATTGTCACACTCCAGGGAAATAGTATGGTAATTTGGGTTAGGGAGTTGGTAGGAGAGGGAGAGAGTGGCTAGATTTGTGATGCATTTTGGAGATACAGTTTATATGGTTTGCGAATGGATTGCATGTGGAGGGTGAGAAAAAAGAGGGAATCAAGAATAACTCCCAGGTTTCTGATCTTCAACACCAGATAGAAAGCACCATTTTCTAAATTAAGGAAAGTTGATGAGGACAAATTTGGATCGAAATCTTGTTAAATTTGAGATGCCTATAAGACAAGTAGGTTAGTTTGGAAGGTTAACTGCCTTTCTAATTAGCAAATAGATAAAAATGCATATTAGCTTAAAGGATAATTTTTTTACTCCTGTAACATAGGGGTAAATAGATTAGCAAGGCAGCTCTCTTCTGTACAGTTGTGCAGAGATCCAGGTTGACAGAAACTCTGTCACCTTCCACATGTGGTTTTAACTGTCACCCTGAGATTAGTTCCATTCCACCAGGAGGAAGAAGGAAAAGAATATGAAGCAGTAGGCACGAGAGGTGTTCATGAGCCAGGACTAGAAAAGGGACACACATCAATACCGTTTGCATTCCGTCAAATAAAACAGAGCCACATGGCTACACCTGACTGGGAACTATGTTCTAGTTTTAGGAGAATATGGGTTTAATGCATGCTAGAAATCACTACATCCAACTGGAGACTTAAAGTAGGCAGCTGGACTATGAATTCAGAGCTCAGAGACATCTACACCAGAAATCTAAATTTGGGAAATGTATAGCATAAAACAGTATTTAAAGGTATGCAACAGGGAGAGATTGTAGGTAGACAAGGTCTAGAGCAAGTGATTACCAATATTTCTGAACAAGTATTATAAAAGGGTAAACTCAAAAGAGACAAAACTAGAACTGGATATGGACTAACACACCACCATCACGTGGGAAGGCGTAGGAGCCTTTCCCTCTGAGCCTAAATACCCTCAGGGGCAGTCAGCACCCTTGGCAGGAAGAAGGAAGGCATTCCGAAGGCTGAGAACTTGGAAGAACATAGGATGTAGGTTCAGATCTCAGGACTGGAGAGACCAGATTGGAGTTGTGAGAGAGAAAAGGCAAATGCAGCTGATGCGTTGAATTGGGTACTGCTACTCTTCAGGAATAGGAAGAGATGAAAGAGAACAGGTAGGCCAATGTCTAAGTCATCTGTTTTAGCTGTGGGTTCTTTGGCAAGTTACTTAAACTCTGTAGTTGCTCATTTGTAAAATGTAGATAATTGTAATACCTTTCCCCTAGGGAGTGGGAATTCAATGAGATAAGGTATGTAAAACACTAGCACAATGCCTGTCACGTGGGCAAGGGTCACTATATCTGTTCTTAGTTCTTTTTATTTCAACATCTTTGGCTGAGAAGCATCTGCTATAGCTTGATTTTTTTGACCCCTCCAAATCTCATGTTGAAATTTGACTCCCAGTGTTGGAGGTGGCGCCTAATGGGAGGTGTTTGGGTTGTGCGGGGCTGATCCCTCACTAATAGATCAATGCCCTCCCTGATTAGAGGGTGAGTGAATTCTCACTCTATTAGTTCCTGAGATGGCTGGTTGTCAAAGCCTTGTGCCTTCCGGATCTCTCTTGCTTCCTCTCTTACCATGTGATCTCTGCACACGCTGTCTCCCCTTCACCATCCATCACGAGTGGAAGCAGCTGAAGGCTCTTACCAGGTGCAGGTGCTCGTGCCATGCTTCCTGTACAGCCTGCAGAACTGTGAGCCAAATAAACTTCTTTTCTTTATAAATCACCCAAGACTAAGATATATATATATATCTATCTATATATATATATATATATATATATGTACACACACATATTTATTTATATATATGTGTGTACATATATACATAACCTTACACATAATCAATACTTAGTAAATGTTTGTTGAATGAATGAATGAGGGTAGTAAAGGCAGAGAAATTTTAATGCTATTAGGAGATTATGATGATAAACCTTCCCATAAATAAACGTATGTGAAGAACATTGTAGCGTTCACTTTTAGAAACAAAAGCATTTCAATATACTAGGACATTCAATCCAGATTTTAAGGCATTTTGGCAAAATTATTGTTTAATTTCCTCAATCTAGGAAGCCCAGGTTTGGTAAGAGGTTTCACATCGTATGAATGTTTTTAAACTGAAATTCTAATAGCAGTGAAAATTATAGACATTTCACATTCTTCTCAGTTTGAAAAATTCTGTAGTTATTTCTTATTCAAGTATAACTGACTACAGTGCATCAATACTATTTTCAATTCTCAAATCAAGAGACTGGATGTTTTTGGGAAAAAAATCTAATTCGTCTCACTGAGGGCTACCTTGTGAGGCAGGGGAGAAGCCCCGCTGTTCCAGAGGTACTGGCTGGGAAGCCAGCCAGCTGGATGAAAACCCTTTTTAATGGCCCCATATGAGGTCAGTTTAAGTGCTCTTGGCAATACGTGGGAAGTAGAGTAAATATAAAGACAACTTCTGTTCCTCTGCCCAGCACAGTTAGTACCACTGTGTTTACATTTGGTAAAATGCGCATTTCACGTTGGGTGCTGGTTTTTTATAAGTGGGATGTTGTTGCTCAGACAAGAATCATCAACGAGCAAAGCGGAAAACGTCTCAACCTAGATCCTGGGCCATTATTAGTTCTTTGGAGATTATATCGATACACTACTGAAGTATGAATAAAAATGGAAGCAATGTTGATGTCGAAGGGTGTGGAATAGAGCTGCGTTGTAGCACGCTTTCCCCCAGCCCCGAACACACCACTCTCTTTGCATGTACGCTTCCTGGAATGCCTTACCCTGCCGTTGTCACGTGGTGAATTCATACTTCTCTCTCGAGACCCAACGTGGTGTCACGTTTTCTTTGACTCTTTCTGTCTCCCGTCATGTTAGCATTCTCTATTTTGCTACCAGAGTGTTCTGTGCTTGTTGAGACTGTAGCACTTCTTACAATACATTTTAACTATTTGGTTATGTGTCCCCATCCCTCACTGGATCACATACTCCTTAAGGACCTAGTTTATATCTTATTCACCTTTGTATTTCTAGTACTTAGCACAGTACCTGGCACACCCAATAAAAATATTTATCCAAAAACCTCCTAAAGAGGAAAATAGAGTTAATTTGCTATATTACAAATTAGTGTATTTTCTTTTATTTCCTTTTCTATGCAAACACTGTCTATTTCTTATAAAAATTTGGATAATATACACATCTATAATGTCTTTTTTCACTTTTGTCAAAATATCATAATGTTAGATACTATTGGATACATACAGAGACATCTGTATATCTAACTTTGTTCTAATTATGCAGGAAAATACTTGATCAGACTCTGCTGGTCAGGGAAAACTGAGTGTAATAAATGAAGTCTGTGTGAGCACCTACTAGCATCAGTTGACGTGTAACACACTCTAGTGATGTTGTACATGGAATAGCCCTGATTGGTTGGGCCCTTCCTACTCGGATGTGGTGGTCTCCAGCACTCATTCAGACTTGCCTATGTGCCAATCTGCTCTCTCCTTATGTATTAAGTTTAATGATTGTATAAGGACTTTTGTGCTTTCCAGGCTTTATTAATATAGATATCTGATGACTATTTCCTATTCTCTGACTTTGCCACTTTTTAAAATTTACACAGCTTTTGCTTTGTGTATATTTTCATTTTCTTTTTTTAAGAGGCAGGGTCTCAGTATGTTGCGCAGACTGGAATGCAGTGGCTGTTCACAGCTGTAATCACCCGGCTATCAGCACGGGAGTTTTGAGCTGCCTGTTTCTGACCTGGGCTGCTTCACCCTTCTTGGGCAACCTGGTGGTCCTCACTCCCAGGAGGTCACCGCATGATGCTGAACTTAGTGTGGACACCCAATTGCTGTAGCACACTATAGCCCAGAATGCCTGCGCTCAAGCGATCCTTTTGCCTCAGCCTTCTGGGTAGCTGGGACTACAGGCACACACCCAGCTCTGCATATGGTGTATTTTCTACCTTGCTCCCATGTCAAGAATTTCTCAATTTTATATCATGTTTTGTTGTATGTATCTCAAGAAAAGTCATTAAACATATAAAAGAATGAGGAAAAATTATTTACCTTCATCCCACAGCTTAGATTTGTGCCCTAGAAATAGGGATGAGATGGTTAGAAATTTATTACTTACTAGAATATTCTATTAAACTACATAGCTTACATCTATAGTTCAATGGCATTCTATGGTTATAAAGAAGGTCCTGAGTTTCTGTGAAATTCTGAAGGTATTTCTAAATCATCAGAGAAAAAGTGTTATTTTCATTATTATTTCAGTATACATTTTATTGTGGTCTAATTCTTCAAATATTTGCGATCTTTGCCTATACACATAATTCTATATTTAGCAGATTTTTAGATGAATTGGAACATCCCCAATGAGAATTAGTCTCCTTTCCCAAGTTCTGCAGTTTTACTATTTATTAAAATACTGTCCAGTGCTCGCTTGGCAGCACATATACTAAAATTGGAACGATACAGAGAAGATTAGCGTGGCCCCTGTGCAAGGATGACACACAAATTCGTGAAGTGTTCCATATTTAAAAAAAAAAAATACTGTCCATACTCTGCCTTAGATCAGAGCTATTTAAACATGTGCTTTTTTTCCTTGCCAAGTTGTTTGCTTTTGGGAAACAGAGGCTGGGCCTTTTTATTTTTTTATTCCTCATATCACGGGGCACAATCTTTGGCATACAATTTGGTAAATATGGGTCAACACTAATGTTTGTGAGCTGAATTTATTATATCAAGGACACTAGTCACCTAGTCTCTTATGGAAGTGCAAAATCCTCTTCCACTCTGTCCCCTGTGGTCCTAGTTCTAGGTGACTGCCTGCATGGAATCCTTTTAGAAAAACTAAGGAAAAGTTCTAAAGTTCCATTTACGTGTTCTCACAAGGGCTTGGATGACTCATAAAATTCTACTGTTAGACCTTCATTCCTTTAGCATAAATTCAAATGCAAATGAATTTGAGAAGAAAGATGCTTTAAGGTACTCTGGTCTCTTGTGTCCAGCATGAATGAAGTATCAAGTGCTTGTTTTACAACATGGAAGAGAAAGAGCTCACATGAGGCCACTTATAGATCAGAGCTTTAGAGGCCAGGGGTACCCAGCACAAGCTTTGCCACCATGGCAGGGTCAGCGTGATTTTACTATCTCTAGCCAGTGAATTCTTATGGTACTGAAATGTCGTCAAGGAACGAAAAGCCTCCGCAAAGACTCGCTAATTCTGGAATTCTTCTCCACTCCAGTTTATAATTTGTATCCATATTCTTGTTAGTGGAAGCAGAAGACAGCTGGATTGAGTGTTCCACGAGGTCACCGTTTCCTTCCAAACGTCTCTTCTTCAGGGGGACCTAGTATCAACGTTTTTAGGCCTTTGATCTGCCATCCAGACTTTTCATTGTTGCTCTGTCCTCTCCAGCCTTCTTTGGAAGATTCACAACGTTCAGGGCTCTGAATAGCATGGGGTGCTCTCATGACCATCAGGTGGACTCTGCTGTCAGTTTCTGTGTAAACTCTGTTTTCAGTGGGACATGACTTCACAATCTTTCTTGTCCTCTTGTTTATTATATTTTGTCTTTTAAACCTTGTCATCTCTTCCATACACTATTTTTGTGACAGTATTTTCTCCTAATTTTTTGTTTCAAAGTACAGAGTTGAACTTTGCCATTTAGTATTTTATACAGCAAACGGCTTCAAAGGCTGTGGTTTTTGAGACCCGAGATGACAGCAATTGGGGTCCTAATAGAAGCAGAGGAAAAGGGATAAATAATGATTTTCTCTGAGATTTGTGAAGTTTAGTGTCCACTGGGTAATGGTGATGAGCCCAGGACAGCAGAGACTTGAAGTAAATTCCTAATCTCATATTCATGGTGATCTGGTGAAATCTGGTGTTCGTACCTCAACGTCCTCCTTTATAAAATATTAATAACATTCCTGATGTTTGACTTGTCTTGGCCTCACATTGGGATTTACGAAAAGTAAGGAAAAGGCAAAGGCAAGCACAATTGTAAAATATTTTGAGCTGAAAAATACCATCAGTAAATGTTAATGATTTATCTGAAGTTAATATTGGTATCACTAAATCAAAGTCAGAATAAATTCTGTCACTAGAATGCATCTGACTATTTTCTTTCTTCACCTATGTATTCATACCTTGTCCCCAAGATATTCCGTGAATGCATCACCTGCCAGGTAGCGTTCTAGCCACTACACTGGTAAATAAGACACATGGGACCTCTGCCCTCACGGAGCTAACGTTCTATGTGTAAGAGGTTACGTATGTGTTGGGGGAGAGAAAAAAATAGGTAAATAAATACAAATATAAGTGAGTTACACATTATGAACATTACCGAGAAGAAAATAAATAGAGTGATATAATAGAAAATTGTCAGATGTGCAGTAAAGAGGTCAGTGGCTGAAGATAGTGGGTGGGGTGGTGAGCAGGACAAGATGAGCAAGGAAGAGACAAGGAAGAGAGTAAGGGTTTTGGTTTTATTTTAAGAGCAAGAGGGCTGGGTGTGGTGGCTCATGTTAAATCATGTAATCTTTACAAGACTCTTAGTTGGTAGGAGATCTTGTTCCTATTTTAGTACATGAGAAAACTAAAGAACAGAGAGGTTAAGTAACTAGCCCAACATCACATAGTTAATGGCAGAGCTGGGATTAAATCCCAGCTAATAGAGTTCCTGAGTTCATGCTAGCTGTAGTGCTTTGGTAGAAACAGAACAGCTTTTAGAATCAAATGAGCTTAGATTTGAATTCTGGACCTGTTTCTTACCAGCTATTCAATTTTAGGCAAGTCACATAACCTCTCAGTTTTCTTATCTATAAAAAGAAGATAATGTCTACTACAGAATTATTGCTAGTGTTTAATAATATAATAAGCAGCACTTAAAACACCTAATATAATGCGCAATACTCAGTAGAGATGTGATAAATGGTGACTTAATATACTAATTAAGAAAGGTGTACGTCTGAATAGATTGTTTTCCATTTTACATATTTCTTCACTTTAAAAAAATGGCAACAGATTTAGAAAATTTGCTTCTGCTTTATAGCGCTATAGATATGAATGAAAATATCATTATGTATACATATTTTAAGAGGGTCAGGTATTGCAAATCAAGTTGTGTGTGATTCGAAATGTGTATACTACTTTTAGTCTCTGTAGCATCTTAGGGGAAACTTTCACAAAGCCACCTGCTGTCTGATAGCAAATTGATGTTCTGCACTTTTGTCATTTGTACTCTTATCTTGAATAAATGTGCCTTTGCTTTTCAGATGCTAGATATGGAGGGATAATCTATTAAAAGACCTTACCACCTTTCACATTCAAAAGGTCACTTGCATTTTATAAATACAAGTGAACTGATATATCATCTAGTCAGAAAGATATTTCACCTATCAAACCAGGGCCTGTGTCCAATGAAATTTGACACCTCCTAAATTCTCTGGGTTCTTTAGAGCAAAATGATTCAAAGAAAAAAGCAAAAAATGGTATAACTGGTGGAGAGTGTAGTCAGCGGGCAGCACTTGCCAGATAGCTAACATATCTTCCCCACCTTGAAATCTCTACAGATAAATGTCTACCGCATTTGGATGTTGCTTGAGGTAGTTTCTAATTGGTGGGGTTAGTGTGAAAAGATTCTCTCTTAAATCCGAGGTAGTTTTATTCCTGAAAGTGAAAGATCTCATTACAAGGCAATTACATGATAAGGGCTCCAGGAAGAGAGTTATAGAAAGAGTCCTGTGTACTATACAACTTTACGTCAAAGACTGAAAGCCATTAATGAAGCTCCTGTGGAAAAAGCTGTGTCTGGTGGGTTCTAGCCCCTTTATGAATTAACGAGTCTTAAGAAGGGATACGTGGACACATTCACCTGGCTATGTTACCCTGTTCCTTCTGGGAATTCCAGACCAATTTCAACCTTTCTGCAGCTGTGCCAGTGATCTCTTAGGCTAGTGAGGGCTTATTAGAATTCCGGGGCCACTCAGAACATCTGCTGGTTAATGTCACGTGGCCCCAGAGCCAGAGAATTTGGAGCACAGCTGATTGGTAAAGAGCTGTGCATTCGAGTCACTTTCTATTAGTAGTATTCTTTTAACTTACCAGTGGAAAATTTAATTAATCTTTCTGAGCCTTAGTATTTCTTTGTAAAACGTGGCTATTGATACCTCTGACACAGAGTTGCTGTGAGGATAAAAGAAACAGTGAGTGTAAAGTGCTTTGCACCATTTCTGGCAATGAAGCCCACCAAAGAGGGTAGCCATTACTATTCCCTGTTAAGCAGTCTACCCTGACAAATCTGGGGCTGGGCGATGCTGAGATAGTTCTTGGTTTCAGAGACCACATGAGTAAAAAGATCAGATGGAAACTGGGTCCTTCCTGGACCAGGAGCTTTTAGTTCAAGTACAGTCATGTAGGGGCTTGGGTCTGGGAGGGATATCAAGACAAGGAAACTGGCAGAGAGGATATAAGGTGATTGCAGTGGTTTGAGGGATGGTGTGCCTCCCCAAACTCATGCTGAAACGCAACACCCTATGCAACAGTATTAAGAGGTATGGCCTTTGGGAGGCTCTGCCCTCATGGATGGGATTAGCACCCCTATAAAAAGGCTAAAGGTTAAAGGGAGTCCCCTCTTGCTCTTCTGTCTTCTGCCATGTGTCAACACACATCATCCTCTCCAGAGGATGCGGCAACAAGGTGCCATCTTGAAAGTGGAGACTGAGCCCTCCCCAGACACTAATCCTGCCAGCACCTTGGTCTTGGACTTCCCTGCCTCCAGAACCACAAGAAATAAATTTCTATTGCTTATAAATTACCCAGTCTGTGTTATTTTATTATAGCAGCACAAATTGACTAAGACAGTGATTATGAGTAGACAAAAATGGTCAAAAGTTCAAAACTCAATTGAGACAAATGTGGCATTGGAGGAAATCAGAGGCCATGTCGGGACTCCAGGGCTGGGACTGGTGGATAAACTCAGTCTGTGGCCATCTGGGTGGTGAGTTTCTTCTCAGGCATATGGAGTGGGGCAGCAAAGACAGGTTGGGGCCAGAGCCGGAGAGGCAGGAGTTCTGAGCTCAGACTAGTGGACAAAGGGTCCAAAAAGGAGGGAGACTTAGGACCTGGGGAGAATCAAACCACATGGATCCTGGTTGACACTTTTTTTTTTCTTTTTTAGAGATGAGGGTCTCACTATGTTACCCAGGCTGGTCTGAAACTCCAGGCCTCAAACAATTTGCCCACCTCAGCCTCCTGAGTCACTGGGATTGACACTCTTAAGTCATAGAGCTGGGAGATGGGGAAATATGGTCAGAGTCTGATCACAGACCCGACATGGGGCTGCAATAGCTGAAACTCATACTGAAGAGGCCAAACCCCAAAAGGTAGATATGCTATGGGACTGACACGAGGACAGTGTCCCCAGCCATGGAGAGGAGGGGTTGCAGAGGCAGAAAGGTCCGTAGTGGAGAATGGAGGCTTCCAGGAAAGAGCAGGACCAACAGTGAGCCAAACTGCAAGCTATGCCTGGGAGGGTTATTTTATTAATATTATGGCTTTTGCCCATGGTTAAATGTGTCCTAGAGAACGGGGCTGGGCTGAGCCTGTGCATGGGGTGGGAGTCATATTCACGTATGGATATGAACTCAAGGCAAGCCCCTCGCAACTACTGGAGTAATCTTTCCAAATATGCAAATCTGACACATCTCTCCTCCTCCTAAAGCCATTCAGTGGCTCCCATTGCTTAGGGGACAGAAACCAGATTGCTCAGATTGATATTCAAGATGTGCCAGGACTCAGCTTGAGACTCCTTCCCTGGTCTGAGCTTGCTTTCTCCCTCAGGTGCACCCTGCACTCCAGCCGTGCAGAACTCCTCACCATTTCCCAAAGGTGGCTCTCTTCGACTTCCAAGCCATAGGCCTTCTGTTTTCTACACATCCTACTCACATTTAAAAGTGCAAAGAAGGCCAATTATGAGAAAATTAAAGCAGTGGAAATTCAACTAGTGTTTTAATTTTGCTCCCTTAATATTAAATCTGTAAATGAAAGTACCTAAAGCATTTTTGAATATCTGTGAGAGATCTTGATGTGTCTCTCCCCTTTAGCCAGATACTCTTCTCTGTGCTTCTATGGCATCTGTGCATATCTCCGCTGTGACAATTGTCATATTGTGACATACTTTTGCTTTCTTCTTCTTCATTTTTATAATCCTGGGGCTAAGCACTGCACTGGACATCTAGGTGCTCTTTACACAGGTATTGAGTGAGTATTGGAGCATCTGTGGACAGCTCTTCCTCCACGCTTCTGTTGTTGCACATTAAACATGCTCATAGTATAACCCTTATCTGATAATGTCTGATTATTGGTTTTCATGTCTGTGTCATCTCTTAACTATAAGCTCAGTGAGGCCAGGGACTGTAATTTTCTTTCCCGTATATTCCACACATGGCATATAGTAGAAGCTACAAAAATTTGCTGATTGAATAAATAAATGAGTGATTATTATTTGACACTATGAGCAAAAACTCCAGTAAACTTTCGAGAGATAAATAACCTCTGTACAGAATCTATAAAGGTTGTGTTTCAAAACCTGTTACTGTCCATTAAAAGCAAGTAGTCTCAGAAGATTTGTAGCTGCATAAAAGTTTTCCCATTATTCTATAATCCGTGTCCAGTAGCTAAAACTCCTGTTGTTTTGTCTAGTTCCCTGTACAATAGATATGGATTCTCTTCTGGGCCTCCCTGAAGTGAACGGCAGCATGTAAACATCCCATAGCTTCAATATATTGATTGAAAAACTGGATACTTCATATGACTTTTATCTTTTTACTACTCATATTCTCTTAAAGGTTATATTTATGTGCAGGACATATTTGCAAAAGTTTTGAGTAGCACTGCTCTTGGGTGGGGATGTGAAAGAAATTTCTTAACCCTCCAGGAAATAATTCTAAAGAAATTGTATTCTGGTACCATAGATCATTGAAAAAGATTATATTTTAGTCAATATCTTGACTCTGGGAAAAATATTTAAGTTGCAAGTTAAAATATTCTATATATGAAAATATTGAGAAAAAATTAATCTCGAAAGTTCATATTCAGAAAATTTAAATAGATTTTAGTGGCACTTTCTTCTTTCATTAATATATAAGTTTTTTTAATGAATAAAAAACAGACAATTACTAAACATCCATAAGGAGATTATTTATCTTAGATTCAAGGAAAATAATCCAGTTTTGAGTTATGAAGTGTGCCTTTATGTCGAAATATAATACTTCTATTCATTTTAAAAAATGAAATTTCTTGAAATATATTTAAAAGTACATTCTTACAAACAAGGTAAATTTTAGGTTAACTAAAGCAGTGGAAATGCAATTACTATTTTAAGTTTGTTTCCTTAATATTAAATCCAAAAATGCAAGTAATTTAAACAATTTGCATTTTTAGTAGGATTATAGTAAAACAGAGTGATTGCCTTAAAGAAACTGAAGAAAACTAAAATATAAGATTAAATAAAAGTAAGTAGCTGTTATATCCTGTCTAAAATGGAAAGCTTTTCTATATTACAATGTGAATTCACTTTTAAATGTGAATCAAAGACAGTGGTGTTGTGAAATTACTATGTTTTATGCTATTTATATTTTTATGTATCAAGAAACTGAAGTCTTTCATAGTGCGGTCACAGGCAGGGGAAAGATACCTTGAGCAGGGTGGATAACACATGTGGATGGTGATCAGTTATAGAAGAGTGTCAGATCTCTATGCACTGGGCTGGAAACTTCAGGGTAGCCTCTTTGATGAAATCCCCAGGGTAGAGTTGGGGGTGGATCCCTCACTCAACCTATGCAGTGTTGCTTGGCCGATGAGAAAACCATGTAATCCAATATATCTTTAAGAAAACCTCTGAATAATTTTTGATATGATTGTAAGAGCAATCTTTATATTAAAGGAGACAGATGAGACATAATCCTATTTACGTGAATGATCATTTCTTATTACACACCTATTTAGCTCCTCCACGCTTTCCTTTGCAACATCCTACAACTCTATTTTGGGTGCCTAAGGGAAAAGAGGATGAGAAATTAACATTCTTGCTTTGTGTTTAGAGAACGCCAGGTGGTTGGTTTGCAAGCGATAAACTCAGCTACTCGATTGTTGTTTTGCCCGTGTCCAAGGAGCTCAGCGTGCTGTCTGCTGAGCAGGTGGCCCACAGACTGGTGGAGCCAAAGGGAAAGAAGTCGCCTGAGGTGTGACTAGGCGGCCCTGGAGGTGGAAAAGGCAAGGAATGGATGACATATTCAGGGTGAATTTCCGGGCCAGAGAGGACAGAATCACAAGCTCTGAAGTTAGTATGTTCTACATATCCTAGGGTGGGTCTCTGTGTCTCTTGGCCTGCCACTCCCTTCCTGTGTCCCTTTAAAATTTCTCCTGTTGTTATGTCAAAGTGAAGGAGGAGATATTATTTATAGAAGATAAGAAGATATTATTTATAGGCTGTTTTATTTCACATACATAATTTGTAGGTTTAAAAGAGAAATAGAGAATGTAGAAGAGAGAAAAACGTTGGTTCCAGAAGAGTTATCTAAAATTGTACCAGTTGGTGACTTTAGAACTACATAGCAAAGCAAGATATTCAATCCTCATTTTGGATTTCTGTTATTTTTAAAACTCTTCAATAGTAATTTTTTGTTTTTGTTTTTGTTTTTTTTTTTCTTACAGGGTCTCTCTCTGTCATCTTGGCCAGAGTGCAGTGGCATCATCACAGCTCACTGCAGCCTTGAAGTTCTGGGCTCAAGCAATCCTCCTACCTCGGCCTCCCAAAGCACTGAGATTACAAGTGTGAGCCACCATCCCTGGCCTTCAATAGTAATTATTGAGAACAACTTCTAGAAAGGAGCATTTTATGTCTAGAAGAAAATGTACTGTGCGTAGAGTCTGTTGTCCAAAATTCTCCATCTGTTTATCTTGCTAATGAGGCATGTGTCTTTACTCTGATACTTGCTTTCTTCATTTTCAAAATGCAATGGCATACTAAATAATTTCTAAGTTCTCTTCAACCTCTTGATAGTCTATGGATATAATAATTTTTGACTAAATTAAATTTTCTTCCTTTTTCCTGTTGGTCTCATCAATGCACAGAGAAAAGGTTTTTAGCATTTAGTCCACAGTGATACATGACATTTGAAGACAAAACGATTCACAAAACTGGAAACTCTTGAATAACTAGACTGTCTACACACAATTGCTTCAGTTGTTTTGAATAGCTTGATATATCAATAAGTTAATCACTTTCTAATTCATTAGGAGGGAGGAGGCTGGGAAATAAAATCCCTGAGATTTAACTAAGTTGGTGCAGTCATGGTGGTGCACTATTCTGATGAGACACTATGGAACATGATTTCAATTAATGCCACGTTCTCTTTTTATTCATAAATACCTGTCTGCAAATGGCTCCCCAGGCTAGAAGTGATCAAACATTCTCTGTGTGGAGCGAGGAGTTTCCCTACATTTTCTCTCTTGATGGTCCCCTTCTATGGCTTAACCTCAGCCAGTCAAAATACCGATCGATGTCACCGTGACAGATATTTTTTCTACCATTATAGTGTCTGTAAATCAAACACCATCAGGGTAGAACAGAAGATATCATGACACTACATCATCCTTTGCAGTTCCACCGGTGTCAAAGAACAATAAGCATTACTTTAAAGGAAAATATTTTTTGAAAATAAATTGAGGCAGTATTTCACAAAGTGGAATTTTGCAGTGCAAAATGTGGTTGGAAATAGAGTTCCTTGTTCCTTGTTAGTTGCTGGGATGCACGCCCCTTCCTTTTTTGGGTTGTCATTGGGCATGGGAAAGAAGGGATGGTACCCAAGTAACTAGGGTGCTCTGGGAAAGACAAGAAGAAAAAAATGACGTTCCTTTCCTGTTTACCAATTAGTAGGGGAAATAAAGTGTGAACCTAAGTAATTCTAATACCAGAAAATGATGTCTAATACTAAAAATGATGTGTTAGGAGACTGGCAGTGCTGTCTGTGCAGCCTGCGGAAGAGAAAACACGATGGCAGCTGGGACTGGCAGAGAAGAGACTTCTTCCTCCCACTGATGAAGAGGGCATTGAGTGGTAAGCATTGCTTTCCAACAGAGTTTTAATATAACAGATTCTTGAAAAGAACATGAATGACCAGGAGGGGCTACAGAGGGAGAGGACAGGGAAGACAGTGAGTCTGTGCAGCTGCCCCCGGGATGAGTGTGGATGAGCCGCTCAGTGGGATTCTAGCTCCGGGGTTTAGGGGGTAAGTGGGATCTGCAGCTAGAGGCGCAGTCGGCATGTGGAAGATGATGTGCTGTAGTAATGAAGTGGGAGTGGCTTGTGCTCAGGTGGTGGTGAGATGCGAAGCCGCTTCTTTCTCCTGGCTTTGATCTCAGGTGCCAGGATGGCACAGCACAGAGCCCTGGTTCTGGTTCTGGAGCCCGACTGTCTGGTTTCAGGTCTCAGCTCTGCCATTTACTACTTATATGCTCTTTGAGCACATTTCTCAACATCTCTGAGTTGTTAGTTTTACCGTCCCTACAACTAGGATGAGGTGGTTGTGAGGAGCCAGTTACCGCTTGCAAAGTAAAGCCTCCAGAACCGTGCCTGGCACAAAGCGAGCACCATTTACCTGACTTCGAGGTCCTGTTTTGCAGCCTGCGTTCAGCCAAATTTTGAGCATGACTTCCTGCCCCACTTGCTTCAATTGTTAGCAGGTGGGGAGAGATGCAGATAGCAAAACTTGAACTTCACATTCATAAGGTGTCTGGATAACTACTCGAAACACTTTGATGTTCCCAGAAAAACATTTTGCCTAGAGTCATTACTAATGTTGGGGCAATGAAATCTCTAGGGCACAGCCAGGAAAACTCCTCCTGTAGACTACAGAAGGATCTAGGATCATTTAAATATCCCTGATTGCAAAGAAGCACAGAGCCTTATATTAAAAAAGGAGAAGAATCTATTAGAATTTGAGAGAAAGCTGATTACAGATGAATGCAGAGAAGGGACTGTTAAGAAGATTAAGGATGCTGGGTCCGAGCTTCCTTTTCCACAGGGATATTCTAATACTGACACGGTCCCAATCAGTAGTACCCAAAGGCGATCCTTACCTCACTGTGCCTCTCCTGCTAAGGAGTGAACTCAGGCATTGGCCAAGGGTAACAATAAATATTAAAACCTTTATTATCAATGTTTGATAGCAGCATGAAACATTTATATTTACGTATTATTTCATTTGCCAGAAAGATGCAGGTGGTTTTAAAAATGCTATTGCTGGGTCATTTTTTAAAAGAAGATCTAATTATCTTCCTACCAATTTCCCTCTGTTAGAGCTGAGCCGAGTGTACTAAACAAAGAAAAACTGCAGTGGAAGAAGGGCCGGGTGATGCTGGCTTACAGCTAAATAATTTGTTCTGAATCAAGGTCGACAGTATAGAGGCTGTTGTGTTTTGCCTCTTGCTTAATTTTCTATTTAACTTTCTTCACAATCTTTCTGTGATTTAGAGAGAAATGCGTGCAGACGTTTTGGCAATTACAAAAGCCATTTTCGAATGATAGAAAGCATTAACATGAGAGCTAAGACATTAAGAATTCCTTCGGCATGGATGTGGCGAGACCTTGTTCCTTATGCAAACGTCTTTGTGTAATAAGAAAATAAAGAGAAACTGGACCCCTCCATCTGCCACTCTTGTCTATGTCGACATAATGACGCTAGTCGTTTAACATATTTTGTTATGAAAAATGTTGGCCATACACAAATATTTTAAAAATACGTACCACAATGGGATTAGGGGAAAACATTCCACCTGTCCAAATCCCTTAGTGGGCTTGAAGAGGTGGCCAGACCTTGGAAAGGGCATTGGTTTTGGAGCACAACAGACCTGGATTTGAATCCCCTTTTATCACTTACTACCTGGGTGATCCTGGCACAGCACTCTTTGAGACTTAATTTCTCTGTCCATAGAATAGAGATAATGACACATACCTTCCTGGGCGATTGTGAAGATTAAATTAAAGATAACATTTATGGAGGCTCTTAGCGTATGTGGCAGACAACAATCTGCTTGTTAAACGGTAGGCGTTTTGCCACTACTGACAATACTTTTGCTTGCTAGTTTTAGAGGTGAAAACAATAAACCCTATTCATTTTGTACATGTGGTTATTCTGTTAGGTCATTTAAAAGTTGCATTTTTGGTACAGAAAGGGTATCTACCTTCTTGACAGTGTTCACGTATTTCCAAAAAGTAAAGAATTTAGTGTTTCAGAAATTCCAGTCTTTCTTGAAGATGTGGGATTGAAGATCTACCTAAATATATAGTTTTAGAGTATACTCTGTGTGTGTATGTTTTACTTCTAACCAACTCTTCTTATATATGTTTAAGTATTTTTTATTCTCACCTGGCTATGTTTCAGTTAAAGTGACCATAGAAAAATTTTTAGACACTGGTTTTAATCTGTTTAATAATCTCTCCCCTTGAGTGCCTGGAGCTCTGACACAATGTAAACCACACATGTAATAAATAATTAAGTACATGTCTTTAAAGGAGCCAAAAATAACACTCCTGCTAATGACTTCTCAAAGTACAAAGAACCATTCAGCCATCCAGTTGAGACACATGGTAATTAAAAATTGAAAGTCATAAGTAATTGAATATTGATTTAATGTTCTTGCCCTGAAGGGCAAGTTGAGGACCCTAACAAATTCATAAAGGAAGGAAAGCCTTCTGCAGGCATGCAAGGGGAAGAACATATGTCTAGAAAGTGCTTGTTGAATTGAATTTGGTTGTGGTCCTTAAGGCTCCAGGTACTTGTCCTGACCAAAGGACATTTTTCAGACTTCCTGTCTTTTCCCGGGCTGGGTCTTATTGTATGGAGCACTTAGTGAAATAGATCAGGTGCTCATCAAAGGGCCCTGGAGGCCAACCTGAAGATCTGGGATGTTTGGGGATGAGGATGTCACCAGAATGAGATAGTAGAAAGTTAGGCTAGCAGTATTTCTATTGCATAGAAAATGTGTTATTGTACTCAATAACGGAAGCAGAAAGAATATAATTTTTAAACAGTTAAAAATAATTTCTTCTGACTATAAAAGATGAATTTATTGTTTCAAATTTGGAAAAATCAAGAAAAGCATAAAAGAAAATTAATTACTCATAACCTTCCTATGCAGTAGCAAAGTCTGTTAATGTCTTGGTGAACTTTCTTCTAGTCTTTTCTTTATCCTTTGCTTATTATTCCTTTACATAATTTTTAGAGAATAAAATATATAAAGAAGAAATGAGAAAAAATTAATTAATAGGCCCATATGTTTACATATATAAAGTGATTTTTATATTCAACAGAATAATCCCAAGGATATAGGAATTTATGAACTATCCTCTATTTGTATAATGCCTTTCATCCAAACCAAAAAATGTATCCATGAGTTGTTTGTTTTTTCACATGGGTGAGCTAGGGACAGGTATTATTATCTGCTGTTTTGCAACAGGGGTCAAGAGTAGAACTTCATCCTACGATTCACATCTGAGAATTCTGTATTGCTGTCTAAATCATCTTTTTTTTTTGGTGGGGGATGGGGTGGGGTGTATATCAGAAAAAATGTAATTTCAACATCATCATTAGGTAGGGATGAAACATAAGACAAATGTTGTATGGCATCATGAAAGTTCAGCCACTGTTGATGATTGGAGATTGTCAGTAGAATTTTGCATAGCTTAATACTTAAGGGATTTCAAATGAATATGTTTATTAATTAATTTTTTTAAAGGTAACTCTATAGAAAAAGAAGAAGAGGATATTGAGATGGTATTGTATATGTTATCTTTTCTCTTATTTGATCTGCTAGATTTTGAATTCTGTTTTTAAAAAAGGCAAAAAAGAAACTGTTCTTTCTGATAGATTATAGTGCCAACCTATTGGAGGAAAACAATCCCTTTTAAATAAAACTGTTGTGGATAAAAATTAAAACTCAGTAAAAGGTGGGAAATTAAGTCTTCTGAGCCCTGAGTGAATTTCTTCTATGTTTGAGGCTAGTGGAGATTTTCCAGTTGCTCAAAACTTTACTTATTAAATTTGCAAACACCCCACACTACCATGTTTTGCAGATTCATATGGAAGATAAAGCACATCTACCCAGACCCTCTTTTGAGGGAAATATGCTTTGTCAGCTTAGGTAAACCATGCTTAAATTTTTGGTTAAATGAATCTTAAGAACTTGTCGATTTAATCTGAACCACAAAGAGAGAGCTCATCATCAGAATTGGAATTTTTCCCAACCCTTGACCTATCAGGAGCCAAATGTGGTGTGATTTCCCTGAAAAAAAAATTCCTCATACATTGAACAAATTAAATTATGGGATTGCCGAATAGTCTATGATAAAAATGTATAAACAATGCAAAGGAAAAAAAAACCTCTTGGGCCTATATTATTTTGATTCTCAACCACTTCAGTGCTACAAGATTATAATGAAATAACTCTTATTGAAAATTTGATGTGATGTACTATAAATAATTTGTGGTTTTAAAATAAAAATAAAACTCGAAGTGAAAAGTGATTTAAGTTGTAGAATTATTTAAGCTCTACTCTAGGCATGTTTTAAAAAACCTGAATTTCTGAAGTTATCTAATTTTTATTTTGTAGCTATACATACAGTTACATTAACTCTGTAAAAGGATTTCCTTTAATTATATCTATTTTATTTTACATTAACAATTAAGTAACAAATATTGGTTAAATGCTCGCTATGTGCAAGGCATTGTGGTAAGTACGACAAGATGTGCAAAATAAATAAAAATTATCTATTTAGGGAGCTTAAGGATTTGCTTAGGGGCACAAGACATTCAAATAGGAAACTATCAGAGACAAAGAAGTTTATAGTGAAGCATTTAACAAGTAAACTTCTGATCAGTATAATAACTGTAATTAGAAAATATGGAAATTATTGATCTCTTTAATAAAGTTTTCTCATTTATTAAAAATAAATAATTAAAACTTGATATATTTTATACCTAGGTATATGGGTAGCAAAACTATATATAGATGTAGATATAGGTGTGTGTGCATGTATGTGCACACATATGTACCTAGTATTTGAAAGGGATATGTAAATATAACATATATATGTGAGTATGCCTATATCTAAATTTGTGTATATAAAATGCCAACGACCGAAAGGAAGAGTGAATCAGAAAAAAAAAAATTTAAATCCTGGGGCATCCTCACTAAAATTCAAGTGGACATGAGCTCTGTGAAACTACAGCAGAAGTTTAAGGAAAGAGGAAGCAGAGATGGAGCAACTGCGTGCAGCAGGAAGCAGCCAGGTAAGAGAAGAAGGTTTGCATGAATCTGAAGCTTCAGTCGCAAGATTACTACTCAAGGTGCACATGATAAACATCAGAAGGATGCTACTGAAAACTTCCTTGCTGACGGGGAGAGTGAATGCCCATAACACAGAGTAAGAAGTGAAGGGCTGAAAGTGATGAGAGAGAAAAGAGATGTGAAGGGCAAAGTCAAGAGATTAAAGCCAGGAAATATTTCTGATGAAAATAGTACAAAATGACTAATTATGTATGAAATGTACAAAGAAAGTCCAGTTATATTAACATATTTGGGCAAATAACTTATTCTTTAATTAAGTTCAAAGAAAAAAGTACTTTATATGTATATAAGCAGAAAAAGGGGTAAAAATCAGGGTGATCCCAGGCTTGTCTTCTGTAATATCAAAGATCAGAAGACAGGGTAACAGCATCCACAGTTGTGAAGGAAAAAGGCTTTGACTCTCAAATTTCATACCCAGACTCATAATTCATGTTTAAGGGCTCCAAAGTTCACCACTCTTGATCCTATTTTGAAAAAAATTTCTTACATCTGTCACTAGTTAGATGAAGCAAAATCAAGAGTTTAAGGATGGGCTGGGCATCATGGAATTGCCTGTAATCCCAGCCTTTTAGAGGCCAAGGCGGGAGGGTTAGTTAAGGCCAGGAATTGGAGACCAGCCTGAGCAACATAGGGAGACCTACTTCTCTACAAAAAATAGAAAAAATTAGCCGGGCGTGGTGGTGCCCTCCGGTAGCCTCAGCTACTTGGGAGGCTGAGGCAGGAGGATTGCTTAAGCCCTGGAGTTGAGGTTGCAGTCAACTATGATGATGCCACTGCACTCTAGCCTGGGCAAGAGAGTGAGATTCTGTCTCAAAAAAAAAAAAAA
>NW_012148930.1:1090204-1099358 GCF_000956105.1 Propithecus coquereli
CAGCAGAGATTGACTTTCTTTTGTAAAGAAGGCAAAGGGCAGTTGCCCAAGGAGGTGGGAAGGAGACTAGGTGTGCTGCCCTGGCCGTGACTTGCTTGCTCTCAAACAGAACAGTTTAGGAGAGTATATATGAAACGCATGGGTCTGGAAATTGATTACCTTAAAACTAAAAAAAAAAATTGCTACATCATTCTTTTAAATGTGTCCTATGGAATCCAGATATCAGAGCAATTTGTTATTCATTATCGTTCATTTAAAAAAATACGTGGAAAAGCTTGTCTTTTAGAGTTGAAATTTAACATTATTTCTCTTCTCATTTAAATCCATCTTTCATCCTTTATGCTCGACAGCTTTTTATTAATCACTCTGGGATGAAAGTGCCTTCCCTGGGGGAGTGCCTGCACTCCTATTTGAAGACCTCATCTTAGAGGTTCACAGTAGGAACGTGAGCTCTACCTGGGGAGACATCTGGTTCCCGTGATGCCTTCTTGAAGGCTGCCAAACACTGCATTGGGATTCGTTAGTTTTGCTTTTACTTTTGGTGGGTTTCATATATTAGAATGAAGGCCAACTAAGGACTACTTATACTTTCTGCAAATTCCCTTGCCTTAGATTTGTAGCTGAAATATCGAAGGAAAAGTTTTTTTTCCCCCTCTTCTACAACTTCAAGGGAGGACAACAGATATTAAATCAACTTATTTATCAGTAGATTGATCTCAGCAGGAATAATATAAGAGGTTGCTAGAGACCATCTTAATTTGAAGCTCCCTTAACCCCGAGTACCTTCCTATTCAGAGCCTTGGTGCCTAAAGTTCTTCAAAAACAGATGCATTGCCCTAGACTAGTAATCACTTCCTGAGTTCGTTTACTGTCAATGTATGTTGCCTTGCTCCACCAATGAAGCGATTGGGGTAAAAGAACCAAGGACAGCTGGGTGTGAAAGAAGTGTTGAAAGAAGAGAGAAAATGTAGATGCAGTGCTCAAGAGGGGAGGGGAGGCCAGACACAAAGCAGTCTGACTTCACGATTTTGCCCCAAACTAACTTTGAACTATTTATTATAAACGAGAAAGCTTAGCATTAGAGTCACTTTTCTATCAGGGAGGGAAATGCAGAGGGACAGGAACAGTCAATGGATTAAACACCCAGGGAAATTTTGGACGTGACTTCCAATATCCGAGAACCAATTTCAGTTAAGCTCTTATGTCAACACATTGGAACAGTTTTATATTTTAATACATTAGGGAGTCCTGGATTGCTTATGTTTTACAATGGGATCTTTGAGAGGGAACTGTATGGATTGTATTTAGAGACAGAAACAATTCGACCATTTCAATTTAAGTGTTTTCCATCTCCGTTGATTTGTCACCTGGTTAAAAGGTAGAAAAGCTCATGCATGCCTGCAATCCTAACTCTCCGGAGCCTGAGGTGGGAGGATCAGGATCGCTTGAGCTGAGGAGTTTGAGGCTGCAGTGAGCTGTGATGAACCCACTGCACTCTAGCCTGGGCGACAGAGCTAGACTCTGTCTCAAAAAAAAACAAACAAAAAGGTAGAAAAGTCAGTGCAAGTTGATAATCTTTAATAATAATTTTTCTCTGAGGGGCACATTTCATGTGTCCCTTTTTTCTTTTATAAATCCTTTTTTTTCAATGACACATAATAATTATACATATTTATGGGGTACATTAGTGATTTTGTTTTTTTTAGAGACAGGGTCTTGCTTTGTTGCCCAGGCTGCATAGGGATGTTTTGATACATACGATGTATAGTGATCAGATCAGGATAATTAGCATATTCATCATCTCAAACATGTATCGTTTCTTTGTGTTGGGAACATTCAATATCCTCCTTCTAGCTATTTGGCCAATCATTTATATTGCCTATATAAAAAGGCCATGTCATACAGCATATGCATACAAAGAGACTACTCTGAAGGCAAACACAGGTTCTCAACAGCTAAGCCTACAGTGAAATTTATTTTAATTCACAGTTCGGTGAGTTGTGACCACAAATGGCCATTAGATCCACATGTCTATAGAGATTCTTTTAAGTGAACTGGGTAACACATAAATTAATTTTTAGCTAGAGCATTAAAATCATAGGATTTTAGAGCTGTAAGGAAAGTTAGATATCTCTTAGCATTGCCAATATTTCTAATTTATATAAAGTAGAAATGAATATGCAGTTGTAAAATTACATCATATATTGGCCAACCTAATTTAATATTGACTATATTAGAATTAGAATATAATCGAATATGTATATAATTTAAAAATGGCCAGGTGCATGGTGGGTTTCGGTGTCCTTGGTTTGAATTCTGGCTGACCTTGCTTTGGAACTTTGACAAGTTACTTTACTTCTGTATGACTCAGTTTCTCTATCTGTAGAATGGGGATGGTAGAAATACTTACCTCATAGAAATGTTGTAAAGAGTAAATAACATCATGCAAATGAAGTGCTTAGCATAGTATCAGACACTGAATATTCAATACACATTATCTAAGTTATTTTTACTTATATGAGAAAAGTAATATGAAGATATACTCAAACATTTTATCTTTTTGCTTGATGCCAAAGGTAAAGAAATATATATTATATTATGTCTAAATAAATGGGTCAGCATAAACTAGAGGCTTGGTTATGCTCAGTGGACTGATATGTATTAACCTGATTATAACAATGTAGTGGCTGTGCTGGAACAAGGCCAAGACTCACTGAGATAAAATTAAGTCTTAAGGTACCAGGCATTCAACTCATATTATATACAGTAATAAAACCTTACATTAATATCTAAAGGTTTTTTAAAAATTTAATATGAATCCATCTTCCTTTCATTTTTTAAATATAAGCCAGGGAGACTATTATAATCATTCTTCATAGAACATTACATTGTAAAGACTTTTTGTAAATGTCCACAGACGTCCTTACATGAGAATGAATCTATTTGAATAAAACCAGTAATCTGAAGGTAATTAAAGTAGTTTTGTAAGGTGCAATAAACATCCATTGTTGGGTCTACAGAGCATTAGTTTATGCTATTGTGAAGAAGATGTCTTTTTAGTCCCTGAGCTGTTTTGAAAAATTTCAGAGCCCACAAGTCTGAAAAAAACAAGGACAAGATAATGACTGAAGACACAATTAATCCCGGTGCCCTGGCATAGTACAAACTGTTACAACAGTCAAAGAAAAAGCTGCGCAGGGGTTATAGAAAGAGAAGTTAATGCATGGTCTTTAACAAAAATAAAAAGCTTAAATGTAGAGTGCTAAATGGAAGGAATGAACAATAGTTGAGGAATGAAAATAGCATAAGACAAGACATTATGTTGTAAGGAAAGGGCAAATGAATTTAAAATGTTTGTAGAAAATATGAAATAAAATTTGTGATGTGTATGCAAAGACGAGATTGCATTTAGGTCAACACTTTTGTTTCTTTAAGGGTGACCTCAGCTGGTGTGTAGGCAAGATTTCAAAAGCCTGTGCCAAACGTCACACATTCCTGACTCAAAATTCTCGCCCACCATGTAAAGGGGCTGCGCATTTCAGCAGCTGCTGGTATAGACTCCGAAGGTCAGCTTTTATCTGGCAGCAACTTCTTATTACTTTCGACTCTTTTCAAACTCCCTTCACAATGATCTATGTTTATGATGACAAACATAAACAAGAATAAACAAGACTCTTCTGGGACTGACTCCTACTCTGAGGTCTCTAAATATGATACCTGATGTTGGAAGTTAAATCTCAGCTTCTAACTATGAAATAGTCAACTTCTCTACCCTGAAGCTGAATGCTCAAGCAGAGAGATTTCAGTTGTCTCTGCTTCCCACTCCTCTTCCCCACAAAACAGATCCAGTCAGCATTTGAAGGAAAAACTCATTTTTTATCTGTGGCTATTTCACATAGAATTTAAAATAGAATAATGGAGTATTCGATCAGCCCCAGTGACCTCTTCCAGACTCCAGGGTGGGTATTTACTGTCTGTTATTTGAACCTACTGTAACTTCAGACAAGGAAGAAGCATCTTCTTGCCCCTGAAGTAAGTTGGGGTGACAACATTTGGTGGGAGCTGGGCTCAATTAAAACAATTCTCCCAGGTGTATGGAATAGACATATTGTTCCAAGTCAAGTATCTTCCCCTAATTCTCACTAACTATGTGCAAAGTATTACACATAAGACACAATTGCATTGACTCACATATCTTGGGGCACTTCTTGCCTGTTTATGTACAGGTCATAGAGGCATCCACTATTCCTTTTAGGCTGAGCACAGTAGTGAATTACAGAGCCATTGAAGAATCAGACATTGTTCTCAAGGCAAATGAGGATGCCTCATCCTAAAGACCTACCATTTGAAACTTCCATCTGCATCATTCACTGAAATCCTTTTCATATATAATACTTATACTTTTTAAAATGAGTCTCTGTGGTTTCTCAGTTATAAGGAATTTATCATCAAAGTAGCAGTGAATCTGAGCTAAAGTTCTAATGCTTGGAATCTGGAATAGGGTTTCCAGATTTAGCAACAGACGAACAAACAACCAAATATACAACAGTAATAAGCCAGTGTGCAGAACATCACGTAAATAATGGTTTTGGTTTTTTTTTAGTTTGCATATGTAATGTACGACAGGGGGGATGTACTTATACTAAAAAATATTCACTGTTTATCAAAAATTCAAATTTAACCAGGTATCCTGTATGTTGCCTGGCAGCCCTATCTTGGACCCATTGTGGATAACAGTTAAGGAAGATTGTGTTTTATAGCTGAAGTCATTGGGGCCCAGGGGGGTGGAATAACTTTTCTTCAGTATGTCAATCAGTTGCTATGTTCGGTTATTTCACTGTGTGGCACTTCTCAGGCACACCTGAGAGGAGTCAGAATTGTCAAAGGCATTTTCACGTGCTCTTCTGATTCTCTCCAAGGAGGCATTTTACCCTGATTTTTCTGTTTTTGCCATATCTTTCATTAAAATACATATTCAGACAACTGCCAATTGGAAAGGTTCTATTAATATTATTTTTTCATTGTGTGTATATTATTGATTTACTGGCTTATTTACTTCTCCCTCACAGAGTGAATCTATATTGGTGGAATTTAAGGCATCAATTCATGAGAGGTGGGAGAAAAAATTGGGGGTTGGGATATGGATTCTTAAAACATTATTAGATTGGGCCAAATTCTGGTAGATCCTAAATATTAATCCCATAAACCCAAAGCTGATGGCTGTATAAAAATCACTTGGGAAACTTAACTGATATAGATCAATAGCAGATTTGCACCTCAGTCCCCTGCTCCCTAGTAGCTTGGGATGGGGGACACAGAATATATACTTTATCCTTGATATTTCATTATAAAAAAATTCAAATACAACCAAGTTGAAAGAATCATAGAGTGAGCACACATATACCTACCACCAGGAGTCTACGATTAACATTTTGCTGTTGTTACTTTATCACATATCTATCCATCTTCCCATCCCTTTTCCATCCATCAGTCGATCTTATCTTTGATATATTTCAACGTAAGTTAAAAACATCAGTACACGTCACTCCTGAACACTTCAGCAGGTATACCATTAACTAGAACTCAATATTTATGTATGATTTTTAAGGTAAAATTATATATAGTGAAAGGCACTTATCTTAAATGTACTGTTTGGTACATTGTGATGACTATGTATACCTGTGTAACCTACAGGCTATGCAGATTATATCTGAGTAGGATACAGAACATTATCATCACCCTAGAAACTTTTCTCATGCCCCATTCGAGAATAGGCAACTACTGTTTTCTTTTTCAGCATAGATTAATTTTGCCTATTCTAGAGCTGCATAGAAAAAGAATCACACATTCTATACTCTCTTGTGTGAGCCTTCTTTCTCTCAGCATAGAGCTTTTGAGATCTACCCATGTAGTGTGCATCAGTGGTTTGTTCCTTTTTATTGCTGAGTAGCATTTAATTTTATGAATATACCATCGATGTTTAGCCATTCACCTGTTGAAGAATACCGAGATGTTTCCAATTTCTGGCTGTTATAAATAATGTCACTATGAATATTCTACTTTATGTCTTATTGTGGACATGTTTTTCCCCTGCCCCTCCCCAGTCCCCTCTCTACATTCCCAGCCTCCACCCCCTCCTTCCAACTCCCATCTCTGGAGTAAACACTCAGAAGTGGAATCAACCAGGTTTGGGAAGCATTTTACTAGTTAAGATATTTTGGAAAACACTGGTTATCATATTGACTACCTACCAGCTTTGTTCTAAGATAAAAATCCAGACCAATTTCAGTTTTTCTCTTGGCTCCTTTTCACTTTGCTCTCAGAGCCCACAGATCTAGATTCTGTCTAAAGTATTAAGACCAGTCTAGGACACTCTGGATCCCTGGAACTTGCTTAGAACAAGTCCCTATTCTATTGTGGGTGTGAGACACCTTTCTTACAGTCAAATGACACCATGAGAATGAATGTGTTGTTGACTTATTTTTCTATTCACTGAGCATGTACTTAGTGGATGCTATTTGCCATGCCCTGGGAATAGACAGCTGAATCAAGGTTGGCTCCTGCTTTCAAACACCTCATAGACTTGTGGAGAAACAGAGAAGACAAATGGCCGTTTCAATGCAATGAGATAAATATTGTGGTAGAGCTAAGTGTAGGGTGTTGTGGGAGTACCTTAAAAATGCGGTTGATTGAAAGTAGAGGGCGTCAAAAATGACTTTCCAGAGGGTATGAAAACTAAATCATGTGATGGGCCCAGGAGCAGTTAAACAGGCAGGCTGTTGTGGGCAGATGGGCTACTAGGAGGTGCTGGGAGAGAGTGTGAGCAGCTTTAAAAGAAGCTAAGTGGTGATAAATGAGGCTAGAGAGAAGACGGGATCCAGATCATGCTTAGTTTTTAGATTAAGTTGAGAGGTTTACTCTACATGTGTAAAGCTTCTGTGCACCTTCATATATACATGTGAGAAATAGGTTACAGACCATCAGTTATTTCTGCATCCATTGTGAAAAACTGAAAACAGCCCCTGTTCCGAGCCTTAAGCATGTGTTTATTCTTCAAATAAGGTTCACGATGAGCATAAAGTATCCTCTTGGTGATGCTGGGTGAAATTTTCTCAACAACAACAACAACAAAAAAGCAAGTGACTCAGTATCAGACCATATTCGAAGGGAAATTTCACAATCTTTGCTAGAACTGGATAACTGCTGACCCTGGCATCCTTAAATTAACCTCTCAGGAAATGCAAGATTTATAAGTTGTGGGCTTTTTTTTTTCCTTCTGAAAAAAGGTCTTAATAATTCAAAGAACTTTTTAATGATTTTAAAAGTGCATGTTAAGTACTTGATGGATTGGATCAATTCAGTCTTTGTAGTGCTGTGTGTTGACATCCTCCTCTCTACATATGGAAATTCGACAGATGTACAGAAATGCTACACAGGATGGGATGTTTCTTTATGGCATTTCCTTGTGCATTTCATTGAAGAAAAGAAATGTGTATATGCACTTTATAGTGAGTCATTAACTATAAAAACAAGCTTATTCACAAACCTGCTTTGATCTGGATTGCCTGTGATTTATCTTTGCTGTCTTAGCATGCCCTGAATACCTGATTGTTATTAACTTCCCAAATATTTACATCACTCTAGATAATCAATGCTTATCACAGTCAATACAGATGTTACAAGATCGTAGAAGAAAGATGGTGTCAGCATAATAACATTTTAATTATTATAGCATGTGTTTTCAACTGTATCTTTTGTTTACAGCATCAGCTAACAAAGCTACTGTGTATATCTAATTCATAGAAAGTATTAAAATGATTGGACATGTAAATTATAGCTTTTCCCACCAAAGACTTAAAGCAATAGTGTGCAACTGCTTGAAGATACTAATGTTTCTTTAATTAATTTAAATCATGCTGGTAAGACTGTATTTTCACTTTCTGTTCCTCCGAGCCTGTACTCTCTGCAGGGTTACTTAGCTGTTATGTAAAACAAATTTGCTTGTGGATATTTTAATGATACAAACTATCTGATTTGGACTAATAGATCAATTCTGTTAATGAATTCACAAGATAGGCTATTATAAGAGAAAATTAACTCTATTTTATTTGTTTGGCAATATTCTGTTTGGTTTGTAAATGTGATTTTCAAGCATTATGCAGCTCATTTTTGTCTATGCTGAATATGAAATACTGGGAAGTGCCGAGAGACCTGAGATATATACTTGTCTGACTCCCTCCCATACATTCACAGCCACTACTGCAGAGTTGAAACTGCATTTTGGAGAACAAATGAGCAGGATCAGTTTGCTGGTGCAACAATGTCTAGCTCTTCTCCAGTAATATCTCACCATCTCCCTTGCAAATGGCACAGCTCTTAAAAGATGTGTTCACATTCACTCTGCTTCTTGAAAGAACACATCAAGCTGTTGCACCAAAGGCAAGAACAGCATGAAAGTTACAGGGCATGGAGGATGCAATAGGAGAATCAACCACATCCACTTCCATTAGCTCATCTTCACCTGAGAGCTAGATGCGGAGGGAAAAGTGATGGCTAATAGTGGAAGGTCTGGCTTTTTTCTTCTGATTTCTATAATGAATGTTTGCTCTGATACAATAAAATGCCCTTGCCCCTTCTCAGGTATGGGGCTGGACAAATTGCAAACTACATTGTCAGTAAGTAAGAAATATCTCAGAGACTCCAATGAAACACTAGAGGAAATATCTGGTAATATAAAAACTCTGGTTATAATGGAAGGAGGCTTGTGGTGATAGCTAAGAATCTCCGTCTTTTGAATCCATTGAAATAAGGGCTCATGGAAAGAGACCATGGCCACATTAGTAAACTGGGGTTCTGGTTTCTGTGTTTAGCAACTGCTTCTGCTGAGGCTTCAGAAAAGGGGCCATTTCTAGAAAGGGTCTCTCATCACTGAGAAAGACTACGAGGTGTGTTTTGCTTTCTAGGGCTCTGCTCTCCAAGGGCCTAACTTGGCTGCACTCTTTCAACCAAACAAGGTCATAGAGACTTTTCTTTTTTCAGTTCGAGACACTAAATATGCTGGACCTCCTCAGAAGGACTAGTGCTACAAGATCTGCAGTCAGTGAAGAGTATCACATGAGGCCTCAATTTTAAAAACAATGTGGAAAACATAAAT
>NW_012148930.1:1100691-1124060 GCF_000956105.1 Propithecus coquereli
TTAATAATTTATTCATTTCTCTAGTGAAATATATAAACTAATTGATTTCTTTATTAGATATAGAACAGATATGGTCTATATGCTACAAACCTCAAGATTTAGAAAAACCACATACTAGTTAGGGGCCTACAGCCCCCCAGTGCAACTCCAGGAGGTGCCATTCACACAGCTACAGTCTGAGCAGTGACCAGTCCTTGGAGTTGTACAAAGTGGCTGCCCTGGGGGTTGGGATGGGGGCCATGGGGAAGGGTATTTTCTGAAATATAAACACTCCCACCCAATCAACTGGTTATTTAATTAATTTAATTTAATTGTTTAGCCATTTCCCACATTCTTTTTGAGGAAATCCCAGTTTATATGGGTGTTCAAAGGTGTTATTGAACCAAAAATTTCTGTAGTCAAACAAGTGTGGGAAACCTGGGATAAACCAATTTCTTCTTTGTAGAATCTCCCATAGTTGTAAAAATGCTAATGTGCATTGTGAATCTGTAAATGAGACCTATAGTAGGCATCACTTCCACAGCCTATTCAACCATGGAAATGTTTTCTGACCAACTTTGCAATACTAGTATTCCAAAGTCTTATTAATCTAGCCATTTTGTGATCATAGATGATCTCGTTGATGGTCCATTTTCATGGATCTGAAAGAAAAGGTGAGGACTCTAGAATGGGAGATAATTCTGAGTGAGAAGCAAGGGGGAAGTGCTCAAATTCTCTGGACTCTATAAAATGAAAATGAGCATTCAATTGTTTTATTCTCAAATCTTTTAAATCTTGCTTTCCTTAATGATTCTATATTCTACTGTAATGATATGCTCACTTATACCTATTTAAAGGAGAATAATAAATGATAAATCCAGGCCAGGTGTGGTGGCTCACACCTGTAATTCTAGCACTTTGGGGGACTGAGGCGGGAGGATTTCTTGAGGCCAGGAGTTTGAGGTTACAGTGAGCTATGATGATGCCACTGCACTGTCGCCCAGGGGACAGAGCAAGACCCTGTCTCAAAAAAAGAGATAAATCCAGTGTGCTGTTATAGAAAATAGAAGCTTTACATTAAGATACACACACACACACATATACATATATATAGTGAATTATGAATAATTTGGATTAATAATAGTTTTCTGCCTGTAGTACTCAGATCAAAGATATCTTTATTCTCTTTTCCTGCCAGGTTTTCCCCTCTTTCCCTGCCTGGTGACAGTAAGTATCCTAAACTGTTTAGAATACTAAAAGGTTGGAAAATGATTTAGAAAACATGGGATTTCAGTTCTTAAGCTTTGGTTGGTTAAACGGAAAAAAGTTGCAAACAACCAGTCATTTTTATCACGTGGACAATGCTGAATCAGAAGCTAGTGGTTACACACGTTGAAAACAATCCCAGGATGTTCAGTTAACCACGGCAGCTTTGACTTTGTATTTCTGCATCAGATCATGATTTTTTTTCAGAGTGGCTTAGAGCTAAACTTTTGTTTTGAACCAATCAGTAGATATGCCAGTTCCCAAATTCCACTATGTGCTTCCTAGTGCAAAGAAATTAATTATTTTATGGTTGCATACTTTCATGATTTTTGTTCTCTCAATCTTAATGGTTAGTTAAGGATAAAACCATTTCTTATCACTTAAAATGCCACACGTGTTTAACAATTTTCTGAATTGTTTTCCTTTGGCATTGTGAAATGAAACCCACATTTTTTTGGAATCACACACCAAACTATTATAAAAATGAAGCGTTAGAAATCAATTCAAATGTTAAATACAAAGGACATCCTTGGCTCATTAAGTAAAAATATCTCATTTAATGAGCAAGAAAGCACTGGAGCACACTGAACCCTGACACAAAGCAAATTATTTAAGTGATAAATTATATTTTATGGGGAGTGTAAAAGTTAATAATACTCAGGGGCATGGTAATAAATGCAGAGGTGTAACTAAGTTCATCGACTGCTTTACTTACAAACATGCCATATGTACTTAGTTACTTGAGATGATCATAAAAAGACAGAACAGAACTCATGCAAAGGTTCATATAGCTACCTTAGTACAATTATTTTGCAGTGCATCTTTTATATCATATTATTTTAAGAGAGTCTCTTTGTTTTTTTCTTTCTGTCTTTTGCAACATTCTGCTTCCTTCATTTTTGTTTTCACT
The DNA here is from genome assembly GCF_000956105.1 of Propithecus coquereli. NCBI lineage: Eukaryota > Metazoa > Chordata > Mammalia > Primates > Indriidae > Propithecus > Propithecus coquereli. Next base: position 1,102,847 of record NW_012148930.1, read on the forward strand.
TTTGGTCAAGTATTTGACCTTGTAGCAGTTAAAGCTGCAGCCTGCTCCTTATCTCTCAGCAGACCTCATAAAATCAGCCATGCATTCATTCATCCTCTCTGGTGCCCCACAAATGACCTCAAACCTCACTTCAAGAGGACCAACATGTCCTGTGAAGAAATGGGTGGGTTAGCTCTTGTGACGGCACCACCCTAGCTCTTTCCTAAGCAAACATTTCTCAGTAGTTGAATAGACCCATAAACAAATGTGGTCAATAACCTCCATCCATGCTTTGCTAAGATTCTCAGAGATCTGTTCGCCAAGCTATCTGCACCCCGCAGCAGGGCAGGGAAGAGTTGTAGCAAATGTCTAGGTAATTACTGGTACAGATTGACTGTAAAGTTGAAAAAAAGGGACTCCTTTTTTTTCCCCAATTTAAATAATACTTTTTTTTTTTTTACTGCTTTGATTCTGCTTTGAAATAACATCTGTTCGTATTTTTACTTGACCCTTGCCTGTTTTTAGATTATGGGCACATTCTAATGCCATATAGTTTTGCATCTGTTGAGGTAGATTTCTAGATGAAAATGCAGCACATTGATGCTACATGAATGATTTTTTTTTCCTGGACTAGGAAAACAATACAGTTTTAGAATCTTTATTCAAAGCTGATTGTAGTTTGTGGGACCACTTTGAGGCTAGTTGAAGAGTGGGAAGTAGCAAATGCCCTAATGTCAGAGCAAACAGGACTAAACAGTGGTGTTTCACACCCATGAGCTTCAAGTATTCTATTTTCTCTGACTGGCTGCTTTTCCTTTTTGTCCATTCAGTAAACTTCAACCGACATTTCAAGCCCAGCTAAGATGTGGACTCTTCTGATCATTCCCTTCTTCTTCAGCTTGAGTTGGTTATTCTTTTTATGCTACTTGTCTTACATATTTTTATTACTGCATTCTTCTTCTTGTATTGCACTTTAGCTATTCATATTTTCAGCTAGGCTGTAAGATTCATGAGTATAGAGACACTGTCTTGGTTACTGTTGGATGTCTCACACCTAGCACAAACTGTGGCCAATACTGATGCAAGAAGGAAAGAAGGATGGATGGAAAGAAGGAAAGAAGACCTTTGTAATCACACAGGAAACCTTTATGCAAAGCTACCCCCTTAGAAAAAGATGCCCCTTCTTCTGGATTGATGGAGCTGTGGGCCAGGGTGTGAGTTTGGCTAGCAGAGAAGTGGTTGAGTTTCTGTCTTTGCTCTTTCTCCCTTTAGACCAAGGAGGAAAGGAATAAAGAGGCAGGAAGAGACAGACAGAGGGTGAGAGATATAGAGATATGTCTGCATTCTCTCCTGGACTATGGCCTCCCTGTGGGAAAAGACTATGACTCTGCAAGTTTGAATTCCTAGAGCCTAGTAGAGTGCCTAGCACATAGCAGCACTTTATACATATTTATTGAATTGAATTATTGATATTTGATGAGATCGGGCACGTTCAGGGTGGTATGGCTGTAGACAAATTATTGATATTTGAGAGATTGTGTCAGATTGCTTTATATGCAGCAGGGAACTGAAAGGGGAGGGATCACAAAGTTGAAAAATGGAGAAAGACTGACACGGCAACTGGAGCAGAGAGAGAGATTGACTTTGGCAACACGATGCCTAACTCTTGGCCTGGACCAGGAGGCTGAGCTCAGAGGCCTAACAACACTGCAGTGAGTGCCAAGGATCGCTGTAGTATTGTAGAAAAATTTTACTAATTTTTTCATGTTTTCTAAAGATAAAACTTATTATTTATATTTTTTAAAATCAAGCAGGACCATCCGTAATCAAAATGGAGAGCCAGTTTCTGAAAAACAACTGCATGTGATGAAATACATGTAAGATATGCATTGTTATCCTAAGATGACGACATTCATTCACGACTGTTCACATTTTGGTTAGTTACTAAGAGGAACTGGATTTATTCTTTAAGAATTTTAAGAGTATCTTTTTTTGGCCTTGATTATAATCATCTTTGAAAGCAAATATACACAGAATTCATGTTGACAGAATAATCTGATCCTTTGAAAGTAACAATTAATCTACCACTTGGGTGCTAGTCCCTTTCTGCTACTTAACTGGGCAACTTAACTCCAGGATTCAATTTACTGAACTCTAAAATGGGTGCAAGAGCTTGTGGTGACCCGAAACACTTACAATAGTAACATCAAAGAATCACTGATTACAGATCACCCTAACAGATACAATAATAATGAAAAAGTTTGAAATACTTTGAGAATTACCAAAATGTGACACAGAGCAAGTGTGCACATGTTGTTGGAAGACTACCACCAATAGACTTGCTTGACACAGAGTTGCCATGAACTTTCCATTTGTAAAAAACAAAATATCTGTAAAGCACAATAAAGTGCAATAAAACAATGTATGTCTATATGTGTTAGATCACTTAATATTATTCCACAGGTCAGTGAGTCCTTGTGAAGTATTTTTCCAGTCTTTTTTTTTTTTTTGTAACAGTTTGGATAGCATTTCCTGCTATGTCTTTAAATATATTAATCTTTTCTTCAATAGTGTCTAATCTGCTATTGATGTAATCTTTCAATTCAGATATTTTAATTTTCAGCACCTTAAGGTTTATTTGGTTCCCTCTTATATCTTCCATTTCCCTCCTAATTATGTTCATATTTTCTCTTAAATGCTTGAACATATTTATAATAGCTGTTTCAGTGTCCTTGTCTGCTGATTTCATCATCTCTGTCATTGGAGGGTCTGCTTTTATTGACTGACTCTTCTCTTGGTTATGGATTACATTTTTCTACATCATTGCATGTCTAATAATTTTTATTGGATGCAAGACATTGTAAATGTTTTTTAATTTAGTACTTAATTTTGGGTCTTCATTTAGATAATGTTAAATTTTATTTTGGCAGGTTGTTGCAGTTCAGCTTGATTCTTTTGTTCTCTGGTTTTGTGCCCCTCAAACTCCAGCCACAACAGCCTTTCTGAACTCCCTTTTTTATCTCCTTAACTCAGAAATATCACTATGATCTGCTTGAGTTCCCCCTCTCTGCACTATAATCCAAAAAGAATGCTTAGATAAAAAGCTGGCACAATCATAGGACTTATCATCTTTGTTTCTTTTGTCTCAGGGACATAGTCTTATGGGTTCTGTTGTCCAAGGTCTGAAAACAGTTGTTTTGTGTATTTTGTTCACTTTTCTAATTTTTTACAGTGGGAAGGCAAGTCTTGTTCCAGTTATCCATTATGGCTTGAAGCAAAAATACGTTCTTCAATTTGGAAAATATAAACTCCTTGAGAGGATTTTCAAACTGCCATGGTTAGTCTGCATATTTAAGAGACATTTTAGGTGTATAAATTATTGTTTTTGTCTTATATATTTCTATGTCCACTTACTAGGGATTAAATCTTCTTTCTATAGGCATCTGGAATCAGGTACTCATTCCAGCTTCTTACCTTCTACTTTTCTTATTAGATTTTCTTGAGCTTTGTGTTAATTCTCACTTTTAGTTACAATGAAAGATCCCTTCTGTATTTGAACAGCATCTGAGTGTTATTCTATAAGTCTTGCAACCTTTGCTATGCAAACTTCTCTGATACTGAAGTACCCTTCTATTTAGCACTCTACATATTTGTGATTTGTTCCTGCATATCAGGTTTGATTGTCCTTAAGTTTTCACCTTATGCTATATTTTGTTCTTGGCCTTCTGAGGAAAGTCTTAAGTCTTGATTCTATCCATAGTCAGAAGGTAGGAATCTCAGTACTATTCTCTTTGCAGGCTTTTAAAGTATAATGGAAGAAATAAGAGACCTGAAGCTGGATAGATGTAGATTTAAATGATACATACATTAGTTAATAGTTGTGTGACTTTTGGAGAATTATACATACTGTAAATATCAGTTTTCTATTCTTGTAAATGTAAGCATTTCATAGGGTTACTGTGAGTACATATTAGGTGTTTAATAAATAGTAGTTCTCTTCTGCTTCCCCTTAAATGACTCACTCTGGTTATGCTGACAGCTATACTTTCTTCAGTCTTATGGGCTAGTAGGTACTTTAATGAGACTGTCTTCTCAACTACTTTGATCATATATTGATTCTTATCCTTCTGTGAGTTTTAAAAGTTCTGTGTGACACCACTGAATCTGTTAGTACAGTGGACATGACAATTGACCCACTAAGTGAAGTCTATTTACTTTTCAAAAACAAAGTCACCTAAGTTTTAGGATCCTATTTGGAAGGTGGATTCCAGACAACCTAGGTAGACCCTTTGTTTACTCAATTTTCCTCTTTTATTTCTAAATTTTTTTTTTATTGCATAAATGCTACTACTCTCATAAGCGTGGTTCTCCAACAAGGTGCTGAGACTGTTAGCGAAAAACAAAACAATTTAATTGTTTCATACCCTACAAGAAACTCAGGGTTTGAGAAGTTGGAAGGGCAAGACCTCACAATGTTCCTTGGTGAAGAGTAAGAATAGTTTATGCCAAAGAAGTGGATGAGGCTGAATACCTAGAAATGCTGAGCTGGGACTCTGACTTCAAAGAGCTTCTATAACAATACGGTCTACTAGACCTTTCTGTGAGAATGGACGTAGTCTATATTTGTTCTGTCCAATGCAGAGGGCATTAGCTAACCATGTGTGGCTATTGAGCACTTGAAATGTGGCTGGGGTGAATGAAGAACTGAATCTCTAATTTTATAATTTAAATCTAACTATACACATGTGGCTAGTGGTTACCATTTCAACAATGTAGCTCCACAGCAATTCTATTTTTTATTATAGGAAGAAGTTTTAAAGGGTCAATATAATTATATACTGATGATCCTATCAACTTTCTATTGTGGATAAGCTACATGTGAAAAAGATGTTTGGACAATGTATAAAACAAGACAAAAATATTTTTGATATTCCATGTGATCGCGTCCTGTTAATACATATTAGAGGGTCTTGAATTAGAAAAAGGACTCAGGTCGTGTTGCTTTGCACCATAGAGTTAGGGGCATCCAAATTTTTAAGAGCGATAAATGCCCAGGAGGGATTGTTGTTTTACTCTGCCACTGATTTGTGCACCTCCATCCTTTCCCGCTTTTCCTACCTAACATAAGTACTTTCGGGCTAAATTACGTTATTGTAAACCCCTTAGGAAAAATGGAGAGGATCTGTGATACGCTAAAAAGCCATGTTTAGAATGTATCACCCGAGGGGAAAACGTCCTCCTTGTCATTGCATTCTTTTAAATCAATTTTCAAAAAAAGTAATTTCCATAACATTTTTGAATAAGATTGAATAATATTTTCAATCACTTTCATGTATTATCTCATTTATTCCTTTTAATAGTCCTATGAGAAAGTAGAGTGAGTGTTATTATTTCTGCTTTATAGACATGACTATTGGACTTTCAGAGAAGTTCTGTGACTTGCTCTTGGTCACTGAGGATTTGAGCCCAAACACTTTTACTCATTGTCCTTTCTTTCTCCCAATATGTGAGTTATGCTAGTTAACGAGGCCACTTGATTTTTCAAATCGATAACTGGTTCTTTCAGTATCTACAAAACATGACTTCAAACTTGTGTGGCCTCATCCTTATAATTTCTATACTTCAAATGGGAGAAAACTTCGATTCATGTCAGATATTTAAAATTAATGGTACACTCATATTTTATTTAATAAATATTAATGATTGGATTTGGCAGAGGGCAGGGAGCTATTTTAGACCTTTACTGTAAAGAGGATCATTATCACATCCCAAAATTTGATTTCTAGAGTGCTTATTTATCAATATTTATTTGACACTTCGGTGGGTTCTAATTATGCTTTCCAGCTCACCCTGCAGAACACCTTTCAGACAGTGTCGTTCCAGCTAAGTGTGTTCTGGAGTGCACTTATTTAGCAATGTTGTCCTTCAGCACAAGTCTTGCTCCATCTTTGAGATATGACTTGATTGTCAGTGCTTTTTTCTGTCGGCACATGATACAATAGAAATCCTAAATCAATAACACTTTTTATTCTTACACAATCGATGCATAACAGCCTTCTTCACACTGAGGTTTAATGTGTTGTAAATTAATTAGCTGGAATGAATACAGGGTCAATGGGCCTTGGCATGAGCGGGATGTGATGTTAGTGTTCCGTTTCCTCCTCCTCTTCTCAGCAGGCCCAATGTCTTTCGTGCAGGCCAGTTGTGCCATCTTCTGCAACAAACTCCCTTAGGAGCAGTTAATGCCCTCTAGGGATTGATCGATAGAAAAAAAATTTGTCTTACCATAAATTTGTTAAACATTTTATACCTCCCAGGCCAAAAAAAGAGACACTTTTATTTGTAAAACATTAAGTGACATTTTTTTTCTTGAGAACATTTAATTGGAATTTGGAATTGCCAACGTGAATAACACATTTTCTCTTAATTCAAAGTATCTAAAAAGATTTGTGTGAATACACGTAGGTTTTATTATCTACCACTTCCTTTTGGAAATGAGAACAGTCGTTTATTTTCTAGGATTCAGTTCACAAACAATGACTTCATCTGTCCCATAATCTAAATGTGAGCATGATGGCAATCCCATTTCAAATGACATAAAATCAGGTACGGTAAAGTGGATTTTCCATCAGAAGCAGAGCAATTAAAAAGCAGGAATTCACTAAGTTTTAAAGTACTCAATTTTCTATTTTCTTTAAAATAAGAATAGGAGAGGCAAACTCCATTATAGTTTTGAGGGTAGCTCTGCTATTAGTAACTATAGAAACAAGGTAACTAGGTAGAATGAGAGAGAAAGAGGGAGAGAGGGAGGGAGAGAGAAATAGAATATAAATAGAGGAAAGAAAACCACAAACCTAGCCTAATGCTTAAATGCTAATATTATGATTTAGGGACCAGTGAATTGGTCTATGTCTTTGCTAGTTTGTCAGAATGAACACTTCATTGTTAGTGCCTGGCTTTGCTGGGATTTAGGCATATAACGTAGCACCCAAACAAAATGAATACGACCGTCTTCAAAGAGGAGGTAGTGAAGAACAGAGATATAAATACACAAGCACCAAATTGCAGGAAGCATATAGGGTCAGCTTCACGATTTTTTGCAGAAGCCATTTCCCTTCTTGTCAAGTTAAGGGATGGAGAGTGGAACCAAAGCTACTTTACTTCCCTTGACAACGAGGTCAACACCACTTGCAAATCCGACCTCCTCCCATCGCAGCTGTAAGTGTCAAAGGTCGGGGGGCTCAGTGAGATGCTGAAATCATACGAGACAGAGCACATTTTCCAACCTCCAACTTGCCACATGCCTGGTGGAAATGCCTCTGATCTTAGTTTAAGTTCCCCAGGATTATTTTCAGCTTAGACTTTAACCCCACATCTGTCCTGGATCATCAGAGCGTATCACAGTGTCGCCAGGTCTTTACAAACAAATACCCTAACAACCAAGCTGGATGCTCTACATGGGGTAGCCTTTAGAGTCAGTGGAGTGCGATTTCTTGCTAGTCAAGAGCCTTAGAGGATGGTGCAGGTATAAAATATAGCCTCCGTGCCTCTATGTCTCAGAGATAAATTATGGGATGTCCCAACAGATGTAATTGCTAAAACCTAAGCTTTCATAAAAAAGGGAGCCTTACATTTTCAATGCATCATCATCTTGGGCTACTTAACAGAATGCCAAGGAGGTCAATGTATGCCAAATAGCAACCGGTGTACAGAAGCAACCTAATAATTTCAGTTTTCCAGTTTGAAATTACATATGCTAAGAGGCAGCATCATACAATAATGGTTAACAGCAGCGGTTGGCACCACAGCCAGGAGTCAAATCCAGCCAGCCACCTACCTGCTTTTGTAAATGAAGTTTTATGCATGTAGCCACCCCTGTTAATTTACATATCGTCTATGTCTGCTTTTCCACTGCTATGCGGAATTGAATAGTTGTGAACGGCAAAGCTGAAAATATTCACTCTTCAGTTCTTTAATGAGACAGTTTGCTGACTCCCTTCACAAAGTGTGTCACTGAGTCACAGTATCTGTATTTGAATTCTGAATTCAGCATTTCTATTGCCTGTGGTACTTGGATTAGATATGCATTATGCCTCAATTTTCTAATCTATAAAATGGGCATACTAATAGAAATTTCTTTTTAGGTTGCTATGGAGATTACATGAGATAATGAATATTATTTTAGGAGTCTACTGGGCATGAAGTAATCAGTCCTCTTCTTCTGCTCCCATATTCTCAGACTTCCCAGAAAGGGTTCTAGAGCCCTAATAAAATCATATTTGTTTGTTATTGTGCAGAGGGCAACTTTATTTTTTTCTAAGAATATTAAATTTGTAGATACCAAGACTCTTAGTTCTTAAAAACCTACATATAAGTAGCTTACTCCTGTTACACAGAATAAGCTACAAGAACATCAGTCACCCACGGGATTGTCATTTATTATTTTAAATCTCTAGTGTTACTCAGATTTTGGCACCAAATTTGGTTCATGAAGAAATTCACTCATTTGTTCTTAAAATACCGTGGAAGGTGGTAAAAGCAAGTCCCAATTATTCTACCTGGCAGAGTTACAGGGTGAGGCAGACAAAAGAAACGTGGTCAATGAACTGCTCATTCTGAGAGAGCCGTGTCCACGTCTTTGAACTCTTAGCTTTCTGTTCTTTCAAACAGAGCAGGGCTTGGTATCCTACCACCCTGGAGACCAAGGAGTCCCAGGGAATGTGTTCAGTGGCCGCTGGCCAGTTGTACTAGAAAATATTGCCAGGTCGATACAGTACGTTTCCCCGGTTTGACACCCCTTCCTCTTCCTGGCGCCCCCTCTCCTTGCTCCCTTGGCTGTTCTCAAGTCCCTAAAGCACGTGTCCCTCAGATCTGGCCACCTCCAAAGTCACTCATGTTCCAAATGATCGTTCCTCCCATGCTGCCACCAGCCCCTGAGCAAAACTCCTTTTGGTTTCAGACCCATCTATCAATAATCAAGTCAGAAATTGAGCTGAACAAAGTAACTCCTTCCCAAGGAATATTTGTATTTTAAAAGGAGAATATTTAATGTCAATGAAACTGATTAGTGAGGTGTTTCTTAGCAAAGGGGCCTTCCTTGTGCTTCTTGCTTTCTCTGGCTCAACTGCCTCTTTCCCCAAAACCACTTTGGATCTTTTCATGTTTAAAAGCACCTATCAATTTAGAAGCATTTAGAAGAGAGTGAGTCTAAGCTGGTACCTCTGAGAAAAGAGAAATTGAACTCTTTGACTCGTTACACTACTAACCATGGGTTCTCCTTTTGAGCTTTCACTCCTTTATTCTCTGTCTTTCCTCCTTTCCTGTATAGGCTCATGCCTACCAGCTATGAGACAGTTAGCAAAGCTGTCTGCGTGCTCCAAAGTTTGCGCAGTATCTGCGAGCGTTGCTTCATTTACCAGCACTGCTTACAGTGAAGTGTATCTTTGCTGCCTAGTGAACTTTTGACAAATGGTTTCCGTATTTCATATCCCATTTTCCACAATTCCCATACTCCATATTCGCGGTGGACAACTTTATGAGAACTGGTAAGGTCTGATCAAGGTGACCAGTGGACGGGGAGGAATGTTGTTAATCCCTACAGGGGATCCAGGGAGTTTTGTGCTGATACCGGGGCTTCCTGCTCCCTTGTGAAGGCTCAGGGCTTACTGCAAGCGTGTGAGTGACGGCAGCTCTAGGGGAGGTCGCCTAGGTCTGTGGGTAGATCTATGTGATACTAAAAAGATTGCTTCTTGGGGGTGTTCAAGCTTTTGAATAATGAGTTCTGTGGGAAGAATTCCACATTCTTACCTGCATTTTTATACAGATGATCAAACATAATCATTAGAATGTGGATTTTAGAAGTATTAATAATATAAAGGTAGTCAAAAGCAATCTAATAAAATTAATTTAGTTGAACAGATGTCTACAGATACAGTCCTGTTGTTGGTCATTGATTAGTTTTTCAGTGAGTAAATACGAATGCTTTATTCTCTTCTATACAGTTCACAAACACTTACTGAGCTCCTACTGTGAACAGATGATGTTTTAGATACTTCAGAGACAGCAGTAAACAAGAGAGACAAGGACTCTGTTCTCACTGAGCTTACCATTCCAGCACGTGTGTTGGGGTGGGGAGAAGGCTGCCAAAAGCTGTGAAGGGTCTGAGATTTTGCCCTACTTGCAAGCTAACAAATTGGCCTGCTATAGTTTCATGACTTCTGGGTTCTCTAAAGTATATTATTCACAGCAATGCAGTAGCCAAGTAGCCATAGCTTTCCTTGTGCTGGTACACTGAACCCCAATTCTCACAGGGCAATGTGAAGAGGGCCCAGAAACACCTGCACATGCAGTGAGTTATGTTATAGGAGGGGGGCTTTAAGCTTAGGAACCCAAATATTTTATAATGGGCAGTAAGCATGTCAATCTTTTAGGAAGACACTAATTCTCTCCTCTTGTCTGTAAGTAAACCTGCCCTTTGCCCTGGCAGGAGACTCTGTTTTTAATTTCAAAATTTATTTACCATGTAAACATTCTTGAAAAGATTATAGTGCCTGTATTGGAAAGATGTGAAGAAACATGAGAGATCTTTCAACAGTGAATAGCAATGAGATAGTTATTAATACTAGTTGTTAAATTAGTTTTTATTACAATTACCGTGATAGTAACATGGAGGAAACATTACTTATTCCACATGACCATTCACCTTTGGGAAAACCTAGGCCTCAATGTTTAGCCCTCTGTGATATAAATTTCCTATAAGCTGCATATGAGAATAGTTTTGAGGAACAATAAATACACTGATTATAAAATATGGCAAATGCTTGATATGTAACCTTAGATTTGATGAGAGGAAAGAGGAAAACATAATGTAATATCAGTCCAAAAATGAATTTGCTTTTCTATTCTTTTCCATTTCCCCCCATAATTTTGGTAAAATATACAAAACTGTATATTGACCTAAATGAATGGATAAAATATCACTTAAATTACTAATACTTTAGCTCATTTCACATTTGTTGTATGGGTTCACTCACCTTATATTTTATACAGTATTTAACATTTATTTTAGAGAAAAAGTTAGCAATATGACTTTTCGTTAATGCTTGCTAGTGAATATTTGCCAATGAAGTAAACCATTTAAATATTAACTTCAGTAAAAAATAGCATGAAGACAAATCAATGGGGCCAAGAAAAACTATTGTCATTATTCTTTAGCTTCTAGAGACACATTGTTGCATAAAAAGGTTATGCCAAATTTCAAAAGCAACATAGTATAGTGGGAAAGACTCGAGACTCTGGAGCCAGCATGCCTGGGGTGGGTCTGAATCCCAGCTCTGGTACTTACTGTGTTTGTGAGCATGGGCAAGCTATCAGAGGCTCATCTTCTCTATTGAGAAAGTGGAGATAATAAAAGTACACATCTCATAGAGTTGGTGGTGGTGTAGGGGGGAGCATTGAACGAATTAATACATATGAAATGCTTGAAAAACCTGGTACACAGCAATACTATGCAATTGTTAGCTATTGCTATTACTATCTCATTAGCCACCTGACCTGTGATTCATCTCTTATACCACGGTCCTCAGATTCTCAGGGTATGCAGGGGCAGGGGGCTAGTGCTTCTGAGGCATGTCTGCAGGAGACCCTAGAATATTGCCCTCCATAGCAGGACTTAAAAGAAATCACTACTCTGATGGAAATGTTTTGCTTGATTTTGTCAGAAGATCTGGTATTGCTGAATGCTTTGTGAAAATATGCCAAAGAAATATCTTCAAATCATATTTTCCTTGCCCACTGTTCCTTGTCAACATATATAATAAGTATTTCTGACTTTCATAGCATTTGCCAATTTTCCAACTAAACTGCTCAAATTGATTAGCTAGAGTGACTACTTTCAGTGAAGTAAGAATTCATGTTTTAAGCAACTTACAGCGTTGTACTCAATGCTGGTCATTCCCTTTTCTGAATCTTGAAGCACATGCATTACATTCCAGGGCCACAGACACTTGAGGCTGGAAGCTCCTTTATCTCCCGTGCTGTTGCATTAGTGTTACATATTTACTTAATAAGAAAGGCTGGCGTCCTGATTCTAGAATCTCTCCCATTCTGCCTAACACACATCACATCAGTCCTCCCCTGGTGGCCCTGCTCTTGCCAATTTTCTCCTCCCTATGTCATTTTCCATACTTTAAATATTTTCTTAAGCCTCCCTTAGTTTGGTTAGATTTACTCCCAATGCACCTCACCTATTTCTGACCTTCTCTGTAGAGTTACTGGAAAATTTCTTACTACCTTGTGCTCTGAGTTAACCATGGGAAAATATAACCCCATCGATTTCTTAAAAAGTCATTTTTCTTGGAAGGGGAATAGGTGATTACACTTCAACAACAATAACAGGACACTGTACGGAAAAAGAATGGAGAAGGCTGAAAACTTGTTGAATGATGAAGGATTAAGATAAACTAATGTATCCCTAAGTGCTAACAGTTTGAAGCAGGCCCTCCTTCCCCAAAAGACTTTGATCTGTCTCTAGGGTACTCGTGCTAAGTGGAAATTTCAGTGGACAGTCTCTTCAGCGTGACCCTCCTGGGAACCACTGGTGTTAAAACACAAAGAAAAGCGACTTGACCATTCAGGAAAGAACAAAACAAAACAAAAACAACAAACAAACAAACAAAACCCAGAAACGAAAGTGAGTTTAACATTGTGTATCCACAAGATATATAGTACTTATTTCCCCAGTTTTCTTCCTCCCACAGACAGCTACAGTCATTTAAATACTAATTTGCACATTTACTAATGCTGTGTTGATGCTTTTTCTTATTAGCAATACATTTGTGATGGATGGAAGCCCTTTGAAGAATTTCAGGCTATGCCAAAAATCCAACTAGATCCATTCAAGGAATTTGTGGCTAAAACGAGTTTGAAATCATCAGCAAACTCTGGGTAATCACGCTGTGTCTCTCGACCAGATTTCCCAGTTCCCAGGTCAGTTAGAGCCATTATTAAAACACCCACTTTGTTCGACAAACAAGTTTCCTCTAGCAGAGGATTTTAAAAGGATGCTCGGGAATCAGTTTGAAAAGGCCTGTGTCTGAGCACCGGTCACCAGCACGCTCCAGGTGACTGAGCACTGGGCAGGTGAAGGTGTCCCGTTGCTCTCAACTGCTCCCAACCAGAGCCACTAACATATCAAAGAAGGAACCTAGAAGACTCAAGGTTGCTGGCAGGAAGAGAAGGCCACAGAAGGCAGAGCAAGCGCTGAGCGGCTGCACGCAGTGGCCGGTGACAGTCGCCTTCCAGGGGGTCCCCTGCACGGAGGTAACGTGATATCTTAACCAGCACATTTTAAAGCCAGGCGCCTAGGAAAGAAACATGTCAGAGCAGATTGGTGTTATTTGTAAGGGAGCGTGTGTTTGTCTTGTGCATCGGAAGGAGGGGAGCAGGTGTCCGTTCCCGGCCAGCGCACCTTAGTGCACGATAAGAGGCCGAGGCGGAATTTCCCACGGCCACGCGGGATTTTTGATGCTGCAAAGGGAACATAACCATCCGGATTGGGTGTACAATGCCATCCCTTCCCAATGTGTGTGCATGGTTGTTTGCAAAGTAAACTGTTCTCCGGGTGCGGGATTCATGAGCAATCTTTGGGTTGAGCCAGGCCCTGTTAGACAAAGAATAACAGCTCAATAAATAGAAATTGTGCACCACGGTAAGATTAACACAAAGCAACCACAAAGTTGATGTAAGATCTGCTGCGAAGGAAAAGATATGCCCCCCCCCATTTTTAAAGAGTAAGAACATGAATTTGTCAATAATAAATTAATAACCCTCATGTAAGAGAGTTGTCAATATGAGAGATTCTATTTCCCATGTTCAGTAATAAAGCTACCTATTATTTTGGTAAGAAATGCCTAAATTGAAATTCCAAAGGGTATTATGAAGTTGAATTAAAAAGGTAATGGATTTTTTAATAAGTTCTGGGTCAAGATGTATTATCAAGCTGTTTTCCATAGGGCATAGAATATACCATCTATCCTTTTAATAATACCAGATCTAGTCCTCCTTCCAGCAGCCAGCTGAGGCTGCTTGTCTATTATAGTCTCTCCCACCATCCCTAACAATGAACAGATAACTAGATGGCCTATGGAACATTTTAAATAGAACTGTCTCCTAGAGAAACTGTTACTAGCAGAGACAGGTTCGATCCAGGCCTGGATAACCTGCTTTGGGAAAGAGTGGATCAATATTGTTTGGGAGTAAATAGTAGAGGTAAATATTATGATGAATTAAGTAAATCATAAAACAAATGTTCTATGCACTGAGATGCAGCCTTGGTCCACTTGATTGCTCGAACCAGGACTGTGCAAAGGATAATTCTATGTGCTTTGAAATTCAGAGGGCTTTTAAAAAACAATTTTAATTATATAAACCATAGATTAGCCAAGAAAGCACTATGTCTGCAAATCCTCAAAGATTGGCAAAGAATTCAACCATGTATTTTAAAAGTGGTCTGTATATTCTACGTTGTAGATAAGTTTTCTTCTTTCCCAGTTTATGGCATGGGTCCAAAGTCAAAGCTATATCTTTAAGCCGTTCTTTCTGTCACTCCTAATTGTCTGACTTTCCCACACTCTGTAAACCCAGCTTCTGTGTGCTCTCGTAGAACATGCCCTCGCAGGTACCCACATTTTTCCTCACATCTCTGCTGGGTCCTGGAGACATGGACATTTCTATATGTAGCAATGGAGAAAGGCGTTGGTAGTAAGCCATTGACTACAAGGTAGCTGAACTCAACAGAAATAAATATACCCTCAGTGAAAAAGTAAATTATTGAGTGATACATAGACAGATAAAGCTGCCTTATTACATGTTTAGATACCCTGTGGTCAGGGACTAGTTAGTAGAGGATGTTGCCATTGCTTTCTTCATTGTTGCATTCACTTTAAATGTTTTTAGATTGATGTAGGAATTTACTTTATACTGTAACTTAATATTGGAAGTTTTAAATTCATTGTTACAAATTGTCTTCTGTTTTCTATATTTTCTATAAAACAAAGATCTCAGTAAGATAAAAGGATGCCTGCCTCTTTCATTGTGGACACATGTAAAGAGAGTGGGTCTGGAAAACAAATTTATACTTTTTCTGGATATAGGAAACACTATAGGACATTTAATGAGTTCAAGGTCCTCTTGCCCTCATTCTGCCTCCTGTTCATGCAGACCGTTGGCAACGCAGAGGTAGTTGGGTGGTGACGCATTATTAGATGAATCTGCTTCAAATCTGAAGATTTACGAAAACTCTGAATGACAGACAAAAATACACACTTCCCTTTTAGAACGGGTGAGATTAATATTCAGCAGTCGCAATGTATCATTAAAGGGAGAAATGAAATGGACTGTTTATGCAGGCACAAGGAGTTGGTTTAATATTACAATAGACATGAAAGTCTGTGGCAAAATTTTTAAATTTTGCTCAGGGGTTTCAAGCCCCTCTGAGGTGCTCTCACAAGTATAACCCCATTTGCCATTTTTATGCATGTCGTGAACTTGTTTACCAGCTGTGTTCATGGAAGATGCTCAAATGTCTCTCGATGCTGCTCATCTCCCTGTGTGTATCTTTATGTACTATATGCCCTCATTAATTTTGGAAAGAATTTTAAAGAATGCTCAAGTAACACTTCCAATTAGTAGCCGATTCTTTTTTTTTTTTTTTTTTTAGGTGTTGGAGTGCAAAGCTTATTGAAACAACCCCCAGATGGTTGAATGTTATTCTAAAACAGTCCCAGATAAGAAAAAGTCTAACTGATGTCTAGAGGTCTCAATAAACCTTCTCAATCAGTTAAAATTCTATCCCTGCTCCCTTCACAACATCTCTGAGTCCCAGCTTTGAGTTCTGTTCCTCATCTCTAAACTTTAGACCTTGGGCAAATCCACTGGTTTCATTTTTGCTAAAACTTCAACGACTTATGTGTTTTATTGTCAGACAGTAGTAGTCAGGCTGAATTTGTATCAGCCCCTTTTTTCCCCCAGATGAAGTTTATGATAATTTTGCAAGGGCAGGGTTGGGGAGGCTCTGTGTCATGTGGATGCTGTGTATAGGATGCTGCTGAGAAAGGAGGAGGAAAGAGCACTTCTGTAATAAAGAGATAGTTACGAATCATTTCTGTTCTATATTTCTGGGAAGCTTCCTGGAATTTAGTAGGTTAAGTACAAGAACTGGGTTTCCTGGTACACAGTATGCAACGAAGGCCTTCAGGGAGGGAATTATGGAGGGTCTAGGGTACGCAAAGATGACTGAGAGTTAAGAAATGAATATTTGAGACTAAGGGAGTAAATTATAAGTTGTCTTGCTGCTGCTGTTCGTCCCTCTCTCCCATGATGATGGGCATCCTTTTATTTTCAAGTCTTTTCCTCACCAGGGCATGCTGACCTCAAGGTGTCTACCTTGGGGTCTCTATTCCCAAGCAGCCCACCACCTCTCCACTTACAGGAGGCTCAGCACTGGGGCCCCCAGAGGGAGACAGCAGATTTTTCTTCCCCTTTTGGCCCTTGCCTTGCTACTGCTCCCTAGAGACCATGGCTGCCCATTTTGTCCTGCCCGCTCGTCAACCACAGCCCACGAACCATCCCCCTTCAATATTTATGGGGGTGACACTTTTGCTTTCCTTCAAAAAAGCCCATTTGCTACATGAAAAAGTAACTCAAATTATGAGGAACATTAGGGGGAGCCACAAAGGCTATTTTCCTATTTCAGGTAAAGAATATTTTGTGGACACAAAATTGAGCAACGCAGACATTTTACTAAGAGGGGAATTCCCTTTTTAAGTCTGTTCCATTCTTTATGGATAAACCAAGGGGAAATCTGCAGTTTCTTGTTAGTATGATTTAAGACCTTTCTCACTCTTACTGATATACTGTTTTATTTATTTATTTTAAATTTCAGAATATTATGGGGGTGCAAACATTTTGGCTACATATATTGCCTTTGCATCACCCAAGCCAGAGCTACAAGTGTGCCCATCCCCCAGACAGTATGAATTTACCCTTCCCCTCTCCCCACCTCCCACCTGCCTGGCACCCAATGGATACTACTTCCATGTGAGAGTATACCTTTTTAATAAAAAGAGTAGACCTCAGGCTCAAAGTCCTATCTTTGGTAATACCTGTCCCACTCTGGTCGGGCTGCAAGACAAGGCTCTCAGTGATATGAATTTCAAGTTAGAAATGAAAGGAGAACAAAATCTTAAGTGTCTTGGTGAAAAAAGATTTCACCTCTTTACATTAGGGCCAGTCCCAGTTAAAGAGAAGATCCAAAGGGAAGGGGCTCTCTCATTCTTGTGTCTGTGATTTCATCCGATCCCGAAAAAATTAGAGGCTCTGTGGGGAAGGACCAGCAAGGAAATAGGGAACAGAGTGAG
Source organism: Propithecus coquereli (assembly GCF_000956105.1). Taxonomy (NCBI): domain Eukaryota; kingdom Metazoa; phylum Chordata; class Mammalia; order Primates; family Indriidae; genus Propithecus; species Propithecus coquereli. The sequence continues at coordinate 1,120,243 of NW_012148930.1, forward strand.
TGTAGCGTGCTACTTAACACGAGGACATTTTCAGAGAAAATCGTGAGGGTAGCTCTGGGTGAAGTTCTTTGTGTTGATTTGTAAGTTATTAAGGTAAAACCATTTTTCCCTCCTGAAATTCCTCAAAAATCAGTTGGTTAAAATACAGATCATGTTCTAGAAGGAAGTTTATAGGGACGTAAAATGCTGAGACAACCAGAAATCCCACATTTTAGATGTCAGGGCATTTGATTCATTCCTGTTAAGGCTTAGACATCAATAAATAAAATCCTGGCTGATTGAATGTGTAACCTTATAAATTTAAGTGCTCCTTACTCTGAAGATCTGCAGTTCTTCTTTTTAAAAAATCTTTTAAAGAAACTGAGACTCCCCTGAGTTTCTTGACTCTAGATAAAGTCCACGGGCAATCCAGGTTCTAGCTTTCACTCTCTACATGTTAAATTTATAACAACTTTATGTTGTGGGTGAATCTATGAATAATACAGTTTGGGGATTCAGAATTTATGAATGAACAGACAGCTTTGAACTCCTTCTGGAGCAGGCGCCATATGCCATTCAAAGGTAATTTCCCTTAGATTTACATTTCATTTACTCAACTTGTGCCTCTCCTGCCAAGTGCTGGGTCAGGCCTTGGAAGGAACATAACAGCGCAGAGCAGTCCCCAGAAAGAACAATAAAGCTGACAGACAGTAGCCTCCTCAATAAATCACACATTCCACGGAGAGAAGTTGACTGTCAAGTCTATGCATCAGAAAAAGAAATGTGGGGGGTGGGAAAGAAAACAATAGTAAGAAACTTGCCAGGACTCAGTGAATGAGAAAAACGAATCATAAGAAAACCTGGCAGAAAATAAAAATTATCTGATTGTCTGAAGCAAAATTTTTAAGAAATAAGTTTTGTTAAACAGTTCTGCAGAAAAATGAGAATGAGAATTATTGTGCATAATGATAAGAAAATAGACACAACCAATCTAAGTTTTAAAAACGTCAAGGTCAGGCCTTTTCAAACAAGGCGGAATTGAATAGAACGATGAACGTATGTGGGGTTTAGGAGGTCAGAGATTAGAAGGCGACAGGTACACACACATTCCAAAGCAGGATGGGTTATATTCTCTTCTTCCATTTTTTATCAGAGGAATTCCCACTTCATCCAGGTTTTGTGGGGTTTGAAGGTGGAAAGATGTAGCGCAGGTCTCTTTAAGGAAAAAAAATTATGAATAGACAATTAGGCATGGAGCCTTAGAAAGTGGCCATGAAACTGAGAAGTTCCATTGCGTAAATTTTATTAGCCACACAGTCAATCCACCTCTGGTTCCCTCTGGAGACACACGCCTTACGTGACCAGGGAGATAGGTGAGCTTTGGGCTGCTGCTTCGGGCAAGTGGCCCATGATTCATCTCCTTGCGTGGGTTGACTTGGGTCGCTCTATCCTCATCATTAGAAAGGTGAGCTAGAGAGTTGTCATTAAGGAGTGGGCTTAGGGGGTAAAGCAGTTATTTCTGGGTAAAGTAATGATTATTGTAGTATTACTGTGTTTCAGAAGTATAGGGGAGCAGTGAAACCACTTCTTTTGTGTCTTGAATGGCTAGACATGCAAGACACTGGGCTGGGTACTTGAGAGACAAAGATGAAGAATGAATGATGAATGAGACTTGGTCTCTGCTCTCAGAAAGCTCATAACTTGGGGATGGAAGAAGCTGGGGGTTGGGAAGAGAAAAGCAGAAGGAACCCAGAGTATCTTACCAGGGATATTGCACATGGGATGAAGTCTCACATTCAAATATTTGTTGAGTACTACCTGATTCTAGAAGCTAGGGATTCAGCAGCAAATGAAACAGCCTGGAATGCCAGTCCATGTGGAGCTCTTATTCTAGTGGTGAGAAACAGACAGTAGATAAACAAGCTATGGATATAGATATATACATACATATATAAGGGAAAATGATGATAAGAACTATGGAGTAGAATAAAGCAGGTTACAGGGTAATAGTAATTTTTTCCCCCTCTCTCTCTGTGTCTCTGTGTGTAGGGAGCTGTTGCTATTTTTATATAGAGTGGTCAAGAAGAACTCAACGATAAGACATTTCAAAGAGGCCCGAAACAAATGAGGAAGAGGCGCTGTGGGAAGAACTTTCCAGGCAGAGAGATGAGCACATGCACATGTCTGGAGGCAGGAGTGTGCTCTGTGTGTCTGAGGAGCAACAAGGGAGGACCTGTGGGACTGGAGTGGAGTGAGCAGTGGGGAGAGAGGAAGGAGACAAGGTCAGAGAGGGAGCAGGGGCCAATGCAAGAGCCCTTAGGCCATGGTAAGGACTTTGCGCTTTACTCTAAGTGTGGCTGGGACCCACTGGAACTCCTGTGTGCAGAATCTGCTTTAGAAAGGCAAGCCTAGAAGCAGGGAGCTCCGTTGGGAGACGACTAGTATAATCTAGATGAGAGGTGATAGTCACTTAGACTAGATTGCTAGCAATGGAGGAAAAAAGCAGTTGGCTTCTTATTATATCTCGGAAGGAGCCAGCAGGATATCCTAACAGATCGGATAAGGAGAGGCAATGTTTCATCTTGAGCAACTAGAAGATTGGAGTTTTAATTTAATGAGATGAGGACAACTGTGGGAGAAACAGTTTGGGAGCGGTGGTGGGGTTTCCGTACTGAAATTAAGTTTGACGTCCGATTGGGAATATCAAGCAGGCAGTTGGGCGTGAGTTTGGAGTTCAGGGGATAGGGTGAGTCTGGAGAGAAATATGCGGCAGTCAAGACCTTGTAGATGGTATTTAAACCCGTGAGATTAGATGAGATCACCTAGAGAACAAGTACAAATAGAGAAAAAATAAATATGGTGTGTTTCTTTTCTTGACCTTTTGGATACAACTGTCATTGAACCTCTAGAGGTGGGATTGGGTGTCTATGAGCCTAGGTTCCTGCCATTTTTTTCTCTCTCTATAAAAATCTATGACATGACTTACATACACCAACATTTCACACAAAGCTTTCCATAATTTGACCCATAGCTCTTCACTTCTCCAGGCTTAGCTCCACCAAACCGCAAAGTACATGCTCTGTCATGCCTTTGTGTGCATTTTGCTCATGCATTTCTTCTTTGTGGAAAGCCTACTCTGCTCCCAATCCCAGTTTATACACACTTCACACTTCTTCTGGGTAATTTCTACTCATTTTTGAGACCATAAGTGTCATGTCCTCCAGAAAGCCTTCCCCTCAGCTCACCCCCAGGTGAGTTAAGTCCATCTTTTATGCTTTGTCATCCTGTGCTTGGGAATAATCCCTTGTCCCATCACTTTACAATTATTATATTGTCTCTTACTATCTGTCTGATCCTTGGTACAGAGCATACTCAAAGCACTTATGGAAGTCCCCCAAAACATTAACAGAAAAGATGAGAGAAAAGTGATGAGTAAGTCCCTCAATCCCACAGCAGCAGAACAGCAGCGAATGAGCCCCACTCCCACCGGTGCTACTGAGCTACGTCCTCAACGCTCTGCACTGGGCTTGGTCTTAGCAAATGTGAAAGAGCAAGCCCTAAATGATCAATCATGGGAGAAAGGGGAAACAAATTAGAAATAAATCTTTGCAGGAAGGAGGAGGAATAAAGAAAAAAGGGGCAAGAGGATTCCATTCTGAAACAAATTAGAATAGCTTTAACTGAAATCTATTTCTCACTTGACTAATGAGAGTGACAGCCTCAACTGGGGGCTTAAAAATAGCTTAGAAATAGAAAACTCTTTGAGTCAAAGAGATATTAACTGTTTTTAAACAAATATCATAAGCTCTTTAAAATCTACTCTTTAATCCAATCAAATA
>NW_012148930.1:1124165-1131307 GCF_000956105.1 Propithecus coquereli
AGTAGGACAATACCACTAGTCACTTTCCTAATGCAAATTAATTTTGATATCTTTTATTTAATTACATCAATCAATTGTAAATTCCTTAAAAGCAGGAACTACATGATGTAGGTCCTCGACTAATGAATGTTACATTTGAATTTGAGAACATAATTGCGTGATTTCAGATATTCTTGGTTTCTTGTATATAACATATATACTATTCCATAATAATATGCTCTAATAATAGTATAGTCATTATTTAATAGCACTTACATGCTGTACTTGGTTTATTTCATTCTATTTTCGCCACATCCCTGTGGGAAAATATGTTTTTTCGATTGAAAAGAAGCACAATTTAGACAGCACTTTAAGCTGTCTAAAGCACTTTTAAGCAATTTGCGCAGGCTTGGAAACCAAATTTGTCTAATTAAAAAAGCTAGGCCTTGACACATCTACGCAAACCCTAAAAAACTTTTGTATTTGTCTTACACATACCTAAGAATGCCATTAATTAGGAAAACCTAAGTATATAATTTGGATCTGAAAATCTTTATTAAGATACCATTTAGATTTTTACATCATCAAACAGAAGTGACACACTGTAGTTATTACCTCAAATATATATTAAATTTATGATGATGACAGAGAAGCAGTTATCACTGAATGAAGAGAAATATTTACTTCAGATAGTTTACTGAGTAATAAGATTTCATACCTATTCAAGTTAACAACTAAGAGTGCTAAAATATGTAACTATGTAATACAAATATATAAATAAGTTTGGCAACACACTTTATCTCTGAGAAATATAAATTCATGAAAAATAAAGTCTTAGTTTAATGTTTTCTTTCAGCCAGTCAGGTTCCTAATGCTTTATTATTTTCCTTTCTTCACTTAGAAAATACATCTAATGTTTCTGTCCTGATGAACTCTAAGATAAGGTGAGAAGGGTGTTCATTTGCTCAGGTTGGTACCTTTGCCTGGGATGTCCTTCTATCCCAGCCCGCCTAGAAAACATTCCACATCCTTCAAGAATCAGCGGGTGACTCATAAACCCATTACTTGAGCCCAGACCTCTGTCCTTAGCTCCCGTGTTGGGTATTCCACTGCTCACTAATCATCTCTACTTGAATTCTTCTGGGGAGTCTCAACTCACCGTGAGATACTTCTTCTATGACTTACCCCGCTTCCCCCTCCACCCAAAGGAGAATGGATTACTCTGTTTTTGGTGCCTCCATTGTATTTTGTGCAAGCTTTTATAATACTGTCCATAATACTTTATTTGAGGTCTGCAAATACTGGGCACACAGACCACTCTCCCATTCTTCACTTTTGGGAACTTATTATTACAATAAAAACAAATAATAATAGCCATTGTTAGTAGTATTATCTGCTGAACTCATATGAGTATGGTAGGCAGCTAATGCTAACAGATTGGAAGCTGTTGAGCAGATAAAACCTATTCTCCATTCCTGTGAATAGGAATTTTTATGTTCATTTTTATAAGTCATGTTAGTTTCTGGTGGCACTTGTAGATAAATTAATGAGTCCATAAATGAATAAATTTATCAATGTTATATGCGTTAATAAATGAGTCACATAATTTTCTTAGATAGGATTTTTTTGTAGCAAAACAGAGTCACTTTAGGGAACTCAAAGTGTGTCTCATTAACGTCTATGTAAAAAAGTTCATATTTGATGACAGCCAATCTAACAATCCAGCTGATGTTATTAAGCAGTGAATCAAATTAACCCACCAAAGTTTAATGCCAAAAAGTTTTTCTCCTGTGAGTCAAGGGAAAAGATGCACGATAACTACCTATGACAAGTATGCAATATTAATTTTGTAGCTAATTAATTTTTAATATCATTCCTGTTTAATTAGTAACCAAAGAGCCAAAGAGCAGTGACTGTCTCGTACAGCTTGAGTTTTTATATTATGTAGGTGTGAAAGCTTAGATTGCAATAGACTTTATAACTTCACATGTAGTTCACGATTTATGAGCTGCACATGATACTTAAAAAGTTCTCTCTTAAGATTATTAAGTAGTTAGAATTTTAATGACATGATATGTTTTCTTTTTATAAAGGGAGATGTTATCTAAGAGAATTTTGACTGCTGGAGGCTAATAGGATCAGGACCTTTATGGAATTTTGTTTTTCCATGTACTACAAACATATTTTAAAAAATGCCTCTAAAAGAGAAAAAAAATAATTAATCACTAATCAGTGAATTGCTTTGGTCTTCATATCCAGAGAACAATCTTGGTTCTGTCCTGGAAAGTCCTGAGTTCATTTTATTTATTTGTCTAAATGTTTCGAGATGATAGAGTTGGTAACTCCTCTGTCTCTATTATTTCCTGTTTCCTATGTTAGGGAGCCTCTATATCATTCTGTAAAGTCAGGTGGAAGGGAAAAAGGAAGCATTGTTAAACTGATTTTAAAAAAGCAAGAGAAAATAACTCTTCCATTTTATATCTTTTAAAGAGAAATCAGCTAATAGACTTCAAACATAACTTTTTGCAGAATTTTTTTGTAATTATGCTCTTAGAATATATGATGTGTTTTTATTTTCATAATTAACAGGAAATACATGTTATACATTAAATGTGACACAAGAGATATGAATTATGCAGTCAACTGAGTATGTGCTGGCGAGCACAAAGCCCAAGGCACATTCAGTCGAGTTTCTATGAAGATCTATAATGAGTTTCAAGTACATCATTTCCTGATGGAGGATAAGAAAACATCCATCAATGCAAATTTTTGCAGATTTTTTCAGCTTTTATGAATACTTTACAACTTCTAAAAAGAATGAATTTCCAAAGTGCAACTTGAGCAAGGTCTATTAGTAATTTTATATTAGACTGTTTAGCTTCAGAGGGGTCCTCAAAGATATGTACATACATATATATACACATGCATATTTTTAAACTTATTATAGAGTGCTATCAATGAAGATGAGTGTAAGAGTGTAGTTTGATACTGTGCAATTTAATAAAGACCCTAGTTAATATCTAAACCTATGATACTAGTTTTATTAATATATTGTGAAATAAACAGATTGTACCACAGAACAGGAAGCAAAAAAGTATTAGTTCCTCTTTTGAATTCAAAATGAAAACTTCCATATACATATGCAAAGTGAACACATATATTTTATGCATTTACTTCTTAGATGAGTTAAGACTAGCCATAAATATCTTAACTTAAAGATTATGTTGGATTGAATTTTTATTTTCTATTAGGGTAGCATTTAAACATACACTAATGAGGAGTGAAGGAAAATGCTTAGGAGTAAAATGGTGTTGAATATTAAACAAACATTAAAAGTTATAGCAATCTGATGTCTTTAGAGACACTTTATAGAATAACATATAGTTATTGTATAAGAAAGTTCAATAAGAAAACAGCTTCCTAATTGGATCCTGTAACACGTCTCTCCCCCCACAGTTCATTTTCGACAATAAAGGGTTATCATCCTCAAAAGCTGGTCTGATCACACGGCTTCCCTGCTTAAAGACCTCTGCTGGCTTCCTGGTGCCTCCAGGATGAAGGCGAATCTCCCAGCCTGGTCCCCGCCGGCTCCTCCAGCCTCATTTCCTGACAAACCCCTCCACACACCTTAACCTCTGGTCCCCGCACTGCAGATGCAGGGATGAGGGGTAGGGAAGAAGCTTCATGGACATCACCTGACCAGGGCTTCTCTCTTTGTGGTGACTTGTCCCCTTTTTCATACCCAAAGTCATCTCCTGTTTCACTATCCACTGGTTTTACTTTGACTTTTTCACATCGCCCATTCCTCATCCTCTAGCAGAGATATTACAGAGCAACAGGAAGTCAAATGTTCTCACGACATGGTGCAAATTGTAAAGAGAAAACACAGTTTTGCTCCCCTCCTTTGCTCCTCTCCTTTGCTACTTCATGGGTATGGAAAGTGACAGTTACCATTTCCATATGCTTGCAGAGGAAGGACACGTTGCCACGAGAAAAATGACCAGAAAACCCCTTGACCTGCTGAGTCAGGATTGTCTAAGGGTCTTCAAGCTCCCATCTCCAGCTCCTTGAGCTGAGTTTGGCACACAAGTGCCTAATAGATGTTTCTTAGCAAATCAAATATAATCAACTGGATAGATTTTAGTACTTAGTAGCTTGAAGGAAATGGAATAATTTTAATGATACTATATAAAAATTTATTTTGAATACTGTATTTCTTTTTCTATCAATACATTAACACCTTCCATGATAAGAAATTTTATTTCTGGTTTAGGTGAAAAAAGAATGCAGATTGAGGACCTGTTTATTAGTAAGAGCTACAAATTATTAAGGGCCCACATCTGCTAGGTGATTTATTGGCATTTTCTTCTTTATGTCTCCAAACAACCCTAAAAGTTGGTATTATGACCCTTATTTTTATATACAGAGAAATGAAGTCAAATCTCCCAATGCACACAGGTGTAAGTGGTAGAGTGGGGCGTGGAGCCCGTGTTTATCTGATCCAAAGGAAATGATCTTCCTATTATGCTTCCTATTTATATAGATCAGAGACTTAAAAAAATTTCTCTAAAACTCAGGAAGTCATTGATCTGAGGTCCCTTACCAAGAATGCATTTTTCTCAATTCCCTGAAGTTTAACATTGAGGACCACTGCTTCAGTTGTTGTGAAGTGGGTGAGGAAATAGATGATTTCCTACGTAATCTGAGCCCATCCTTTTTCAGATCTTTATAGATTCCATTGCAGGTTGAAAAATGAACACAACATTCTTAATATCTTAAAGTATTTGATAATTCTTAAAATAGGAAGAAATATTATGAAAGTGTATTCAATATGAAATGATACAGGGACAGGCACTAGCACCAATCAAATGTGCATGTAGCTTTCATTGTTTATGTAAGGGATAACACTTCACAAACGATTAAGCCAAAACTATGGCAGAACATAAAAGAGCTTGTACATCAAGCACTTAGTCAAAAGTTACATTATGCTAACAAGCTGAAGAGCTTGTCAACATCTCCTGGGTTAAGTATGCCTCCTTTTTGATCATCCAAAAATGTTTCCAACACTGTAGGTGGTCCTAATTAACAGGGAACTGTGATCTTCTTTTACTGCTAGATTTCTCAAGTCAGGCAATAGACCACATTCTATTAATACTTACTAATATTGTCCTATTCAAATCCCAGTTATCTCCCCAGATACACAACTGATTATGAATGTGTGTCCTGTTTTAATAGTGTCTTTCAAGAGAAAGTTTGATGCCTCTTATCTAAATATCCTCAGGGTTCCTGGAGTCAGTTATATTTTCTCATCCTGGACTAGGAATGCCTCACATTTAGAATAAGCTCCATATCTGGATAATCCACATCTGAATTCTGCCCTTAATTGAATTTACATGATCTTTCTGGGGTGGGGGAGGTGAGGGTGAGTGGGTGAGAGAGAGAGAGAGTGTGTGTGTGTGTGTGTGTGTGTGTGTGTGTGTGAGTGTGTGTGTGTGTGTGTAGATGGTGTGGTTTCCTTTGCATTTAAGTCTTTCTGTTTTAATAGCCACAAGGAAAGAAGCTGGTTGCTTTAAATACATAAATCTCTTTCAATAGTCATGCCAACCCCACAAGATGGTTATTTTGATGTTCATTTTAGAGATTAAGAGACCAAAACTCCTTCTGTGGAAAGATGGCAGATTGAATACATGCATCTAATTTTATTCCTTTTGAAACCACAGCGAAAATACAGTAAAGGGATTTTTAAAAAAACATTTTCAGCAAGATGGAGAGAATGGGAGTAGTTAGAACCTGTGAATGCTGGAGAGATGAGTGATAGCTGACCGGACAGACCACAGAAAGCGCAATCCCACTCAAAATGTGGAAAGGTCAGAGGTAGAATTCACAAAAGGCTCAGCCATGCTCAGCACCAGGTACTTCTGGAGGTGGAAATAAAAGGGTGTAGAGAGCTATAACAGATAAGTGTTGTTGGTACTAACTGAGGTTTGTTCATTGTTATTGCTGTGTAGTCTCCCAATTGATATGAATATCCCACAATTTACTTATCTGTTATACTGTTGATGGATGTTAGGGTTGTTTTTGGTTTGGGACTGTTATGAACAATGTTGCTATGACATGTTTGTACAATCTTCTGCCGCATATGCATATGCATGTCTTTGGGGCAGGAGTTGGCAAGCTTTTTCTGTAAAAGGTGAGATAGAAAATATTTTAGGTTTCAAGGGTCATATGGTCTTTGTCAGACTCCTCAAATCCGTAAGAAAGGACCCATCACAATTCTTCACTGAATGGGCGTGGCTGTGTTCGAAGACAATTTCATTTACGAAAACAGACTGAGGGCTGAATTTGGCCTGAGGGTCTTAGTTTGCCGATCTTTATTTTAGGGTATGTATTAGGAATGGAATTGGTGGTTATAAGGTGACTATATCTTTAACTTCAATGAAACCAAACTGGTTTTCAAAGTACTTGCACCAATTTATACTCCCACAAGCAAAGTATGAAAGTAATTGTTGCTAAACATCTTCAACTGCAATTCTTGGTATGGTCAGTCATTTTACTTTTAGCCATTCTGGTGGACCTGTAGTGTTATCTCATTGTGGTTTTAAGTCTCAACTTCCTAATAAGTTATGATGTTTTCACGTCAATTGACTGGTTGGAATTTTTTTTTCTTTCGAGAAGTGTCTGACCAGGAATTATTCTTCTTCTTCTTATTATTTGCCTATTTTTCTATTAGGTTTTCTGTGACTTTCTTACTGATTTATAAAATTTATTTAAATATTGTGGAATATGAACGTTTTTTAGTTATTTGTGTTATAAATACCTTCTCCAACTTCATGGTGTGTTTTTTCGTTCTTTTAATAGCTTTTTAAAAATGACCAGATGTTCTTTATTTAATTGGTATCATTTATCACATTTCCGTTAACACTAGTATATTTTTTGTTCTATTTAAAATAAATTTTTCCCTACTCAAAAATCTTGAAAATATTCTACATTTTGTTTTAAATGCCTTATTGTTTTGCTCTTAAAATTTATGTCTACAATCCATTTGAAATTGCTTTTAAAAAATACATGGTTAGCTGTTAAGTTAGCTGTGAAGTTTTAATTGTTTTCCTTATAAATACCTAATTGACCCAGCACCCTTAATTGAAGACACCATTCTTTCCATA
>NW_012148930.1:1132082-1145638 GCF_000956105.1 Propithecus coquereli
TATACACACACCACATTTTCTTAATCCATAAATTAATTTACTTAAAATTAAACTTAAATGGCCAAAATCTAGTTCTTTAGGTTTTCCTAAAGCTCTATGCAGTTAGAAGGTATATAATTTCCTTGGTTTCACTTTTTTCTCCTGCTTGTCATATCTCTTCCTTGAGGCAAAGAACACAGAGCCCCAGCTGCTTGGAGGTAAAAGGGAAAATGCTGGGGAGAAAAGAACACGAGCCAGTATCTCAGAAATCTTATCCCGCATTAGTTGGTGTCCAATCTGCCTCCTTGGATGGAGTTGGAGGCTCAGGATTAGTTGGAGGCGTCCAGCAGCTTATCTGCACACAGACACTCAGCACCTTTTAGCAATAGCTGTCATATTTGGTACCGAAGGCAAATACTAGTGCAACGATATTGGGAATTTCTAATCAATTATGATGAAAACAGCTCATAGCTGGGTTACTAAGTTGGGGCACAATAATGAGAGCGAGACAAGATATGTGTCCTCACTCCCAGGGGGTGGATGGGCCCACAAGGCTGTGCCTTGGCCACCACCTATATCTCCAGTGTCGTCACTTTCCCTTTTGTTCTTTGTGATCTGGCCTCCTCTTGGGCTCCAAGAAGGTGTCATGTCCCTGCTCACTACAGGACTGTTGTACATCTTGTTCTTTATATCTGGAAATCCCCACTGCCCCTTTGCCATCTTTTGCTTTCAACTCCTGCTCATTCTTCAGATCATGAATATCACCTCCTCAGGGAAGTCTTCTTTGGCTCCTTAGTCTAGGTCGGTTACACCTTGATAAGTACGGTGGTTTAGAGATTCACCCCAGGAGGGCCACAGTATTTTCAAGTTGGAGCCCCAGATGGGAACACATCTGAACCTCCTCCGCGAGCTCACGACACTCCTGAGATGTGGTCCCTCCCACCCCCATCTCCAAGATGCATGGATGTCTGGTGTTTATCACTCTGTGGTGCTGACGAATGGATTCTGGTTTCAGAGTGGCCATCCAAAAGCATAGAATAAGATTTCTGATTTCCATCCTATGCTGTAAACTATTATTTAACTGTAAACATATTCTACAAACCATGCATCAGGAAAACATTGAGCATTCTAGATGATTTTGAAACTGAACTCATAGACCTTTTAGTCATAATATAACAAATCAATATTTTTATTCATAAAACTCACAGAGATGGGCACCTTTTTAGACTAGGTATTTTCTAGAAATACAGGGTGGAATAATAAAGAATCATAGCACAATTTTATCAAAGAGGGAAATATGGTGCTTTTACTTAATGAATGAGGTTATTCCCCAGTTTGGTGGCCTACAAAGTATGTTTATTGTTCTCCACCAATTTAGTGCTTTGCTATTCGTGGAGATAGGGCTGGGTAGAGCGTGAACAGGAGGCAGGGCACTGAAGAGAAGGGAAAACCAAACAGTAAGATTGATTCAGGATAGAGTGAAGGAAATCCCTAAGACTAATTTTCTCAATGTAATAGAGCTTGCAAAAGCAATCTCTCCCTTTCAAAAACGACGCTGATTACACGGAGTAAGGTGAATACTAGGTTAATATCTCAGCCGCTTTGTTCTGTTGTCTGCAATACTCACAGAATTATCCGTTGACAATGGCAACTTGCTGACCAAATAACATGACTTCTTTGAGTGCCCCAATAAATCAGGAGTGAGTTGTTCGTTAGCAACTATAGTGCGAAAAGCCAAACGTTACTCCCTAACTGGAGTTAACTTAGGCTAGACAGAGGGAAGCAGGATGATCAGAAGGAGGTAGCTGGGCAATTAGGCCATTTCCAACTGACTTGAGTCAAAGTAAGCTTAATTTTTCTCTACAGATTTAATTTAATTTTAAATTTATAAACTCACTAAAATTTCTTTGGCTTTGGTTGTGCAATAATTTAAATTAACTTACCAGCAGCAGAGCTACAGAAAGATTCCAGAGATCAGTAGCATCAACCTATAATGGTAGATTTTTTTTTTTTTGAGACAGAGTCTCACTCTGTTGCCCCATGTAGAGTGCAGTGGCGTCTGCCTAGCTCACAGCAACCTCAAACTCCTGAGCTCAAGCGATCCTCCTGCCTCAGCCTCCTGAGTAGCTGGGACTACAGGCACATGACATGACTCCCAGCTAATTGTTTTCTATTTTTAGTAGAGGTGGTGTCTCACTCTTGCCCAGGCTGGCCTCGAACTCCTGACATCAAGCAGTCCTCCTGCCTTGGCCTCCCAGAGTGCTAAGATTACAGGTGTGAGCCACCGTGCTTGGCCTAATGGTGGAATTTTCACCTTCTTCACATATGCTGTGACAGAAGAAAGCAAGACCAGTAGGAGTAGCTATTTACACATAGAAACTTGGTTTGAGACTTCTCAGAGATGACTAATATGAATTATGTAACTGTTTCAAAGTAGCCTGAAAAAAATTAAATTCAAATGAAGTCATTATGCAGGCTTAACAGCCTTGTGAGAGTCTAGGCCTGAGGCTAATAAAAGTGGATCTTATTTGTATTTAATCAACAAGTGAATTAATTAGCTCCTTAAAAATCTCGAAGATTGTCATGTTTAACTAGCCTTGCTCAGTTAGCATTGGAGAGGCTATTTTGTGAGTGAATCACAGTCAGCATCTTGTGAAAATGGAGGTCCCGCATCATACACATCTTCTTATTTACCTGTCTGAGCACCTGCTGCCCTGCATTCTTTAGCAAAGGACACATATTGCTAAAGCTAAGTGTGGCTTTTTTTTTCTTTGCTGTTCTATGACCCCTTTGCCAAAGGGCAGATGGGAGACAGAGAGGAGAGACGCCACATTGGTAGTGTCAGGGTGTGGGGTAAAGACTCCGACACTCACAGAGGAGTCCCCAAGAGCCTCTCAGAAATACGAACTTAGTCATTTACAGTCATGGACACAACGTCATTAACATGTGTCAATAAGACAGTGTTACCCACAATATGAATTCTTTTTGTTTTGATTGTGAATTTTGCTATATGAGCAGATGATACTCAAGGTAATGAACCTTAAGCTATGAAGATTCTGTTCTTGTAATGAACTAAGATTTATGTTAAGTCTAACATATACTTAATGAAACTCATGAACACTGTTGTAATAACTTATGAATAAGAATCTTAGAGGCTGGCTGGATTCAGATAACCCTAGCTTTCTTGGGGGCACAGAGAAGACAGACTTTTGCCTGAGAACACACAGCTAGTGAGAGGTTCACAACTCCTCTACTCCGACAAACCATCTCTTGTTGTTCTTTATAAGATGTAACATTACCCACATTCAGAAACAAATATTTTTAATTAGAATATAAAATTTCCCCCATTTGCATGGGAAATTGAATGAGATAATTTCTATAATTCTTTTAAAACTGAATGATAAAATTATGAAATTTTTATGCAGTCCCATTTTCATTATGTAGCTTTTTCTTTATAATCGACAAAGTTTTCCAAATAACCTGTTCTGTTTCATCCTCATTTCTAACTTACTACCACTTAGGTGTCCTCCTATATATATATGTGTGTGCGTGTGTATATATATATACACACACACACACATATATATTTTGCAAAAGTTTTAAATTACTCTTTCACAACAGGGGCTACTTTGACCTCAAGTACCTTTTTATAATTTGAGACGTGAACTTGTCTGACTCCACCTTACAAATCTTCTCCTGAGGGCCTCTACCCCCAAAGGAGAAATTCTGAGCAGACTGGAGTCTCTCCCTATCTTTCTATGCACCTTAATCTATAGATTTTCTGGGTGCTAGAGCACTTGAAACGGAGGAAAAACTGTGTGATGAGATATGAAAGTGAAGATGGGAGGATACGACATGCAGACTCTGAAGTAGGGGAAGCAGCAAGACCCCAGTCAGGGATGGAGCCCGAGAGAGGTGAGTTAACAGGAGAAAGTGAGCTGGAGAATATGGTCCAGGGGTGGTGACTAGTGTTTGCTCAGAAAAGGATTCAGGGAGACTCACTTTATGACTCAGCTCCTCTAGTTCCCTAAAAGAAGCAAGGTGTGTCTACTTTGCTTTCTGGAGTCAGCAAAGAATGCCTGGTTTCTCAGCAGAACTACTCTTTGTTATTTTTCTCTGTATACACTGGAGTCATTTGAAAAGAAAACAAAGCTTTTCATTTCACAGAATTTAAAGTCCTAACACACCGGGAAGAGTTAACATCTTGGTATAAATGGATGATACAGGCAAGGAAATGTAGGTATCAGATCCTTCCTGGTTTTGATAGGGGCAAGGCTCTGTGGGGACAGAAAAGCACAGGGCTCCTGCAGTGAGGGGAGAAGCTGCCCTTCTGGGAAACCTGGAGCAGAAAGGGTAGGAGAGGGCCACCAAAACAAATTCTCTTGTTTTGTGATTTGCTTGGGGCTGTACGAATCATCTGAGTGCAGGCAAATAAAGCCGTGTGTGCAAAGGTTTTACAGCTCTTGTCCTTACTAAATACCCACACCTAAGTGAGAACCATGAAGCATTTTGTGACATCCTTAGCATTTTGCAGTCTTTTAAAATGCAGTTTTGCCTTTTTTTACTTTCCTTTCTCAAAATATGATCTTCCCAAACTCTACCCAGCACATTTAATTCATAATAGAACAGATGATTGTAAAGATAAATTACGTTTGCTAAAGGTTTTACTTGGAAGAGTCCCCTTGATGCTTTGGTTTTCTAAGATTGACCATTAGCTGGACCACTCTGTCAAAATAACACAAGTATGGACCCACAGTTTAAGAGGTTGCATTTCTTTATCTAGTTAACACGCCACCCCTTGTTGTTCTTTAGTAGATAAAACGTTATACAAGAGTTTCTGGCTAATGTTAGGATCAGACAGTGGGTTGATGAGCTGTGATGTCACCAACAGTGCAGGAGCCATAAACAACACCTAAAACAACACCTGCTGCCTCTGAAACGGAGGAGGGTGGTCGGGGGAGCAGCCCAGGAAGTTCTCTCATGCCATCATTGTTTATTTCCCTCTATAACATGTAAAAATATGTGTGAAAATGATGAGCAAAAATTCTAGCTGTTTGATTGTTGGTTTGTAGGACGTAATTGACAGAACGACATGCTATTTAAGGACTCTGACTGCATTACCTGAAACCAAGAGAAGATGAACATCCTGGTTTTTGGTACCGATTTTCTAGCCAAAAATTGGGCTAAAGGAAGCTGGCACCTCAGGAGGGCGATAGGCAAAGAAACTACCGATATGTTTCTGATATGACTCTCTTTATTTGCTTTCCTATCAAAAAGGACATTTTGAAATTCCTCAGAAATTTTCACACCGCTGTGGGTTTGTATGTGCACATGCTTAGGGTGTGTGTACAGAAAGGGTGGGCCTCTCTGTTTCCCCATATGTAGCACATTCCTGGCTAGAATCACTTCTCACTTTAAACAGGTTTCCTCTTCCCCTTCATGGGATTGGAAATGAAAACTTGAATACTTCAGACTCAGCAAGTAGGATGTGGTCAATTAAGGGAAAAATTAATAATGAATTTATTCAGCTGAGATTAGCTAAGCTAAGGGGAGCAGCTCCAGAGAGAGTTGTCTAAGTTATAAAATGTCTAATGTGATTACTTAAAATACCTGTGGCTTTGCCTGTCATTCAATTTAAAAAAAAATTTTTGAACTTTTCATTTTGAAATTTGAAATAATTTTAGACGTACAAGAATGTTGCCAAAATGGGACAAAGAGTTCCCATATACCCTTCACCCAGCTTTTCTAAATGTTAACATCTTATCTGTGACTCACACGATTATCAAAATCAGGGAATTCACACTGGTTTAATTCTATTTACTCATCTTCAGATCTTATTTAAATTTGCCGCTTGTCTCACTAGCATTCTTTTTCAGGGCCACAATCAAGTCCAGGATTACACCTTACATTTAGTTGTCCAATAACGACTTTTTAAGTTTGCTGTACTTTTTTTTTTTTTTTAACAATTAGGACTCCTGAGTGTAATGATGTCATAAGTATAAGCCTAGCTCAGTAAAAATGTCCAAGCCTGTTGATTGTCAATTCGAAGACCAGCATTCCTTGTTTTACTGTGCTTTGTTTTATTGCACTTCACAAATACTGGGATTTTTACAAGTTGGAGTTTTATGGCAACCCTGAATCAAGCAAGTTGATTTTCCAACAGCATGTGCTAACTTTGTGTCTCCATTTCACATTTTAGTAACTCTTATATTTCAAATTTTATTATTATTATATTAGTTATGGTGATCTATGGTTAGTGACCTTGGATGTTACTATTGTAATTGTTTCGGGGTGCCACAAACCATTCCCATATAAGGTGGTGAAATTAATCAATAAATGTTGTGTGTGTCCCGGTTGCTCCACCAGTTGGCCATTCCCCCATTTCTCTCTCTCTTCTTGGGCCTCCCTATTCCTTGAGACACAATAACATTGAAATTAGGCCAGTTAATAATCCTACAATGGCCTCTAAGTATTCAAGTGAAAGGAAGAGTCACGGGTCTCTCACTTTAAATCATAAACTAGAAATGATTAACCTTAGCAAGGGAGGCATGTCAACAGCCAAGACAGGCCAAAAGCTAGGCCTTTTGTGCCAAACAGTCAGCCAAGATGTGAATAGAGAGGAAAAGTTCTTAAACTAAACTAAAAGTGCTACTCCAGTGAACACACAAATGATAAGAAAACTGAAACAGCCTTATTGCTGATAGGGAGAAAGTTTGAGTGGTCTGCATAGAAGGTCAAACCAGACACATCATTTCCTTAAGCCAAAGCCTAATCCAGAGCAAGGCACCAACTCTCTTCAATTCTATGTAGGCTGAGAGAGAGGAGGAAGCTCCAGAAGAAAAGTCTGAAGTTAGTGGATATTGGTTCATGAAGTTTAAGGAAAGAAGCCATCTCCACAACATGAAAGTGCAAGGTGAAGTAGCTGGTGCTGATGTAGAAGCTGCAGCAAGGTATCCAAAGCTAGCTAAGATAATTGATGGATGTGGATACACTAAACAACAGATTTTCAATGGAAATAAAACAGCATTATATTGGAAGAAGATGCCATCTAGGACTTTCATAGGTAGAGAGAAGAAGTAAATGCTTGCCTTGAAAGCTTCAAAGGACAGTCTGACTCTGTTGTTCTGGGATATTATAGCTGGTGACTTTAAGTTGAAACCAATACTCATTTACCATTCCAAAAATCCTAGAGCCCTTAAGAATTATGCTCAATCTATTCAGTGCTCTATAAATGGAACAACAAAGCCAGGATGATAGCACATCTGTTTATAGCACGGTGTACTGAATATTTTAAGCCCACTGTTGAGACTTACTGCTCAGAAAAAAGAATTTCAAAACATCACTGCTCATTAACGATGTGCTTGGTCACCAAAAAGCTCTAATGGAGATATACTAGATTAATGTTGTTTTTATGCCTGTGAACACAACATCCATTCTTCAGCCCATAGATCAAGGTATAATTTTGACTTTCAAGTGTTATGATTTAAGAAATACATTTTGTAATGCTATAGCTGGCAAAGATAGTGATTTCTCTGATGGATCTGGGCAAAGTAAATTGAAAACCTTCTGGAAATGATTCTCCATCCTAGATTCCATTAAAAATATCTGGGATTCATGGAAGGAGGTCAAAATATCAGCATTAATAGGAGTTTGGGAAGAATTTGACTCCAACCCTCATGCATGGCTTCATGGAGGAAGTAACTGCAGCTATGGTGGAAACAGCAAGAAAACTAGATTTGGAAGTGGAGGCTGAAGATGTGACTGAGTTGCTGCACTCTCATGGTCAAACTCAAATGCATGAGGAGTTGCTTCTTGCGGATGAACAAAGAAGGTGGTTTCTTAAGAGGAAATCTACTCCTGGTGAAGATGCTGTGAAGATTGTTGAAGTGACAATGAAGGATGTAGAAGAGTTCATAAACTTAGATGATAAAGCAGGAGCAGAGTGTGAGAAGATTGACTCCAATTTTGAAAGAAGTTCTACTATGGGTAAAATGCTATCAAACGGCAATGCATGGTACAGGGAAGTCTTTTGTGAAAGGAAGAGTCAATCGATGTGGCGAGTTTCACTGTTGTCTTATTTTAAGAAACTGCCACAGCCACTCTAACCTTCAGCAAACACCACCTTGGTCAGCAGCCATCAACATCAAGGCAAGACCCTCCACCAGCAAAAAGATTATGACTCACTGAAGGCTCAGCTGATCACTAGTATTTTTTAGCAATAAAGTATTTTTTCATTATGTACATTGTTTTTTGGACCTTTTAAATGTAATGCTATTGCATACTTAACAAACCGTATGTATAACCATAATTTTATATACACTAAAAAACTGAAAAATCTGTATGACTTGCTTTATTATGATAGTCACTTTATTGCAATGGTATAGAACTGAAACTGCAATATCTCTCAGGTATGCCTGTAACTATTGGATGTACCTGTTCTGGATAGAATAGAAAGTAAAAAGATCAGAATTTTTCCAGGCACATTTACTTCTTACCCATTTTTAAAGGAATATGTTGTAACAGTCTTTGAAGCATTTTGCTAGGATAGCACTTCCCATGCTCAACTGGGTCAGAAGCCAAATTAGAATCACTTCCTATTTTTAAACTCTCCTGATATGAGTTCTAATATCATTATTTGACTCCCAACTTTATCCAAAATTAGCCTTTAGTTTATCCCTTCTAAAAGCCTTTTAATCCCTTTTGTTTTGACATATCAACTGTTGAAATTCTCATCCTACATCGATGCAGTTAGATTTTTTTGGGTGCCAATTGTGTAAATAACACCAAGCTAATTAATACCCTGAGAAGTATGAGAATGGTTCCATCCCCAAAAAGCTTGTACCCTTACTGGAGAAAGAGTATATATTTTGCTGATAGTTAATTAAAGTGTGTGTATTGGAGTTTTCCAGTGAAATAGAACCAACAGGATATGTGTGTGTGTGTATGTGTGTGAGTGTTCCTTTTATTATAAGGAATTGGCTCACATAGTTATGTAAGATAAAAAAATGTTAGCATCTGCAGTCAGCAAGCTGGACATTCAGGAGAGCTGATGGTATAAGTTCCAGTCTGAAAGCTGGCAAGCTCAAGATCCAAGAAGAGCTGATGTTTTAGTTTAACTTCACAGGCCAGAAAAGGCTGAAGTCCCAGCTCAAGCCATCAGGCAAGAGGGATTCCCTCTTACCTTTTTGTTCTATTAGGGCCTTCACCTGGTTGGCTGAAGCTCACCCACACTAGGGAGCGCAATCTGCTTTACTTAGCCTACCAATTCTAATGTTCATGTCACCCAGAAATACCCACACGGACACACCCAAAATAATGTTAGATCCAATGTGTGGGCACCCTGTGGTCGAGTCAAATTAACACATAAAATTAATCATCACAGTGTGATAGAAGAGTGTAGAAAAGAACCAAAGCGGATTTGAATAGTCAACTTGACCAGAGCCTTAAAGAGTGGGCAGTGTTAGGATAGAAGTGGGGTTTTTAGAGAGAAGGGAAGGGCGTAAGTCAAGGTAGAAGAGATAAACAATAGCAGCAAAACTTTAAAAACTAAAGCAGAAGATTTGAGAAGAGCAGTGTTGGCGAACAGAAATAGATGGGGCAGTATCACTGGTCAGAGAGTGAAATTTTAGAATGGAGAGCTGAAATATGATGTCATGATGTGATAGGAAATTGAGTTTCATGTTAGGATTTATTTTAGTGACCTGAAATCATAATTGATGATTTTGGAGATTGATCTGGTGGTAATATTAATTTAAGTGGATTGAGGAATGGAAAGTGGTTGAAAACAACTGTAAAAATAATTCAGAGAAGAAATGATATATTGGAAGGGAAAACAGTGACTAAAAAAAAGAGCAAAAAATCTATGAAAAATTACTGCCTCCAGGAGGCTGGTGGAATAAAGGAGATGAAGAAAGGAGTCAAAAACCCTAATTACAGCCATTTATGTATTTCTTACTATGTAGTGGTGTAGTGCTAAAACTTTAACCTGGGTTAGTCATGACAATAACCCCTGTCAAGTGTCCAAAATCTCTATGAGGTAAAAATCAAAACTCTTAGTTGCATGGCATACAGTTGTTTGTGTGTAGCCCTTGTGTTAACTGGTTAAGTTCAACTCTGTTCAGTACATTGTCTAATGTTGGCTTTCAGCCTTTGAGTTTATTTGCAGTTGCATGCAGAGGTTAACCTCTCTCATAGTTCTATTTCTCTACCAGCATGCAAACCCTGAGTTTGTTCCTTTGAAAAGCAACTTACCTTTCAAAATGTAGTGTAAATATTACTTTCTGTGGGATACTTTTCTTCCATCCTTTGGCTGGGTTAGGCGTTGTTGGGTCCTTGTCTCTCCCACTGGATTACTGGATAATTAAAAAAGGAGGCTGTGCTATTTATATTGTACTCTCAGGTTCTATCAGTGTCTGGCAAAGTACGGCTTGTGTCTAGATTAGTCAGTGCTGTTGATGACTGAATGGTTGAATGAATGATGAGTGTGTTGGTCAGTAACACTACTACCTTTATCGCTTAAGGTACTTTGTCCTGGTTGTTTTTTCCAGTGTCTAGAAATCATCTTCATTTTTGCTATAAATCTTCTCTTGTTCATTAGCACCATTCCAAATGCTACCTGGATTAACTGTGTTACTAACAAAATAGCTTCCATATCACTACCTCACTGTCAACTTGGGCACATTCTTCTGTCCTGCTTCGACCTTTTATTAAGCGTTGAGAATGAGAATTCATTACCCTTTCAAGACTTTCTGTGAGGGAAGAGCTTATTTTAAAATCTCTAAATTATTATCAGGGGAGGATAATTGCAAAGATGACATCAGAACAAAATTTCTCTATCCTTTGCATAATAGCTATCATTTATTGAGCTTTTACTGTATGCCAGGTGATTCCATTTTCATTTGTTTCACAGGTATTTATCGAGCACATACTAGATGCTAAACACTGCTTTTAGTGCTAGAGTTTTTAAGTGCAATGAACAAAATACCCCCAAAATTTACATGTCACAAATTTGCCTGTATTAGTTGCCTTAAGTCATATAATTAGAGTCACATAATCCTTACAACAGCTCTTGAAGACAGGTTTTATTTTCCCTGTTTTATAAAGAGGACACAGGAGCACAGAGAGGTAAAATCGCCCACTCACAGTCTCGTGGCTAATGAACGTCAAACTGACATTTGGATCCAGGACTCTCTTATTCCATAGTTAATATACTCTTGTGCTTCCTTAGTATAACATTGTGGGGAAACTCTGGACTGATGGTCAGAAAACCTGGGGGAAAAAAAAAATCCCAGCTCACTAACTTGTTATGTGCATGACTTTTGATGTCCTAACGGACTTCACCAGACCTTGGTTTCCCCTTCTGAGTAATAATCAGATTCTGACTCAGAGTGTTATTGTGAAGATGAAATAAAATACTCTGTGTGAAAACCCTTAGCACAGTTTCTGGCATAAAGCAGGCATCCAGTAAATGTTGGTTTCATCTGAATTACAAGTTAAAAAAAAATACCCATTGCAATCTTTTTACTCCATGTTTAAAATGCCTTTTTAAGAGTATAATAAAGTTAAGCATTTCCAGTTTCTGTGTGAAATCAAATTTCTCAGGTGATCTCTCCTAATACTGTGTTTTATTTTCTGAATAACACCTGGGTTCACAGGTTGAATCCATAAGAGAAGTCATGAGGAGGGCAGGAAGATGGCAAAAATACTAGCAGAGGCCAGTTAAATGTCCTGGGCAATGGAGTCGCCTTCTTCTAAGTGACGCATGTCCTTAAGGTAGCTCATGGATGGTCCAGCGGCTGCAGGCAGCTCAGCAGCCCTCCATCCTGCCTCCCCACCGAGGAGCCTCCCTCCGCAGGGCTGTCTCATGTCCTTGTGTTCTGACACTGGTTGTTTTTCTGCCTGGGTATCTGCAGTCTGGAACACCCACTGCCGATGTGCATGTACTGTTTTACTGTTGCTATTGTTGCTGTCAATCCCAGAAGCACTGCTAACAAATGAAAAACCTTGTTCTGGGAGTCAGGGTAACAATGTACTTATGAGAAAACCACTAACTTGCTCTAGATTTCTATTTTCTGAAAAATGAGGGAATAGGAAAAAAACGATCCCTCATTTCTTCCAGTTCTCTAATTCTATGATGATTCTTCTCTCATCTCTTTTTGCCTCTACTGCATTCTGTCCATTCTCCTACGAGCTTTGGTGGTTCGGGATTTCACTGAAAAAAGTGTTTTCATAGGAATAGATGCTGGCTATTGGTGACAGCTCATCCTTCTCCCTGCAGAGCAAGCTGGCCAAACACTGTGTCAGAGAAAGGCTCACTGTCATAGTTTTCCCAGTTCACACCAGCTTTGTTTTTCTTTTTTAAAATGTCCATTGATTGCTGGATGTTTAGGGTTAATTAGCCACAAAAGAGATTCTTTTTCTGTGTGGGGGTATGGGAAGTTTCTTTTTTTTCTGAAATTTTTCTGGAGCTTGGAGGTTCTATAATATTTAGCTCTAGAAAGACAAAGATATGGTTTTACTGTAATGACAATACCAAACAGAACATCTTTTCAAAGCTTTTTTGATGTATTTCATTCTGCCTTATAAAATGAAAAGTTACTTGCAGGAAAAAGAAAGAAAAGAATGAACATAGTACATTTTATAGAGAATTCCAAGGTAACATTTTTTTCAAGCTTCTTAGAGGAATTTTAAAATTGTTAGTGTAATCTTCTTACTTCTTGAAATGGTTAACCCAGCCCATAACCTGGACTCAATTCAATTTTTAAAATGTATAAAACGTTTTTAAAAGTTGACCATATATAACATTTTAAGGTGTAATCTGATTTATAATTTATCTATTTTTCATCATTTATTAGCAAAATGTTGATTTTTCTGTAAGACTCACTTGTTAAATGCATAAAAAGAGAAATAGGCTTGATGAATAAAAGCCACAGCATCTTCTGCGGTAAGCGTATAGGAGTTGACAAAAGGATCTTGACTGTCAAGGATCATTTAAAACCAATGAATTAAAAATCAGGAGGTCAGGGAGAGCCATCCAGAGTTGATAAGGCTCTCCGTATTTGTCGAAACAAAGGAAGTATTAAACCAGAGTGATTTTCTCCTCCGTTCTTTTTCCCCCACTAGGGAAGAAATGTGAAACTTAATTTTACCCTTGGTTGAGAAGGTGCTAATTTGTCTGACAAGTTGTTGGAATCCGAGGATGCTTAAGGTATCCTTGATGTCTCAAACCTTCATGCTGAGTGAAGCATGTCTCTGACGTGTCAATGTTTAGGAGATATTCTGTATCTCATTAGGTAAAAACAATATCAACCACATGAATGCACATGGGGGGAGAATTTGTCGTCTGTCAAAGAGAAAACCTTCAACTGGTTATAACCGAGGCAATTTTTGAATCACCCTCATTCCACTAGATATTTGATTAGAAATTAACTTTATGCTTTTATATCCTAGAGAACTTAAATGAACTTTCTCCCCATGTGATGCCTATTTCTTGGAAGGTGTGATCTTCAAATCCTTCCCTTTATTGATTGCAGTATCAATGAGTATTTATCAAGAAGGCTCCTAAGAGAGATGGCAAT
>NW_012148930.1:1146283-1156392 GCF_000956105.1 Propithecus coquereli
AGCAGAAAAGTGACTTCACAAAAATTGCACAGCTATAAAGCGGTGGAGTCAGATTCAAATTCAAACAGTCTGGCTTTGGAGTTTAGTTTCCTAAGTCTTTTGCTGCTTTTTCTCACATATGGAACCTCATCTGGCAGTGACAAAGTATGCTAGCAGGGACTGCACCATGAAATGCAGGAAAAATGCTACTGTAGTCAAAAAACCTTCCATGGGATCTGCTTGCAGCTGAGTTTTCCAACAGACAAAATTCTTACGTAAATTTTAATATTGACAATGACGTATTCTTGTTACTTTTTGGACCAGCATTATACATGAGTATACCTTACTTCCTTAGCAATTTTAAGGTAAAGTGTAGGCGATATATGTAAAATATAATTGCTTGATCCAGGTGATGTTGCCATGGAGTGAAAATAAAGGGCAAGTGGCAGTATTCACGTAGTAATTGGAATTTGTTCCATGAGTCAGTTGAGTAACTAGACAGTTAATTGCCTTATGATTGATTTGGAAGAGGACTAATGTCATACTGAGTTAACAGGAGCAATAAGATCATATTGTACAAGTCTGATAGAAAGAAGACCATCTGTAAGCCATCATCACAGACTAAATCAGTGGCTCTGAGTCTCGACTGTGCATTAGACTCTGCTGTGGAATGTCTAGAACTTCTCTTGCCCAGGCTGGAACTCAGACCAGATAAAACAGAATCTCCGAGGGTGAGTCCCGGGCACCAGTGCTCTTCAAAGCCCTCCTGGTGATTTCGATGTATAACCAAGTTTATAAGGTACTGACCTAAATGGAAGTTTTCATGTAAAACTCTGTCTCTATTTATTAAAATAAATATCCAATGATTTTTCTTGGAGTTTTTTTGGTTTGAATCAGGAGTTACAACATAATTATTTGAATATCCTAGCATCTGGGGTGTATATTTACTGTGAAAGTATAAGAAGTCATTTGTTAAGGTATTTACTAAGTTCCATCCTATGGAACAGTCGAAAAGATTCAATATAAATCAGGAGCATATTTTAATGATTATTCAAACCATTTATTCTTCAAATATGCTCTGCACATATATAACCGTCAGCAAGTTTGCAGATTCCTACACTATCCATGGTGGTCACTCTGCACTCCACTCACAGCTCCATAAAGGTTACTATAAAACTATTACAAACTCTCTTCAAGTCACCTCATTCTGACTGCACCATTTGTTTTTTGTCTAGACCCTGACTGATACAGCGCACGACAAAAACACAGGTAAAGAAATCCCGAGAGCATACCAGTGACAAAGACGACAACTGGAGACACTGGACTGTCTTGTCACTAAAATAGATATTAGAATCAAACTCTAATGTGAAAAATGTGTTTAATAGTTTTTTAAGAGAGTGTTCGCCTCTTTTTGTTTTTTTTGAGACAAGGGTCTCACTCTGTTTCCCAGTGGCATCATCACAGCTCACTGAAACCTCAAATTCCTGAGCTCAAATGATCTTCCTGCCTCAGCTTCCCAAATAGCCCGGACTATAGCCACATGCCACCATGCCCGGCTGATTTAATATTTTTTTTGTAGAGACAGAGTCTCACTATGTTGCCCAGGCTGGTCTCAAACTCCTGACCTCAAGCAATCCTCCCACCTCGGCCTCCCAAAGCGCTAAGATTACAGGAATGAGCCACCACAGCTAGTGGTGTGCATGGTTGGAGGGATGGACATGCTTGAAGCTCTGACTTGGCCTTCTCCTCTGTTTTTACAGGTGAGTTACAACTTAAATTCTATAGTCCATTTACCATTATGTTATTTAATAGCAACGATTCAAAAATGCTACAAGTATGGAAATCTACATAGTCTGGCATTTATTAACCAGACTCTCAGTCATGGTTCCCTCAGAACTATTTATTCTTATCACCATTTGCCTAATGTTTTTCCTACATTAATGTTTTTCCTAAAATAATGTATTTTTCTACATTAATGTTTTAACTCATCCTATTACCTCCTCTTAGAATTCAAGGTCTAGATCAAAGGCTATCTCTGCCATGAAGCCTTTCCTTATTTTTCTCAACTCAAGAGACACATTTTCCTTTATGAAATCTATTAATAGTCCATTATCTGCACATCTTGTGGCACTTTCCTCTTTATTTTGTATCTCAGATCTGTCCTGTCATAGCTGGCTGTCTTTGACCAAGCGTCTATACTTTCCGGTGTTTTGCTTTTCTTATCTATAAAGTGGGGATGACAATAGTAGCCACCTTGATGAGTTGTGAGGTTTGTATCCTGGAAGGTGGGTAACAGATTTCAAACAGTGTCTGGCACATAATGAAAAGCAAATGTTAGCTATTGTAGTATAGTTATTTATATTCTTGTAATGAAACTATTTAGACACAGGCTATTAATATTATTCTGTGATATACTTAAGGATTGGGACAATGAGAGATTCACCTTTGTACTCCCAGTACCAAGCAAAGAGACAGGCACAGAGTTGGTGGGTGGGTAGTTGGTTAGTTCGTTCATTTGTTCATTTAATGAGAAAGAGACAATATGGTGCAGTTGTTAAACTCATAGGCTCAGGGACGCATTTCCTGGGTTCCAGTCTGGTTTCTACCACTTAACGTTTGTGTGACTGTCATCAAATAACTTCAGCTCGCTTTGTCTCAGCCTTCTCATCCATGAAGTGAAGACAAGAGCACAACTCTACCTTAGATTGTTCAGGGTTAAATGAGATAATTATGTAAATCACTTACCGTAGTGCCTAGAATATTGTAAGCATTCAAGAAATAATACTATTATTAAAGGAATCACAAGATTAGAAAGAAAGCAGTCCAGGGGAGAAAATAATATATGAAGCAAAAGTACTGTGGTTTAATGATGATTGTATTAAAGTCCTAATATGTTGAAAAAAGATTACAGTGAAAAAAATACATTCCTGACAGGTAAGAAAAGCATTTTGAGGTTGAGAATTATGTCAGGACAGGGTATCCTTGTATAAAACTGCTCTCGTGATGTGAAAAAGATTCATAAAGTCTATCTCTTGCCAAAGGGTATGTCAAATATGAGATTTGCACTTTCTAAGAGTTGTGGATTGTGATACATGCCATTTATTTGTGTGTCAGTAACTCTATAATCATTCCTATAGACGGCCCATTCACTTCCCGCTGACCTCCCCTTTCCTCTCTGTACATTCCTCATTACATACCAGATGTGCACGCTGATGTATGGCTAAAAATCTAGGTGAATCAAGAGTGGCGGTCTAGCATAGACAGGCGCTGTGTCTTGCGGTGATTCATTCTAATTACACCAAAATCTAACTAATGGAGAAGTCAGTCCGGTCGGAAGAGGGAGAGGAATGTGGCTTCTCTTTCTGCCTTTTCTTTTTCCGGAGACTGACCCCAGTGAACTGTTGGAACTTGATAGCCATAATCAATAGCTTGTAAAACAATAAGGTCAGCATTGTAAAGATTCAGATTTTCTGCCTCCAAATGTAATGGAAACAAGACTGGTGTGCTGAGCCACGGAGGTGAGTCTGACCTTAGCTGACTGACTGATAAAAGACTCAGAGCAGAGGAAGAGATAAAAGAAGAACACAGGGAAGAGGCAGTTGTAAATATTATATCAGCACAATCCTTGTTTTCACTCTGGGAACATGCTGAAGTGTTATTTTGCTATTGTGTTAAAAGTAGAAAATCCCAGCTCTGAAAAAATCGTAGATTAATTAGGAAGGCTCAGAGATGGAGCACCTATATGCATACGTGTCGTCCACTTAGAGGTCTCCATCAGCGTGTTTCAAATATTTCAATTGTCTTTATATATTTGGGTTAATTCCATAAGTTGATTCACATTTCTTAAATACTAAGTTGACCCAAAATTATTTTTTAAAGACCAGAGATTAGTATTATCTTAAAATTTTAACTGTAATGGATAGTTCAGTAGTCAGATTTTTCTACATTTAAAATGTCTACTGGAGGGTTTTCGCAGGTCTGCTTATTATCAAATTGGACTGCTATCAAAATAGATATTTCCACTGTATCTTTGCAAAACATTTTAGAATTTGATTAGATAATATGGAGAAAAAAATAGACTTCTAGGTTAAATAGATTCTTGTCTGCATGTTTAGAGGTTATTTTAATCATAGGGTAAATGCATATGAACTGAGATTTAAAGTTCCACATCAGCTACAGTAAAAAAAAAAAAAGGCAATTTCTTGTATTAAAACTTTAAAAGTTTTCTGAAAATGTTTCAATGGCTTAAAAAACTTTCCTGATGAATAAATAACCCTCACTATTTTTTCTCTTTAGTGATTTAAGGGTAAACAATTAGACATATTTAGAGCAAATTTCTCCTTCAAATAAATGTGGATTTAAATATTAGTAGAAAAAGTTCTTCTTAGCACATGTGATGCATTTGTTGAAGACAGATCATTCGAGAAAGAGTTCAAGATGTTTGCTGAAGCTAAGATGGTCCGAGGCAGCCATTTTGAGACATAAGATCACATAGGACATAACATCCCAGGGAACAGAGGCTCTAATTTAGACAAAAAAAAAACAACCAACATGGAATACGAAACAAAATTGAATCTTGCATTAAATACAATTAGAATTCAATTTATAGTAAAGTCCTGCTCAGTATTACATGATAGAAGTTTATTTTCTGCACATGAGTAAATGCCAGTCCTAATCTACCTTTGCAAAGCCAAATATATTCTCCTTTTTGCTGGGCAACTTCTGGGTCTCAATTTTAAGTGAATATTCAAGGAGACCTGACAGCATGGGATAGAACCTGCCATGACAAACAGCTAACGGATACTGCCTTCTATAGCACTCCATTGTCTCCAGAATTATTGTTATACTGCTCATGCTGGAAGCAGCAATGCTGTTATTACCTTGTTCCTCTAAGTTGCTGCAGTTGCAGACTTGAAGTTTTTAAGGTATGATTAGCTCTGATATGTTTTTTATCTAAAGAAGTACAGGTATTCAATGTTTGCTCTTCAAATTCTACTTTTTTCCTATCTTAGTAGGTATTCTGGTATCAAGGATGGGATCTTGATTAAAAAGGAAGCTCAAGAAAATAGAAAGTATAAATTATTTAGTGCATTTTAAACCAACAATTGAATACAAATCTCCACTCAGAAACTTTTAGACTCTGTGATTAAAAGTTACTAGTTCTTTTACTCATTTTTCTTTGTGACTGTAGTGACTTCAGATGCAGGAAGGCTGAATGGATGAATGAATAATTGGTTTAATGCCTAGTTATGTCACTTGAGTTTTTTTTTTTTTTTTGCAGAATTATAAATGTATATATTCCAATTTTGCTGGTACATTAAACATATCTGTGACTATCCTGCTGGACCAACAGAGCATTTCCTGCTATAGGGTGCCTGATAATAATATCTTGGTTTTCCTTTGGGACTCAGTTATAGAGAAAGGTTTTTTTGCTTCAGCAGTAGGATGAGTACAGGTGACTGATCACTGATGTCACTGCAATTGCTATTTTTAAAAATAACTTTATAAAAATACACAAAAAATTTGGTTTGTGTGTAGCTGAGTGATGGAGGCCTATTCTGCTTTCTAAATACATATGTAGATATCCTTTCAATGCAAAGGAGATGAAATAGGAGTTACTGAAAAGAAATATTTTGTGGTGCTCACCAATGTAGGGCCATTAAAACTAAGGCATTAAAACATTAGTGACATTAATATAATTGAAATGATACATATCACCAGCCTGACCTCTCATTGGTCATATCTCATAGCTGCTATCAAGAGCCTGATGAGAATGCTGCTACTTGTAATGTAAGAGATGGGCATGTCTAATTTTGGAGATTTTTAAAAATACTACTTTGTCCAATCATTATAATGTGAAGTTGAAATTGATATTCTTCAACAATCTCTGTACAGAGAACCAAAGATAACATGTTGAAGGCCAGAGAAAGATTTGGCTAGTGATACTCATCAACACCTGGGAGGATAATTACAGGAGTAGCAGTTAGTGGAAATATTGGCCATTTCATACATAACATAACATAGTGTAGCAGGGCCAACTCAATACACAAAAATATGCTGCAGAATATCTGCAGGTCAGCTCGGAGATCCCAATTTCTGAGTAGATTTTATGGAGTTATCAAAGTGACTGATTTGAATGTTTAAAAAAATGAGCATAGGATTCTACAAGAATAAACACCACATAGAGAGATTGTATACTACAAATTCATTAGCATAATTTTTATTAACTACCTGTCATAGCAGTTCACATTATTGCTATTAGATGATCTTGAACATTTACAGGAAACTGAAGCCCGGGAATTGTATAATATTCTGAGGACTTAACTAAAGATACCCAGGATACCAAAATATTTACAATAGTACTCATATATGCTCATAAATACAAGACAGACTCTGATTGTAATATGTTAATAACTCTGTCCCACAAGGACCTTTATCAAATGTACTGAGACTTCCATTCATTTCTCTAGATCATAAAATCCCACCAACAATGCTGTTGAAAGCTGGGTTGTAAATAGACAGTGTGACTTCTGCAGAAGGAAGCTTGCCCTCAATTCCCTAATTTAATAAGCAAAACGTCCTTTGAGAAGGAACACAAAGAATCTGTATCCAAAGCATTTATGCCATTAGAATAGTCGATTTTAATTTCCCAAGGTTTTGTCTGCTCTTCAGAGGTTCTAGTAGTTTCTGGGGAAAAATCAGTATCATTCTCTCTGAATTTGGCCAGTGTACCAATTTACTTGAAATGGAGATATTTCCCTTATGTTTTAGAAAAAACATAGAAAATCACCAAATCAAACCAGCTTTCCTCAGAACAATTATATGTATCAATACTCCACTCGTGCTGGTCCTGAAATCTAGTGAACATGAAAGTAAAATGAAGTCCGGATGCTGAATGTATTTTTAAAAGCTTTAATGTAAACATAATTTTAATTTTACAGGAAGTTTGCAAAAATATTACAGAGAGTTCCTGTATACCCTTTACCTAGATTCCTCTAATTTTGATAACTTCTGTAAGCTTCATGAAACTATCAAAACTAAGACATTATCATTAGTAACATGCTATTCATTAAACTATAGACTTTATTGAGATTTCACCAGCTTTTCCACTGTTGTCCTTTTTTCTATTCCGGGATCCTCGTGTTGCAGTTAGTTGTTTTGTTTCCTTAGTCTCCTATAATCTGTGACAGTTTCTTAGTCTTTGTGTTTCGTGGCCTTGACATTGCAGAAAAGCGCGGGTCAGATATTTTATAAGACATATCTCAATTTGGGTTTACCTAATGTTTTTCCATGACTAGATTGAGGTTATGCATTTTTGGTACGAAAACTACTGATTTGATGTGCCCTTCTCAGTGAATGTATCATGAAAAACAGAATGTTGATGTGTCTTATTACTGGTGGTGTTCATTTGTTAGAGTGATTCCATTTTGGATTCAACCCATTTCCTGGTTGAATTTTTCTAATTTACGTATGGTAAAAGTATTGGTTGTGGTGTACCGTCCTAGGTTTTTTGGTAAATCTGTAAAGTCATGTTTCCATCACCATAGTCATAATTCACATTTTCATCATCACTATCTCTCATTCTGCCTCTTTGCAATCAACTCCTTTCTGTATCCCATGTTGCCAACCACTGATTTGCTCTCAGTTCCTATAGTTTTCACCTTAGTAAAATGAATTTAAGATTCATCATGTTTTTGTGTGAAGCAAGTCTGTCCCACTTTATTGATGAATAGTGTTCCATTATATAGGTGCTACTTTGTTTATTCACCAGTTGAAAAACCTCTGTTTTGGGTGATTGTGAATAAAACTGCTATAAATAATTGTATACAGGTTTAGGTTCAGTTTTATGTCCTTTATATAAGGATCTCCAATTTTTCCAACATCACAGAATTACCTTTGTATCTGTGCGGCTCTATTTTTGTACTATTGACCATAGTGTCTATCTTTTCACCAATACCCCATTGTCTTTATTACTGGTGCAAAAAGACATCTGCACTCAAATGTTTATGGCAGCACAATTCACAATTGCAAAGATGAGGAAACAACCCAAGTGCCCATCAATACGTAAGTGGATTAAGAAAATGTGGTATATATACCATGGAGTTCTACTCAGCCACAAGTGGAAAATGTTATACACAATTTGCATTATTCTTTCTTAAATGTTTGGTACAATTCATCAGTGAAACTATCTGTGCTTAGAAAACTTTTTTTGAAATGTTTTAAATTATAAATTTAGTTTATTAAATAGATATAGGAAAATTAAGCTTATCTATTTCTTCTTGAGTGATTTTGGTAGTTTGTAACTTCAAACAATTCATCCTTTTCATCTAAGTTGTTGAATGGGTATAGAATTTTTTTGTAGTAGTCCCTTATTAACCCTGGAATGCCTGCAAGGTCTATAGAGATGACTCCCTCTTTCACTCCTGATATTGGTAATTTGGGTCTTCTCTGTTTTTTATTGCCAGTTTGTCTAGAAGTTTGTCAATTTTATTAATCTTTTCAAAGAACCAACTTTTGGCTTAATTTATTTTCTGTTTTTGAGTTTATTGATTTCTACTTCTTTTAATATTGTTTCCCTCCTTCTTTCCTTGGGATTAATTTTCTCTCTTTTCTCTACTTTCCTAAGGGAGATTACTGAGATCCTTATTTAATACAAGCACTTAATGCTATAAAATTCTCTCTTATCATTGCTTTAGTTGCATACTACCCATTTTGGTATATTGTATTTTCATTTTCATTTAGTTCAAGATATTTATTTCCCTTGATATTTTCTTTGGCCCATGGCTTATTAGCAAGTGTGCTGTTTAATTTCCAATCTTTTGGGGATTTTCCACACATGTCTTTCTGTTATTGATTTTTAGTGTAATTGCATTATTTTCTGAGAATATACTTCGTAGAGTTTCTATTCGTTTGAATTTGTTAGGTCTGTTTTATAATCCAGAATATGATCTATAGTAGTGAATGTTCCATGGGCACTTGAAAAAAGATTGTATGCCATAGTGTTGTCAGGTGGATTGTTCTACAGATGTTTACAGGGGCAACTTGAATAATAATGTGTTCAGGTCCATATTGTTGCTGATTTTCTGACTATGAAGAGGTGTATTGAAATTTCCAATTCTAATTGTAGATTTGCCTATTTCTCCCTTCACTTCTACCAGTTTTTGTTTCATGCATTTTGACATGCTACTGCTAGGTACATACACATTTAGAACCATTATGTCTTTTTGAACAATCGATCCTTTTGTCATTATGTCATATATCTCTTCATTCTTTTTTTTTTTCTTTTTTTTAGACAGAGTCTTGCTCTGTTGCCTGAGCTAGAGTGCCATGGTGTCAGGCTGGTTCACAGCAACCTCAAACTGCTGGGCTCAAGCAATCCTCCTGCCTCAGCCTCTCGGATACCTGGGACTACAGGTGTGTGCCACCATGCCTGGCTAATTTTTTCTATTTTTAGTTGTATGGCTAATTTCTTTCTATTTTTAGTAGAGATGGGGTTGCCACCATGCCTGGCTAATTTTTTCTATTTTTAGTTGTATGGCTAATTTCTTTCTATTTTTAGTAGAGATGGGGTGTTGCTCTTGCTGAGGCTGGTCTCGAACTCCTGGGCTCAAACGATCCTCCTGCCTCAGCCTCCAAGAGTGCTAGGATTACAGGCATGAGCCACCATGCCTGGCCTATCTCTTTATTCTTGATAGTATTCTTTGTTCTGAAGTCTACTTTGTGTGCTATTAATATAGATACACCAGCTTTCTTTTGTTAACATTTACATCGTATATCCTTTTCTTTTTTTTTCTGCTTTTATTGTAGCAAAAAGTATATTTCTTGTAAACAACATATATATTTAAAGTACATTTCTTATAAACTACATATCGTTAGGCCTTTCTTATCCAACCTTACAATCTCTGTCTTTTAATGAAGAATTTAGAACATTTACATTTAATATGATTATATGGTTGGATTAAAATCTACTAATTTGCTAGTTGTTTTCTAATTGTTGTATTTGTTCTTTATTTCTGTTTTTCTCTTTTTCTGCCATTTTTTAGTTGAGTACTTAAAACATGATTCTGTTTTATCTCCATTATTGAATTATTATTTATACCTCTTTTAGATTATTTTTGTAATTATCCTAG